>NW_028270147.1:71499851-71806198 GCF_037043375.1 Chiloscyllium plagiosum
CCCCACCGCTCCGTCGCTGAACATTTCAACTCCCCCTCCCACTCCGTCAAGGACATGCAGGTACTGGGCCTCCTCCACCACCAAACTGTTACCACCTGATGTCAGGAGGAAAAACATCTCATATTCTGCAACCACGTGGGATAAATGTGGATTTCAACAGCTTCCTCATTTACCCTCCCCTCACATTATTCCAGTCCCAAGCCTCCAACTCGGCACCGCAAACTGGACTTGTCCATCACTTCCCCCTCTGACCTATCACCCTCTCCCTCACCTTCATCCACCTTTCGCTTTCTCAGCTACCTTATCCCAAATCCCACCCCCCCCCCTCCCATTTATCACGCAGCCCGGCCCAAAAGCCTCATTCTTGATGAAGAGCTTATGTCCAAAGCATCGATTCTCCTGCTCCTCAGATGCTGCCTGACCTGCTGTGCTTTTCCAGCAACACACTCTCGACTCTGATCTCCAGCATCTGCAGTTCTCACTTTCTCCTAGATCATTTAATAGTATTGACAAGTTGAAGATTATATTTTTTCTTTTCCCATGGCATATTTGAAAATGTGTTAGGTTAACATTTTTGTGTTAACTATTCTGGTATACATTAAAGGCAGAAAACTGCATGAATACCCCTTCACTGTTAAGTATATTTTATTGTTTATTTTCTTTACAGTAAATGGTAAGTAGGTCATCCACATTTGTAGATCAGCCATATATTACATAACTGAATGTAATAGAAGAGGAATTACATACCTACAATTAAACCAGATGTATCCTTGCTTCCAGCTAGCTTTAAATCTTGTTGAAAATAAAACTCTAAATTTATGAAACCTCTGCAGGAGTCAACTTGTGGAGGACAGTATTTTTCTTTTAGTTTCAGCAAGTAGTCCCTTTACTCACAATTTCTGTCATGATGATTGCAAATGGAAATCGAATTGTTTTGATTTTTAGTCCCCTTTCTTATCAGAAGAATTAACAGATGTGAGGGGCACAGTTCTACCTCAATTAGCAGGGATTTGTCAACCCTGGAGATTCCTTCAGGGTAATGAAAGTTCAGGCCAGGTCTTTCTGACTAACAACAAGGGTTAAAAGGGATAGGTGGACATATGGAGCTGAAGTCACAATGAAGAGCAGAGCTAACTTGGGGGACCGAATAGCCTATGGTCTACTCCGGTTCCTAATTACTACATTTGTATGCTTAGAAGAGCAATACAGCTTTAACCACTTAAGCGTTTGTTTCCTGTTATTTTTGAAAATAAAATGTAGAGGTTTACACCACAGAAAACAGTCAATAAAGTAATTGCACTTGGCTTGCTCTCTGAAAACCTATCAGTTAGCTCCAGCCCTCTACCCTTTCTCCTCGTGAGGCCTCTTCTGGAGTACTGTAGCCCTGCTGTGGATATTATTAAACTGGAGAGAGTTCAGAAAGGATTTACCAGGATGTTGCCAGGAATGGAGGGTTTGAGTTATACAGATAGGCTAGGATTCTTTTCACTGGAGTGTAGGAGGTTGAGGGGTGACCTTATAGAGATTTATAAGATCATGAGGGACATAGATAAGATGAATCGCAAAGGTGTTTCCCCTCAGGTAGAGGAGTTCAAAACTAGGGAGCTTTTTTTTAAAGTGAGAGGAGAAAGATTTTTTAAAAAAGACATGATGGGAAACTTTTTTACACAGAGAGTAGTGTGTGTGTGGAATTAACTGCCAAAGGAAGTGGTGGATGCAGGTAGTTACACAATTTAAAAAGACATCTGATAAGCACATAAATTGGTAAGATTTGGAAGGATATTGGCCAAACACAACCAAGTGAAACGAGTTTGCTTTGGGAATATGGTCAGCATGGACTAGTTAGACTGAAGGGTCTGTTTCCATGCTGTATGACTCTATGTGACGATACATCTCCAGATATCAATCCAAATCCCTGTTAAAAGCTGTTGATGATTCTACTTCCATCGATAAGGCATTTCATGTCTTACAGCACTCTCTATAGTGATAATCTTAAATTTATAGTCTCAAGCTGTAGATTCATATATCAATGCAAATTCTATTTACCTATTTATCTTAACAAATGTGCACAGACAGCTTTACCACCAAGTGTGCCAATAATATCCTTCAGATATTACTCGCTTAATTGCCCTACGTTTCAGCAGTAATCACATATCAAAAAGTACTGAGAAGATTGGAGGAGTCAATTCACTATCCTCACCAATATTTATCCCTCAATCAGTACAACAACATAGTGTCTTGTCAATATCACACTGCTGGGAGTTTGAAGTGTACAAATTGACTGCCTGCCATGTGTTCTACAGTACAACAGTGACTATACTTCCTGGTCTGTAAAGTGCTTTGAGATGTCTGATGGTCGTGAAAGGTATGGTATATTGTAAATGCAAATCTTTAGAATTGACTCTGATATGCTGTCAGACATCCTCAGTTTGAAACCAAAGTCCACAGTCAGGATATTGTCAGCACTGGAAAACAGTGCAAAGGATTAGGGAATCATGAAGTAGTGGGTGGGTTTTAAAAGCACGTAGATTATAGAAAGTCTGAAGATGGTAGAGAATTCCAAAGGTTCTTTGTGAACTGAGATTTATTTTCATTAAAACAGTGAAGATGCCAGAGGAGGGACAAGCATGCAGTACAGGACATGAGGCCTCACCTCCAGAAACAGAGCAGCCTTACCCTATCAGTTACTGCACTTTCCTCATGGTGATTTCAAAATGGAATTGGCAGTTGACAGAGATTGAGGAGCTGTCTTCTGCTCATGCTCTTAGCAGGAGATGCAGCTTGATGTATATGACCAGATAAAGAACTTTGCAAACAATTTTGTCACTACCACAAAGTTCTTTATCTCATCATGTGCATCAAGCTCCATCTCCTGCAAAGAGTGCGAGTATACAACAGCTCCTCATCCTCTACCAATTCCATTTTGAAATCATCATCAGGAAAGTGCACTAACCGCTTATGTGGGGTCGCTCCTTTGCCAGAAGAAATTCAGTACTAGCCCAATATGGAATTGTAGAGTTGGGGAATTAAAAGCACACAACAATGCTCGTTATCCAATAATTTGCTGATTTGTGCAGTGTAAATAATATTCCTCAATTAAATTATATTTTCATATGATTTAAGAAAGAATTTTCCATTTACCTTTATGGAACTCAGGGACATAGCGGTAACCACGCTGGCCATGGTGAGTCAAGAAATTTGCAAGATTGCCACTTATTGCTATTGCAAACACAAGTGTGGCACATATCCAGAAGGGACCTAATTAAGACATTTCAAAAACAAACTGTTATATCAATAAACGAGACAACACCTTTAGTCGAATGTGCTCTTCCATTTTTCTTAATCATAAATATTACAAAAGAACAATTCCCTTTAGATTTGAAACTTTCACCAACTGAATATTCATGAGCTTTGCTCCTCCTGTTGGTTATCACGATGCAAATACATTTTCAATTTCAGAATTTCCTGTTGGGAGGCTTAGGCAAAAGGCATGATAAAATAAACAAAAACAACTTGTAAATGAACTTAGTTTTTGGTCATGATTTCTGCTTTTCATGAAGTCATCCATGGATTTATCCTTCTTACCTCATCTAACTATATAAAGTTCTATTCTGTTCTTTTGAGCCTCTCCAATTTCCTTTCAAGAAGTGCAGTAATGTTCTTGCATCTGTGTTTTAATTTTATTTTCAGAAAATACACTGAGATTTATAGAACCCATATACATCCTTCATTCAAAGTTAGCATCTAAAACTTCTGCTTACACATTGTATATGTTAGGGAGATGAGATAGGTTTATTTTGAAAGTAGTAACAGGACATTCCGTATTCATGTGAATTGTTTTCTAATAACAATTACAATTCATACTTACCATAAAGATCTGGATTACTCCGAATATACAACCTCACAAAATTTTTGCCAGGCAATGGTAAAAGGGAACCTTTTATTCTGTCCAACACCTGTTAAGCAGAGAATAAAATTACCAATTCAACCTCCAGAAGTAGAAGCCATTCATCCGAAAACCGACTGACATATGTGGAGCTTCTAACTGGCTGTGCAGCTACGCAGCTTAGATGGGATATTGAACATCACCAGTTGCAAGTTTCGTTCCAAGTTATTCCAGACAGGGAAATAAACTGCCATTCCTTCAGTGTCACTGGGTCAAAATCCTCAAAGTCCCTCACCAGTGGCACTGTGGGATTACCAATACCAAATGGACTGTAAAGGTTCAAGAAGGCAGCTCAGTACAACCACCTTCTGAATGTCAACTAGGGATAGGCAATAAATGCTGGCTCATCCAGCAATGCCCCCTTTCCATAACTGAAATTAAAAATAGTTGATGCAAAGCATTTGGACTTAGTACTCTATGCAAGATTAAGAAACAAAAGACGCTAGGATTTCCTTCCCCAATCATTGCCTGTTTGAATGTGGACAGTGAGTAGGATGAGATAAGACTGTTCCACCACCAAACAACATTCTGCTGTCACTCACTGAGTGAAGATGGTAATTTTGAGAATGCACCAGAAAGTTGTTAACATCCATAGAACCAAGCAACAACACAAATCAGTGCTTACATTGGGCAGAATGGGAGAACAGGATGAGAGAATGTAATAGTTAAGATGTTGCCATTTTTATTATTTTTTTTATTAAAAGCACCTGCTGGAGAAACCAAAATGCAACTACCTGGTAGGTGTCTACATCAAAAAATGTTTGATAATAATCAAATGTCCAAAATGGTGCACTCTTCTTCTGTCCTGCAAGCAACTGTATATAAAAAAAGTAAAGACAAACTTGGTCACAAAGATTCTAATACATTATTGTCAAATTTTCTTTCCAAAATAAAACCCAGACAATTTAGTTCTGAGAAATGGCACATTTTTTCAAGTAAATGCAAATAGAGGAGCATATAGGAACACAGCTGAAGTCAGAACTTAAATTACATTTACCATTAATATCAGTAAACAATCAAAGTTTGTGCGAAGATTTGTAGCTCGGGTGCTCGTTGTTGTGGTTCTGTTCGCCGAGCTGGAAGTTTTTGTTGCAAACGTTTCGTCCCCTGGCTAGGCGACATCATCAGTGCTTGGGAGCCTCCTGCGAAGCGCTTCTTTGATGTTTCCTCCGGTGTTTATAGTGGTCTGTCCCTGCCGCTTCCTGTTGTCAGTTTCAGCTGTCCGCTGTAGTGGTTGGTATATTGGGTCCAGGTCGATGTGTTTGTTGATGGAGTTTGTGGATGAATGCCATGCCTCTAGGAATTCCCTGGCTGTTCTCTGTCTGGCTTGCCCTATGATAGTAGTGTTGTCCCAGTCGAATTCATGTTGCTTGTTGTCTGCGTGTGTGGCTACTAAGGATAGCTGGTCGTGTCGTTTCGTGGCTAGTTGATGTTCATGTATGCGGATTGTTAGCTGTCTTCCTGTTTGTCCTATATAGTGTTTTGTGCAGTCCTTGCATGGTATTATGTACACTATCATAGGGCAAGCCAGACAGAGAACAGCCAGGGAATTCCTAGAGGCATGGCATTCATCCACAACTCCATCAACAAACACATCGACCTGGACCCAATAAACCAACCACAACCACTACAGCGGACAGCTGAAACTGACAACCGGAAGCGGCAGGGACAGACCACTATAAACACTGGAGGAAACATCAAAGAAGCGCTTCGCAGGAGGCTCCCAAGCACTGATGATGTCGCCTAGCCAGGGGACGAAACGTTTGCAACAAAAACTTCCAGCTCGGCGAACAGAACCACAACATCAGTAAACAATATCATGATTCTTCTCAAAAAACCACAAAAAAACCGTGATTCATTTCTAATGTAATATTACAAGTAAAGAAATCAAACAGTGAGATGGATAGGTAAAGTGAAAGAAGACCACTTGGAAGCATTAAGAAGCATATAGGATAGTTGATGCATTTCTGGAGTAAGATTGCACAGATATTAAGGTGTACACATGAAATGATCAGTGAAAGGTTTTAAGGTATTTTAGGCCTAATATACTTGTTCTAAAATTCAAGTGTCTTTACCTTACAACCATTAGAATATAACTATTTCATATTTTGAGATATACAACATGAATTTAATTTTTGTATATTTGCCATTACAAAGTTACTCACCTCTGCTTTATCAGAGTCTTCATTCCCGAGCAAATCTTCATCCTCATCTCTTCCCAACTTGCCTGGTGGGCCTCTCTGATTTTTAGGTTTATCATTGGTGTCCGTTATGCTTATTGTGGTAGCATCTGGATTTGCTGCCAGCAGATTTGTGGCATCATCAAACTCTGTTCATTATAAACCATTTGGAAAATTAGACAATGATAAAGGCACAATACAATGCAAGTTGATGTTGTAAATTAATTAAGAAGTTCTATTACTTTTGAATTAATAAAGTTAGGAACATTGGGCTCTCCAAAAGTAAATACTGAATCAACAGAGGGAACCATCAGTGAATTTTTTTATTCACTGTCACTGTTCCATGCCTTAGAGTTTCCAACTTTCACCCATTTCACCAATAGCTGTCATAAACATGTAGTCCTGTTATAGATTTCATAACGCACTCTAATCTCCTTTTAAAAATGGACGTGGCTCCAAAGAAGGATCATGTCCACAGGGTTGAACAGAATCTCCATACAGCACAGAAGCAGAAATGGGCTATTTAGCCCATCAAGTCTGCTTTATAATTCAATGTGATCATGGCTCATTTATCAATCCTTAAATCCACTCTCTTGCCCTTTTCCCCATAATGCTTGATTTCCTTCCTAATTAAGTGTTTGCTTATTTAGGCCTTGAATATAATTACCCACCCTGAACAGCCCTCTGTGGTAAGGAATTCCACAGATTCACTATCCTCAAAAGAAAAAAAATTCCTCCTCATCTCTGACTTAAATATGTGACCCCTTATTCTCAGATTATGCCCTCTGGTTCTAGACTTGTCCACAAGGGGGAGCAACCATTCCTGTCAAGTCCCCAAAGAATCTTAGAGGTTTCAAAAAGGCCACCTATCATTCTGCTCTATTCCAACAGGTACAGGCATGGCCTATTCAACCTCTCCTCATAAGACAGTCCCTCCATACCTGGCATCAGTCTGGTGAACCTCCTCTAGACTGTCTGCAGTGCTCGTACATCTTTTCACAGATAAGGAGCCCAAAACTATTCACAGTATTCCAGCTGTGGTCAGAGTAGCGACTTGGTAAAAACAATGACTACAGATGCTGGAAACCAGATTCTAGATTAGAGTGGTGCTGGAAAAGCACAGCAGTTCAGGCAGTATCCGAGGAGCAAGAAAATCGACATTTCGGGCAAAAGCCCTTCATTAGGCAGAGTGCCTGCAGAGTGAAGAGATAAATGAGAGGAGGGTGGGGGTGGGGAGAAAGTAGCATAGAGTACAATAGGTGAATGGGGGTGGGGATGGAAGTGATAGGTCAGAGAGGAGGGTGGGGGAGGGTAGCAAAGAGTACAATAGGTGAATGGGGATGGGGATGAAGGTGATAGGTCAGAGAGGAGGGTGCAATGGATAGGTGCAAAGGAAGCTAGGCAGGTAGGACACGTCATGGGGACAATGCTGAGCTGGAAGTTTGGAACTGGGGTGAGGTGGGGGAAGGGGAAATGAGGAAACTGGTGAAGTCCACATTGATGCCCTGGGGTTGAAGTGTTCCGAAGTAGAAGATGAGGCATTCTTCCTCCAGGCGTCTGGTGGTGAGGGAACGGCGGTGAAGGAGGCCCAGGACCTCCATGTTCTCGTCTGAGTGGAGGGGGAGTTGAAATGTTGGGCCACAGGGCGGTGTGGTTGATTGGTGCGGGTGTCACAGAGATGTTCCTGAAGCACTCTGCTAGGAGGTGTCCAGTCTCCCCAATGTAGAGGAGACTGCATCGGGAGCAATGGATACAATATTGGTGGATGTGCAGGTAAAACTTTGATGGATGTGGAAGGCTCCTTTGGGGCCTTGGATGGAGGTGAGGGAGGAGGTGTGGGCACAGGTTTTGCAATTCCTGCGGTGGCATGGGATGGTGCCAGGACGGGAGGGTGGGTTGTTGGGGGGCGTGGACCCAACCAGGTAGTCACGGAGGGAATGGTCTTTGCAGAAGGCGGAAAGGGGTGGGGAGGGAAATATAACCCTGGTGGTGGGGTCAGTTTGGTGGTGGCGGAAATGTCGTTGGATGATTTGGTTTATGCGAAGGTTGGTAGGGTGGAAGGTGAGCACCGGGGGGGGGGGTTCTGTCCTTGTTACGGTTGGAGGGGTGGGGTCTGAGGGCGGAGGTGCGGGGTGTGGACGAGATGCGTTGGAGGGCATCTTTAACCATGAGGGAACGGAAATTGTGGTCTCTGAAGAAAGCGGCCATCTGGTGTATTCTGTGGTGGAACTGGTCCTCCTGGGAGTAGATACGGCGAAGGCGGAGGAATTGGGAGTACAGGATTGCATTTTTGCAGGAGGTAGGGTGGGAGATGGAGGTGTCCAGGAAGGGGAGGGAGGTGTCAGAGATGGTCCAGGTAAATTTAAGGTCAGGGTGGAATGTGTTGGTGAAGTTGATGAATTGCTCAACCTCCTCGCGGGAGCATGAGGTGGCATCAATGCAGTCATCAATGTAGCGGAGGAAGAGGTGGGGAGTGGTGCCAGTGTAACTACGGAAGATCAACTGTTCTACGTAGCCAACAAAGAGACAGGCATAGCTGGGGCCCAAAAGGGTGCCCATGGCTACCCCCTTGGTCTGGAGGAAGTGGGAGGATTCGAAGGAGAAATTGTTAAGGGTGAGGACCCGTTCAGCCAAACGAATGAGAGTGTCGGTGGAAGAGTACTGTTGGGGGCGTCAGGAGAGGAAGAAACGGAGGGCTTGGAGGCCCTGGTCATGGCAGATGGAGGTGTAGAGGGATTGGATATCCATGGTGAAGATGAGGCGTTGGGGGTCGGGGAAACGGAAGTCTTGGAGGAGATGGACGGCATGGGTGGTGTTTCGAACGTATGTGGGGAGTTCCTGGACTGGGGGAATAGGACAGTGTCGAGGTAGGTAGAGATGAGTTCAGTGGGGCAGGAGCATGCTGAGACAATGGGTCGGCCAGGGTGGTCAGGCTTGAGGATCTTGGGAAGGAGGTAGAACCAGGCAGTGCGGGGTTGGAAGCTGTGGGTGGGAGATCTCCTGAGGTGATGAGGTTCTGTATGGTCTGGGAGATGATGGTTTGGTGATTGGAGGGGGGGGGGGGTCATGGTTGAGGGGGCGGTAGGAGGAGGTGTCTTCGAGTTGGCATCTGGCTTCAGCAGTGTGGAGGTCAGTGCGCCAGACTACCACTGCACTCCTTTTATCTGCTGGCTTGACATTGTTTTTACCTTACAGAGTAGTGACTTATACGGTTTTAGCAAAATCTTCCTACTTTTACACTCCATTCCCTTTAAATGGCCAACGTTCCATTTGCTTCCTAATTACCCACTGAATTTGGATGCTAACTTTTTGAGATTCATGGACAAGGACTCCAAAATCCCTCTGTTTAGTAGCTTTCTGCAGTCTTTCTCTATTTAAATATTCTCTTCCTTTATTACTCCAGCCAAAGTGTATAATCTCACATTTCCTCATACTATATTCCATCTGCCAAATTATGTCCATTTGCCTCATTAGCAATAGCCTCTCTGGAGTTGTGTGTAGCTCTTCCCTGTCATTAAACCTTGAAGAATGGGAACCATTCAAGTTCATGATTGAGTCAGTTTTAAAAAATGTTTGTCTAAAAACGTACATAGAACTACACCAAGATCCAGGCTAATCCAATATTTAATATGGAATTTGCTTAAAAGAGCAGCCATTTTCCATTTTGAACTATAGTAAAGTCTGACTGGGAACATCCATTGTGTGCAAGATCTGAGATTTCAGAAGATCTGAGATCTCCAGGCCCTACACTCAGCTGAACTACTGTGAACAGCATGTGGGAGTTGAATTTTCTCTCTGACATTGGAAGTTACACAGGGCTGACCATAAATCCTCTTTGTTTTGCTGAAAAGGAATTGGCAGATCAGTAAAGAAAAGGTATTTCCACATGCTCTGTAAACTACTCCACCCACTGAGTTTATTACAAAGGCAATATTCAACTTCACAAGCCACCATAGCTGTTGAACACAACTTCTTATTCCAAACAACCAAGACTTCAATTGAGAGTTGCCACCTGCAACATCCTAACACATGACATGAATTTCACCTTTATAAATATATTTTATCCTCAGCTCCATTTCAATCTTGTACATATTTACCAAGTAATTTTATTACTTGTACTTAAGTAACAAACAACAATATTTTCCAATAAACTCACTTTCATCTTAAGACTAAAACTTTTTTAGAATTGAATCACTCATAAATTAAACAGAGGTTATGCACACATACATACATATTATCTCAAGAACCACTGAGGAAATGCCTTGTGTATGCTTTTGACAACTGGTGTTTTGTGTCTGGTATTGTACACATTGCAAAATGAGCCAATGCCAAATAGGGGAACCTTGATTATCCGAACGAGATAAGCGGGCACTATTTCGTTTGGATAATCAATTATTCAATTAATCAATTAAATGCCTTCCCTCTGGGGCTCGGAGTTTTTAAAAGTCTGCTCCCCCATTCAGGTGACTGCAGCAGCACACAGCGCACGAGACCCCGCCCCTGACCAATACCACCCCCACTCGCTCCTCAACCATCCAAAACCTCCCCCGCTCTCCCCCAACTGTCCAACACCTGCCCCGCCCCCTCAAAACCACCCATGCTCCCCAACCGTCCAACACCGCCCTCCCACCTCCCAAATCCGTCCAACACCGCTCCCAGCCTCCCAACCCCGTCCAACACTGCCCCCCCCACCCCCTCTCTGGGACAGCCGGACTGGACACCAACAATAAGATAGCTGCTGCTGCCGCCTTTGTGGGGTAAGTCTCCAAATAGCGCGCACACGTGCACACACAGCCACACACACAACTTATTGACAGGTTCCAACTCTGCCCTGTACAGGACAATGTTGTTCGGATTATCTGGGGAAGGGTGGGGGGGGCGTTTAGGGTACACCCCTCTGTAGAACTCCAGGTGTGGAGAGAGAGAGAAGAGAGAAGAGAGAAGAGAGAAGAGAGAAGAGAGAAGAGAGAAGAGAGAAGAGAGAAGAGAGAAGAGAAAGAAAAGGAGGTCAGTCACTTGGAGACGGTGCCTGTTTAATCGCTGTAAACAAAAGACGCGACCACTGTTGGAAACATGTCTTTGATGTAACATTTCTATCGGGACCTCGTGGTCTCCTTCAGATAATCCAATTTTCGGATAATTGGTATTCGGATAATCAAGGTTCCTCTGTATACTAAAAGCCGAGATACAGTCTGCTTTTAAAAGAGCCAAAGTTTGAACTGGACAGAAATTGGAAGTTGAAGTAAAAGTCAAAATTGTTTGCAACCAAAACAGCTGTTAACTTTGTTTATAAAAATACTAACAATAATAATTAAGATGGCAATTCTTCACGCGCGAGATTCTATCAGTCAAGAAAGTTTAAATTTTCAGATAAGAGGAGTTGAAGGGTCTGTTCCTGTGCTGTTCCATGAGGGTGAAACATAAACATGGAACAATTAAATACTATTGTTAAGCATGTAAGATTTCAAATGTTCAATAAGACAAACAGACAGGAATTCTTGAAAACTTTGGCTGAGTACTTTGAATTCACTCCAGAGTCAAAACAAGCAGCAGAAGCTAAATCAGAAACAGTCCAGGTTCTTTAGTACAAATAGAATAGAAAGAACTGAACATTGAACTGGAGTTGTCAAGCCAAAAAGGAGTCACAGAATTGCTACAGTGCAGAAGGAGGCTTTTTGGCCTATTGTGTCTGCACTGGTTTCATTACCTAGTGTCAATTTTCAACCTTTTCCCCATATCCCTACGTACTATTTCTATCGAAATGACATCCAGTGCTCTCTTGTATGGCTCAATTGAATCCACAACATTTCCAGGACATGCATTCCAATCTTTGCTATCTTAAAAGTATTTTGTCCCATCATCCTTGCTTTGTTTGCACATCACTTTAAGACTATGCTCTTGCTCTCTCTTTCTTTTACAAGCTGAAACACTTCTCCCATTTACTCTATTGAGCCTGCTCATGAATTTGAAACCTCTGTCAAATCTCCTTTCAGCCCTCTTCTTTCCAAGAGAACAATCCCAACTATCCTAATAACTGATATTTCTCACTCCTGGAATCATTCTTGTAAATCACTTCCGCACTCTCTCCAACGTGTTCACACCTTTTCCGAAACATGGCACCCATTACACAACTGTACACAACACTCCAGCTGAGAACTAGGGCAAGTTGAACATCATCTCCTTGCTCTTATACTCACTCTATGCCCCTTTTAATAAAGCCGAGAACACTGCATGCTTTATTAACTTCTCTCTCCATTTATCCAGCCATTTTCAGTGATCCGTGCACACCTAGATCCCCCTGCTCCTGCAACCCCTTTAGAATTGTACCCCCTATTTAATATTGTCTTTCAAAATTCTTTCTGATGAAAGCTCATTGCCACACAGTTCTTTGCACTGAGCCTCACGTAGCACCGGCCCACCCACTCTACCAACTTGTCAATGTTCTTTGAGTTCCACATTGCCTCCCTCACAATTTAGAGCTTGTCGAAGTTTTTGCCGGAAAGCAGAGTCAAAGTTTCAAACTCTGAAAGAAAAGAGTAGAGTAGTAGCTTTTTATTTCTACCACATACAAATTATACACTAAAAATGAGACAGCATTCCTCCTGGACTGAGGGTGCTACATGGACAGCACAAACTACACAATCGTATACGGCATAAAACACATAAGAAGTTCAAAAAACACAAGTTGCAGTGTAATAGAAGAATGATAAATAATAGAAATTTTTCTAGCAGCAATTCGAAGCCGTGCAAAGAATTTCAGATGGGAAAGAGTCCGATCATACGGTGTTAAGGAGCCTGATGGCTTTGGGGAAGAAAGTGTCACAGAGTCTGACTGTGAGAGACTGAATGCTCTGATATCTTCTGTCAGATGGCAGGAGGGAGAAGAGTTTAAGTGAGGGGTGTGTGGGGTCTTCCACAATGCTCTTAGCCTTTCGGATGCAGCATGTGGTGTAAATGTCTGTAATGGAGGCAAGAGACACCACGATGATCTTCTCAGCTGTCCTCACTATCCGTTGTAGGGTCTTACAATCCGAGATGGTGCAATTCCCGAACCATGGAGTGATGTAGCAGCTCAGGGTACTGTCAATGAACCCTCTGTAGAATGTGGTGGTGGGTGGGCTTTCCTCAGCCTGTGCAGAAAGTAGAGCAGAACAGACAAGAAAGAGAGAGAAAGGGATTTGCACCGATAAAAGCTAGAATTGGAGCTGCAAGTGAAGAGAGATAGACGTGAAAGGCAGTTGGAAGGGGGAGATGTGAATTCCTTCTTTACTACTTTCGAAGGAATCTCTGTAAAAGTATCTGGAGTTTGAAAGAAGTAAACAAATCATGGTCATCTAATAGGTGTGGTCTTTAAAAATTTAAAAGATTGACAAAAATGCAAATATAGGAGCAGGAATGGGCTACTTAGTCCCTTCAGTCATGCAATTCTAGATTATGATTGATCATCTACCTCAATGTCAATTTCCTGCATTTCCATATCCCTTGATGCCAGTAGGATCTAGAAATCCATTGATCTCTGTCTTGAACATATTGCCTCCACTGTCTTTTGGGATAGAGAATTCTAAAGATTCAGTGTCCTCTGAGGGAAGAAATGCCTCTTCATCTCATTCCTAAATAGCCAACCCCTTATGTAGAGATTGAGTTCCCTGGTTCCAGACTGTCAGCCGGGAACATAAAGGGCTGAATCATACACTTTTTGGCTAAGCCCAAATAATGCCAGTTTTACCAGGCGGCTTTACTAAGTTGCCTCACTAGCCCCAACAGCATCTGTCACAATCGATTCCAGCACTATCCTTCACACACTGTTTGCAGAACAACTTGCCACTCAGCGGATAGCCACCAAAATACCAACATCCCTTGCAATTCCACCACCTTTAAAAGAACATTATTCATCCAAAAGAGTACTGGCGCTCAGAAGCTGCTCCACTCAGTTAAGGATGTTTCCAGGAGATGTCAGGGAAGGAGAAGATGAAGCTACAATTTTCCAACAGGGACCCAAAGGTACTCGTTGAAGGGGTGGTGCGAAGGAGAAGAATCTTCTTCCTGGAGGACTGGCAGGGGAGGCCATGGCACCTGCCTCTGGCAGCCTGATCACACAGGTCATTGACATCTGTACAGAGCAGAAGAATGGCAGCAGTACCATAAGGTCAACAACATTCTCTGCTGCACCAGCACAAGTGCCAGACTCTTCTCTCCTCACTCACTCCATTTCTGCTACTCCATCTATCCCGATTAAGGCTAATGTTCTGCCACTTTCACTGTTGCCCGCAACATCTTCTCTCACCTGTTCTCCCACACCACTAATCCAGCAGGCCCTCTGTGCTGCCTACTCAGTCTATCAGAACTCCTCATTACCTTACCGCCACCTTCACCAGCACTAACAGTTGTACTGTCACTTTCATCTCACGTAACACCACCCTTATTACCACTCTTATTACAGAAGATAATCCATAATAGGGCAGAAAGGATGGATGAAATACACCATGCAAGAGAATTGTGGCCCATACAGAAGACCAGGACTTCTCCTGCATTGACATAGGACATGCATGTTTCCACTGCAACTCCCACCTTAACCCTGCTATCAGTGTCATCCATTGCACGTGGACTTCTAACCATTTGCTGCAACTCCTCCTCTCTCTTTTGTCTTGCAGGTACTGCCAACATGTCCATCATCTCCACGATGAGATGGCTGGCTCCCCCGACAGCCACGATCTGACCCCTGAGAACAAGAGCTCGAAGACCTCAAAGAAAACATTGTCAAGATGGTCTTTTGTACTCCCAACCAGCGTAGATACTGACATTTCAGAGAGATCACTAGGCTTAGGGAGAGCTGAACCATAATCAGGTGAGCACCTCACCAGCGATAGTTCTGAACGGTGATGGTGGTGGTGGTGGTGGGGGGGGAGCTGAGGGGGTTGGGGAGCGGATGGGAGGGCGGGGCGGCTTTGGAGGGGGCAGGCAGGGGCTCACGCGCGGTGCGCTACCAACTAGCCTCCTGAACAGGGAGCAGACTTCACAGAAAATCAATTAACCAAATAATCAATTATCCGAAATAAACAGTGCCTGCCCATCACGTTCAGATAATTGCAATTCCCCTGTAATAGGTTTAAGTCTGGGAAATGTACAGAATATGCTTCCAAATAAAAAGCAGCAATCAAGTATGTATATGTCTGTCAGATTCATTCTTCATTCTTTTCAGCTCTGAATGATAAAAAAAGCTACTGATAGAGAGTCCAGTAAATTTCCAAACTCTGGAAAAAAAATGGGAATCTTCCAATAAAACCTAAGGGAAAGATGCAATCATCAACTATCTGTGCATATCCATGGAGAAAAAAAATCTTGTATATTTATTCTCTTCTGTTTCCACAAAACCTTTCTGTAAAGCAAAAACTTCAGTTCCTGAAAGGTGGGAGGTCACAAAAACGTAGTTAGAATTTTACAAATTTCTAATGTACTGCAATTTCCTTCTAAAAATTAATAGAAAGGGAACTTTAAAGTCATCTGACTTTTCTTGTGGATTCAATTATGGTTAGAACCACACTGCACTTATCTCCAGAAGGATTGAAGATTTTTGAAATTTAATAAGTATTTCAATAGGGTTGAATAAAAACTCAATTGGAATGAATTCCCTGAAGGTATGACTAGTTCTTTATTACTTCATCAAACCTGGGAAGATTGCGAACCATTCAAGTTGATGGCAAAAATAGTTAATTAAAAAAAACTACTTCAGCTAAAATTAATAGATGGGAATATGCTCCAAACCTGGGCTAAACCAATAACTGATCTGGACACATGGCTTGACAGTTTAGGATAGCAACCAAGGGGAATTTTGAATGTCTGACTGGAAACAGATATTTTATGTAGAGATCTCAGGAGAACTTGTGAAGACAACTCCATCCATTGTTCTGAGTTAAGCCATCCCATGAGAGTTGGACTTTCTTCTTGACACCAGAAATTACAGAGAAGGTATTCAGAAAACCAAATAGTTTTCAAATATTTATGCCAGTGTAACCACTAAAGAAAAGGTACTTCACTCGAAACTGAAAATGCCCCACCTAAGGAGTCCAAAGGCAAACTCTTGAGTATTTGACTTGGGAAGCCATCTCAGCTCCTGAACACAACTTTTGAATTTCACCCCCACTTCAGAAAGCTAATACTCCAATTGTAAGCAATGAGCCTGAACAACATCTTAATGGAGTGAACTGAATTTCATAACTTAGTTTTATTCTCATCTTCATTTCATCATGTATTTAGTTAGTAATTTATCAGTTTTATTTGCAACATTATTTTGTATTAAACTAATCTTTAACTTTTTCATGACTGAAGCCTTGTTTTTCGTTAAAGTCACTCACAACCAAAATGGGCTATACATTCACACTCAAACTCTTAGCTCACTGACAAATTTGAGGCAGTGCCTTGCATGTTATGCATTAATAGTTAAATTCCTATTTCTCTTTAATATTTAGATGGATCAAACACAATGCATTTATCAACAATGAACATAAGTTAAGAAACCACAGGTTCCAATATTAGTTAAAATAGAGCTTAATCCATCTAAATACTAAATAGAAACAGGAATTTAACTACTTGTAAAGAATATGAAAAGTTAAAGATAGGAAGGGAAATTGATTAAATTATGGCTGAAATCAGGTGGTCAAAAATGAACTAAGTGACTACCAAAAAAATGGGTTAAGAGGTTTCCAGTTCTGCCAATCATTAAGTGAGCAATCCAAAAATCAATATTCCCTATTAGAAATATTTATGTATCAACTTATGCTTTAATTTACTTTAATCAATTCATAAACATTATTGTTAAAAGCTGGATTGGAAAATTGCCATTAAAAAACCAAACGTTTGTGTTGAAGAAGATGCATATAATGGCACATGTTTGGAATTGTTATTAATATAACACTGCAGTATTCTCCATTAATTCAGATGCTTTCAAGAAGAATTAAAAAGTTTGATAATGTTGATTCATACCATCTTCTGATCTTGATGAAAGTTCTAAAAATAACAAACTTAATTTTAAAAAATAGGAGTAAGGAAGGAGGAAAAGTAAAACTGTTTCCATGAAGAATAAATATAAATAGCTTCAGAAGATAATCATAAATGTGTAAGAGGTATTATCGTACAATGGTAAAAAACTGAAGCAAATATCATTGCATTCAAAACTCAATCATAAAGTTCAATTACCTTGAAATTGTAAATCATCTGCAGCTGCCATTTACTTGATTGACAGAACAATGAAATGATCAACACAAAGACTTTTTGTCTGAAAAATAAAAATAGTTCCAGTCCAAAAACAGATGACATCACATTCAAACCCTTATAAAATTTACCTGTAACACAAAGCATGGGAATATTTTGATATAAAATGTCCAAATTAATATGCATCAAAATCCAAAAGAAACATTACAAATTTTAAGTTAATAGAAAAATTGTTAGATAAATTGGCAAAAGTAAACAAATGGGTTTACATTATAACATACAGTATCGCTCCTATACAGTGTACAAGCTAATATTAATTTAAATGTACAGAAGTCTTGTTGATATCCTGATAACTAAAGAGATTAAGCACTCTTATACAATAGTTAAGCATGGAACACAATAGCATGGGTAATTTTCAATATTGGTTCCCCAAAGATGATTTAGGCTCAACTGAATTGATCAAAACATCCCTTGTTCTAACCTTTCATGGTGTCAGGTTAACCAATCTTTTTTATCACCCCTAGTTTGGGGAAAGGTAAATGTTTCCACCAGTGACGCTTACTAGAACTGTATGTACCTGAGATAGTAGATGAAATAAAGGTGCAACTGAGCTGTGATGTCTTGATTGTCAAATAGCCTTCCAATCTGAATTTATATCTCAATCACACATGATGAGCAAAATCATGAATAAGCCATGAATGCAAGTGGAACCAATGGGATTGTACTCCTGGCAAATGAGTCAAGACCCTTTCGAAAGCAAGGAAAATTAAGGTACTATTCAATATAAGAGGCCACCAGAATCTATCTATTCTAAGTTGATTACATTTTCCTATACCTTTTGAAACATTACTCTGGTTGGTGCTACGGCAATGACATAATAATTATAGGACATAAAAGCTTGGCTTAGATTTTTAATGGAAAAATAATATTAAGTTAGACTTCCAATCTACTAAAACATTATAGTTAGTTAAGATTTAAGTGAAATCTGTAATGTAACTGATACCTGCTTATTTTTCGTATTGTTACTCTGCTTATATCTGACAAATTATAGTATCTTCCATACAGAAGCTATCCTTTCATGATGTGCAAAGTCATGATTTGAAGGTTAGAATGTTAAGTTACTTAAGGCAAGGATGATAAATCAACAATGTGCTGTGAACAACAGCAGAGGGTCTTTTTTGATACTACTACAGATTGTCTCCTCATCAAGTCCATTGGTTTCAAATTATTAGCTCCACTGGGATGACCTGATCTTGAATGTACCTTAAAACTGATGGTCCTATCCCCGGGAAGTTACAAATTATTAGCTGTGTGTAGATAGCATCCTATCCAGATGCACCATAGCTTGGTATAGCAATTGCTCTTCCCAAAACTGCACAAAATTACAGAAAGTTCCCTCCACTGACTCCAACTACACTTTCCACTACCTTGGGAAAGCAGCCTGCCCAGTTATATTCTCTTCCACTGGGCAGAAGATACGAAGGTTTGAAAACATGTAACAGATTTATGAACGGACCTCTCATATATTAGATTTGTGCTTTCTCTGCAGCTGTAACACCTATATTCTGCATTGCGTTCTATTTCCCTGATCTACATACATAAGGTATGATTTGGCTGGTTATCACAAAACCCAGTTATCACTGTATCCCAGTACATGTGTCAATAAAATTTTTTTTAAAAAAGGTGCTGCCGTTGGGAGAACTGAATTTTGAGGGAATTAACAATAGTCAATGCTGGAGAAACTTGGCAGGTCTGGCAGCATCTGTGGTGACTTGAAACAGAGGTAACGTTTCAAGTCTGATAGGACTCTTCCACAGTGGCTACCAGACTTGTGGGGTTAATCCAGCATTTTAGCAAATATATTTTTAAATGTCAGATTTCCAAGCAGCGTAGCATTTAGCTCTTGGTAGACAAGCAGGAAGTTGGAAGAACACAGCATGCCTGGCAGCATCAGGAGGTGGAGAAGTCAACATTTCAGGTGTAGCCCTTCTTCAGGACTGGGGATGAGTGTAAGGGGAGCTGCAGATAACAAGTGGGGGTGGGGGCAGGATGGTGAGGTGGTGATGGGTGAACACAGGCAAAAGTGAGGACTGCAGATGCTGGAGATCAGAGTCGAGATTAGAGTGGTGCCGGAAAAGCACAGGTCAGGCAGCATCCGAGGAGCAGGAAAATAGACGTTTCGGGCAAAAGCCCTTCATCAGGAAGGTAGAGGGTACGACATGGTTGGTCGATAGAAGGCATGATAGTTGGAAAGCAGGGTCAATGAGAGGAAAGGAAGGGAGAAAGTCGGGTGATAGGGAAGGCGATTATTTGAAATTGGAGAACTTAGTGTTGAGTCCTCTGGGCTGTAGGCTGCCCAGGCGGAAGATGAGATGCTGTTCCTCCAATTTGCGATTTGGTTCCTTGTGGCAAAGGAGAATGGTCATGTCGGAAATGGAGTGGGAAGGGGAAATCAAACAGCCCTTACGGATTTTAAAAGAGCGGTTACTACGGTGATAATTTACTCACTTTCCCTGTTTATAATCATGGGAATGGTAAGGTTCCACTGTGTTGACATGGAGGGGGCACGCCCAGACCACCCCCACCCCAGTGTTTACATTGGCCGTTTAAATCCGGATCCAGGATGAGGGACCTAGTCCGGATCGGATTCGGAGCCGCACTGATCTTTCTTAAAGGCACTGTCAGACCCCACCGACAGATTATTTTTAAAAACTATGCGACCCTCTCCATCACTCTCTGCTGATTCATTTAATGTTTACTGTTGTTCTAACTTGATCAATGGAAGCTGACGGCTCGACTACAAATGTATAATGTGTCCAGTTTTACTCACTTCAGTTGTGTTTGGAACTCCACTCAATACATTGCCTTTATTTTTGTTTTCTCTGGATCGGATGATTTTCAGTTTACATCTCTTTTATACCCGAGGAGGCCCTCCCCGCCGACGTTTCCACCCACTGAGGAAATGATGTAATTTGAGGGTCTCACTGTCAGAGGAGGCGGCGCAGGCGCAACAAGTGGAGCAGACTCGCGCAGGCGCATCAAGTGGAGAGAGGGTGCGAGCAGACTCGCGCAAGCGCAGCAAGTGGTGAGAGCGGGCAGGCTCGCGCAGGCGTAGCAAGGGGAGGGCGAGCAGACTCGCGCAAGCGCAGCAAGAGAGAGGGAGCAGACACAACAAGAGGAGGGCGGGGTGGAGGTGAAGAGAGAAGAATGGAAGCGGGGTTTGGAGAGGGTCGGTAGAGCACACTAGATTAGATTACTTACAGTGTGGAAACAGGCCCTTCGGCCCAACAAGCCCACACCGACCCATTCCCCTACACCTAACACCTGACCTGCACATCTTTGGAGTGTGGGAGGAATGTGCAAACTCCACACAGTCAGTCGACTGAGGCGGGAATTGAACCCGGGTCTCTGGTGCTTGAGGCAAGCAGTGCTAACCACTGTGCCACCGTGCCACTCGTGCTGCAAGTGGAGGAGGAGCCCGGTGCAGGTCCATCGAGAGAGAGAGAGAGAGAGAGAGCGCGCGCGTAGGCGGAGCAATGCAGCGAAAGCAAGAGGAGAGGGATGGAGAGCAGGAGCAGTAGTTTCTCCGCAGTCATGGAGAAGCTAGCTGTGTATTTGTGGAAAGTGGTTAGCTGCCTAGCGTCATTGGTCCAGCTGCTTGTGGCTTGTCTTTGTGTGTCCGTTGGCAAAATCTTGATCTACCTCTTTCCCGAGATGGTGAAGAAGTTCGTGCTGAAAATGGGATTGAAAATCACCATGTCACAAAACCCCAAGTTCAAATATGAAGACTGGGGGCCAACGTTCTTCAGCTTTCGCTTTCTCAAAGTCGTAATGCAAATCTTAATCATGAATTGTGGAGATGATGCTTTCAAAGGTTATCCCGCTCCCAACACACGGGTCATCGATTTGGAGAATAAAGAACATAAACTACTCGATTTCGCGAAAGGTATACGCTATTAATTAAACTGTTAACACTCGGGCAACGGTAAGAATTAAAATTGCTAGCAGGAATAGGTTATGGGCTATGGGATTTATGGACTCTTTCTCCCCCCCCCCCCTTTGGTTTAAAATGTAACTGAATTCCTCGATGGTAAATCTCGAGATAGTTGTGAGAAAATCCGAAAATCTTTCCGATATCTTTGGGATACTTTAACGAACTTCTAGTTAAAATTTAAGCCAAGTAAATTCCGCTTTACATAGACCAACCGTAACTTATGTGTGTTCCATTGTTCCTTCTGAAGAATTTAGTTTTGTACAGACTCTACACGCAATACACGTTAAGGTAAATGTCGAATTTCTAAAATCAGAGTTTGTAATCAAATAGCAAGGCTGAACATTTTACACGTCGAGAATGTGTTTCTGGGAAAGTATAAGCGAGTAATTTTTTTGGAGAAGCTATATGTACTGGGTGCCTTTATTTCGCTTTGTCAGAGTTGCCAGGTCGGAGATTGTTAGCACAAATCTCAAAAGTAGCGCAAATGGATGAGAATGATTTTATTTATAAATAACCTCTATATGGTTCTTTAATTTGTGTCCTAAATTCGTGAAGTTAATTTGATTCTTGGAAAACAAATGCCATGGATATATTTGCCTAGAGATGAAAAAAAACTGCAGATCCAGCTTTTTAATGATATAGAGGTGCTGGTGTTGGACTGGGGTGGACAAAGTTAAAAGTCGCACAACCTGATGTTGAGATTTATAACTTTATTCTTTTAAAGCATAGAAAATAATGTTAGTATTAAAGTCCATAAAATCACCCAACTATTCATTTTCTGAACCAAATAAACCCGATTGTTTTGCAAGATAACATCAGTCTGAAAACAAGCAGTAACTTCATCAGGAGGCTTAATCTCAGTACATCATAGATGAGACCTTTTCCCCTACAGAATCCTCTTTGTCAGAAACAACTTTCTTGAGTCCTGTTTCAAACCACCTTCACTCATCTGCCCTCTGTCCTGAACATGAGCAACCACTCCTTCTTCTGAAAGTTGTTTTAGGATGTTTTCTTCTGAATTTCCATTGAACGTATGCACAATTTTGTATGTATATACTATTTTCATGATCAGTTCACTTCACAAACAGTGCTTTCCCCTATACTTCATTCACCATTTGACTAGTTGGGGTTTTGATTTATAAAGCATTGAAATATGATGAGCCTGTTTTTAATTTTAGTGAAATCTTGGTCATCTGTCACAGTAAAAACTAAACTGTTTCTCTTCAAACTCCTGTACCATCCAGAGCTGGCTTTGAAATCTGCAGTGCTTAATTTGCTTGTTTTAGACCGGAATTCAGTTAGTTTCTCAAGGAACCATCTAATGATTTTAATTGACCACTCTTGCAACTACACCCCTTAAAACCAACATATGTTAGGCACTCCTCTGATTGCACATTTATTTTTGGATATTCGCCTAAGTTGTAGAGAGAGCTTTCTCCAATCTCTAATGTTCTCCTTTTGATACCTTGTGCAGCAAATACAGAATTCAATGGTTTGTCTTGTTTACAAGCTCAAGGACTTTAAGTTTGAACTGGACTGTGTGCCTGCTGTTCTGACTTGATGCTATGTTGCTCTGTTAATGGGATACCAGAAGGTTAATGACCATTACATTAGATTAGATTACTTACAGCATGGAAACAGGCCCATCGGCCCAGAAAGTCCACACTGACCTGCCGAAGCGCAACCCACCCAGACCCATTCCCCTACGTTTACTCTTTCACCAAACACTACAGACAAATTAGCATGGCCAATTCACCTAACCTGCACACTTTTGGATTGTGGGAGGAAACCGGAGCACTCGGAGGAAACTCACGCAGACACGGGGAGAATGTGCAAACTCCACACACGGTTGCCCAGTGTGGGAAATAAACCCGGATCCATTACATTACATGCTGGCGTGCACAGATGTGAGCAGCCGAACAGTTGCCTTCAATGGTGTTTTGTTCTATATTTCTATCAAGTAGCTTTGCACCAGGTGAGTTTGATTTCAGCAGTGAGTAGGCGGCGCGTACACAAAGTTTGGATTTTTTTGTTAAAAGTTATGGTCACTCACTACTTGAGGATTTGTTTTTATGGCCGAAGTTTGCATGAGATTGACCTTTACGTGAATATATAAGGTAAATAGTTCACACAAGTGTGCCCCTCCCTATCTTCTATCTTGGGTAATAAGGTGGCACTGCCTTTGAGGAATGTCATTTGTAATAATACTAACATTGGGAAATTATGCCAATAAATAGGGTGAAATGTTTCACTAGCACTGAATGATCAAGCATGTAATACTATATATAGGGAGGCAGCATGTTCAACTTCATTGTCCTCCTAATGGCCCCCTGTTTTGTATATGATTACAATAAGCTGTGCATAGGTCACAATGCACAAATGCCTAGTGTTGCTGTTTGCAAAGGGCTGCTTGAAAGATCTGTCCCCAGTGTTGAACAGGATGCTCTATTCTGCAGGATCATGTTGTACCATCTGTCCCTTGTGGAAATAATTATGCAGAAGAATGCCTTTGACTGCAAGTGGTCTGTACATAACATTTTAGAAGCTCTGAGAAAAGGACATGGTGGATCCTGTCAAGTGCTTCCTTGAGCAGTCTGTCAAAAGTCATTTGACAGATGGCCTCATAACCAGATCTATAAAACAGACTGCTGTATGTCTGGAATCTCAACCCTCTTGCCCTTGAGGTGGCTGTGCTGGGGACAATAACTGTCATCCATTTCTAGGAATGTGCCTTTTGCAAAGCATGCCCAGGAAAAGACAGTGGTTTTTGCCAAGGTTCATCCCAAGTAATGCATGACTCTGCAGCATGAGCTGTTCTGAGGGGCTCAGATAAATATTAGCTGACCTGGAGAGCCATCAACTAGGTGAATGACCAAAGATGTTCTTTGGTCTGCCTGATGCTTGTTAATCTTTCACTGCCTATTACGTTACATGGTAAATGTTTGTGCATAATTCTGAGTACCCATCAGTAAATGTTTATCCACACTGATGGTCTTTGTTTAGTGTAGCTCAGCAACCTCTCTGTCACTAACCTTGGAACATGCTAAATGACCACTATATTTTTGTCAGAAACCACACAAGACCAGGTTATGGTCCAACACATTTATTTGAAATCATAAGCTTTTGGAGTGCTACTCCTTCATCAGGTTAAGGAACAGTTTATATTCTTGCTAAGTTGAACTTTAAATCTATCCATTGTATGTATCAACACTCATAGATTTTATTTTCTCTCTCTTTAGACAACAGACCACTGATCTTGAATTTTGGCAGCTGCTCCTGACCCCCATTTCTTTTCAAGTTTGCTGAGTTCAAGCAGCTTGTTGAAGAATTTACATCTGTAGCTGATTTCCTTATTGTCTACATACCAGAGGCTCATGCCACAGGTACAAAAAAACTTGTGAATTTGCTAATCCTTATCAAATTTTTATCTTTCATATTTACCCAAGACTAGGTAGTAAGTGATTCTACAATGACCCAGGTTCCAGTCCCAGACTGCTGGCTAGTCCATCACGGCTGAAGCTGATTTATGTAAGTCAGTCACCTATGACGAGATAGCATAGTAGGATTTTCCATCTGATTTAATAACAATTGAACCAGTTGGAAATTGCAAGTGTTAGATGTGTAAGGTTAGCTATTACTTCCTATTGACTAAATACTGCACACGAGAGATGAATTCCATGAGAAAATATAAAGCAAAGCCTGGTGTTACCTGTACCACTGCTTCCTTAATTGCTTTATAGACCCTTCAGTCCATGCCACCCATAATCCCAAGTTAAAGTACTCCCACCTGCCTGTGCTTGGCCCATATCCTTCCAAATATTTCTTATTCATGTATTTATCCAGATGTCCTTTAACACTATCAATCATTATGGTCTCCAGTGGAATGTACTCAGGCCTTTACCTAGATTTTGTTTAAACAGATTAAATGTAATATGTTTTGCTTTCTCTCTACGTAAATAGAGTCTGGTGTTTTGTCTTCTGTCAAGCTTGACTAGTTCTACTCATTCCCAATTTGAAAAGTTGCAGTTTTCCATATCATTTACAGCAAAATGACAGGTATGATACAATCTTTTCAATTTTTGCCCGAGTTTCTATTTTTTTATTTCTAGATGGCTGGGCTTTCAAAAACAACGTGGATATCAAACAGCATCAGAGTTTAAGTGAGCGATTGGATTCAGCAAGGCTATTGCTAAATGAGAAGGCACAATGTCCAGTGGTAGTGGACACTATGGATAATACATCTTGTGTCAAATATGCAGCTATGCCAGAAAGACTCTATGTGGTGCTCAATGGCAAAGTCATTTACAAGGTATCTGGTATTTTGACATTCATGATGAAATCCATGTCTATTTAAACATTTCACCTCATTTCTCTATTTTGAGTTGATATATTCTTTCTACTGAAACCTTGGAACACAATGATTAATTTCACTTTCAGCCATCTGCTTTTTCTGAAGAAGCCTATTCCTACTGGGTTACAATTCTGCATGTGCGTGGTTCTCCAATAATTCAGTTCAAAGCTGCCTTAATGTAATTACTGTACTCTGGTCTTGCTATGCTTTCAGTCTCTCTCTTCCTCAGTCATAGCATTATTTTCAATCTTTTTAAAAGAAATAGTATGCTCATAATGGTGTTTATTTACCGAACTCCCACGACTTTAAAAAAAAAAACAGCTTGGGACCTGGCTTGTTCTTTGCACCTATTGCTTGAATCAAGTATCATGTATTCAGACAAATGAGTTAGATTACGATAATATGTGGTAAATGGAAGAAAATAAATGAATTAACAGAACAAATAAATGTTCATCGGTATGATATTCTGACCGTTATGAAGACATATTACAAAGAGAGCAAAGCTGGTAATTAAATATTCTGGAGTGTGTGACTTTTTGAAAGGACAGGTAGGAAGGAAAGAATGATGGGGTAGATTTGTTAGTATGGAATTGAATAAGCATGCTAGCAAGAAATGATCTTAGAAAGTAAATTACAGAATCTGTAAGAGTGGAAATGAAAAATAAGGGGAAAATTGCAGTGCTGGGAGTAGTCTGTAGGGCCCTAACAGTAGCTCTACTGTTAGACAGAGAAAATAAATCTGAAGGTAATGAAGACATGTGAAAAAGATGTACATTAATCGTATGTGACCTTTCATGTGGATTGTGAAAATCAAACTGGCAGGGGTAGCCATAAGGAAGCATTCAGTGTATTCGGGAGAGTTTCTTAGAGCAACATGTTGTGAATCCAACCAGAATCAGGTCATTTTGAGTCTGGTAATATGTAATAAAGCAAATGAAGTAAATTACCTCAGAATAAAATATCTCTTAGGAAACGGTGACCATAATATGGTAAAGTTTTGCATTCAGTTTGAGAGTGAGAAACGTTTGGAAACAACCATGGCAAACGTAAATAAGATAATTTCAAAGGAATGAAGGCAGAGATTTAACAGAAAAGATGCTTGATGAACAATAGCAGATATTTAAGAAAACAGTTTGACTCAGTAAAGAGAAATCCCATTTAGGAAAAATGATACTAGGGAGGGAATAAACCAATTGAGGTTAGACATGTCGATGGACAGATAGTGTCGAGGAAGTCTGAATGCAACAGAGGGTTAACAAGCTAGGAGAGCAAAGAAACGAAAAATGTAATATAATGTGAGAATGTGTGAAGTTATGCACTTTGATAGGAAAAATAGAGGTGTAGACAATGTCTAAATTGGGAAAAGCTTTGGAAATCTGAAGCACAAAGGGTCTTGGGTTACTAGATCAGGATTCTCAAGGTTAACATGCAGGTTCACTTGGCAATTAGGAGACCAAATGCCATGTTAACATTCATTTTTGAGAGGGCTAGGATACAAGAGCAGTGTTGTACTGCTGAGACTGGAGAAGGCTGAGTACAAACTGTATTTAGAATATTGTTTTGGGTCACCAGTCTAAGGAAGAATGTGTAGCATTGGAGGGGGTCCAGAGGAGGTTTTCAAGAATGAAGGGCTTGTCCTATGAGGATAAATCTGGACCCTATGGAGTTTAGAAGGATGAGGGGCGATCTCATTGAATCTTACAGAATACTGAGTGACCTGGATAGAGTGGACATGCAAAAGATGTTTTTGCTAGTAGAAGACTCTAGAACCCAAGGGCACAACCTCAGACTGTAGAGCTGACCCTTCAAACTGACAGAAATTTCTACAGCCAGAGGGTGGTGAATCTGTGGAACAGGTTGCTGCTGAAGGTTGTGGAGGCCAAGTTGTTTAAGACAGGTTCTTCATTAGTAAATGCTCTGTTATTACATTCTTTATAATTGGTCACTGGAAAGATGTTAAAACCAATGTCAAGGAGATACAGTCTACTAGATTAGATGGAATTGCAGTTGACAAAGAGGAAGTTTTAGCAATTTTGTAAGATCTGACAACACAAGGCCCCTAGGCCGAATGGGATTTATCCTCTGATTCTTTGGGACGCCAGGGAGGAGATTGCAGAACCTTTGACTTAGATCTTTATCTAGTGCCAAAAGACTGGAGGATAGCAAATGTTGTTCCCTTGTTCAAGGAGGGGAGTCGGGACAACCCTGGTAATTATAAGCCAGTGTGCCTTACTTCAGTTGTGGGTAAGGTATTGGAAAAGGTTGTGAGAGAGAGGATTTATAATCATCTCAAAAGGAATAACTTGATTTGGGATAGTCAACAGGGTTTTGTGAAGTGTAGGTCGTGCCCAACTAACGTTTTGAGAAGGTGACAAAACAGGTTGAAGGTTGATGTGGTGTATATGGACTTTGGTAAGGTGTTTGATAAGGTTCTGCATGGTAGGCTATTGCACAAAATATGGAGTTTCATAATTGAAGCGAATTGGATCAGAAATTGGCTAGCTGAAAGAAGACTGGGTGGTGGTTGATGGAAAATGTTCATCCTGGAGCTCAGTTACCAGTGGTGTGCCACAAGGATCTGTTTTGGGGCTACTGCTGTTTGTCATTTTTATAAATGATCTGGATGTTGACGTACAAGGGTGTGTTAATAAATTTGCAGATGACACTAAGCTAGGCAGCATTGTGGATAGTGCCAAAGGATGTTGTGGGTTACAGAGGGACATAGATAATATGCAGAGCTGGCAAATGGAGTTTAATTGGGCAAAGTGAGGTAGTTCACTTCGGAAGAAGCAACAGGAATGCAGATGACTGGACTAATGGTAAAATTCTTGGCAGTGTAAATGAACAGAGAAATTTGTGTCCAGGTGCATAAATCCCTGAAATTTGCCACCCATGTTGATAGAGGTGTGTTGGTGTTTATCGGTAGGGGGATTGAGTTTCAGAGGCACATGGTCATGCTTCAGCTGTAGAAGACATTGGTAAGGCCACATCTGGAGTATTATGTACAGTTCTTGTCACCAAATCATAAGAAGGATGTGGAAGCTTTGGAAAGGGTTTAGAGGAGACTCACTAGGATGTCGCCTGGTATGGAAGGAAGGTCTTACAAGGAAAGGCTGCAGGAACTGAGGCTGTTTTTGTTGGAGAGAAGAAGGTTGAGAGGTGACTTAATCAAGATGTATAAGATAATCAGAGGGTTAGATTGGGTGGACAGTGAGAGCCTTTTTCCGAGGATGGTGAAGGCTAATGTGAAGGGCTGTTGCTTTAAATTGAGGGGTGATAGATTTAGGACAGATATCAAGCAATAGTAGGGGCATGGAACGGCCTGCCTAAACCATCAGTAGACTCGCTGACGTTAGGGGCATTTAAATGGGCATTGGACATACATATGGATAGTAATGAAACGGTGTTGGCTAGATGGGCATCAGATTAATTTCACAGGTCGGCGCAACATGGAAGGCCAAAGGGCCTGTACTACGCTGCAACGTTCCATGTTCTATGAATCGAGAGAGATGGCAGGAGAATGAAGTTGAGAAACATATCAGCCACGGTGGAGAAGGCCTAATTCTGCTCTTATATCTTATGGTCTTCTAGTTAACCAAGAAAGTTAAGGATTGTATCAAATTTGAAAGGAAAAAAATCAATGTTACAAAAGACTACTGATAAACTAGAGGATTGGGAAAGTTTTAAAAACCAACAAAAGATCGTCAAAAAAGGGAGAACATAACAGGGCAAATGAATAAGTAACAAAAACACAATAAGAGCTGCTTCAATTAGATAGAAAGGAAGAGAGACGCCAAAGTAAACAAAGGCTCCGAAGAAAAGGTGGTTGGGCAAATAATGGGGAACCAAAAAAATGACAAGTTGAATAGATAGCTTTTGCATCAGTCTTCATGATGGAGGATACCAATATCATTCAAAAAATACTAATCAAGGGGAAAAATGGGGAGAAAATTACTATCGGTGAGGAAAAGTACTGGGGAACCTAATGGGACTAAATGCCCATGTCCCTTGGACATCCTAGAATACTGAAGGCAATAGCTAAAGATTACATTCCTTTATTACTGTACACTCTTTCTTCTTCACTTGCCTTCCCATTTATTTTTGTCATCTACAGGCTTGACAAAACATTCATTTTCCCTTATTCATAGAGAGGAACCTCAATTATCTGAATTTCAGATAATCGGAAGATCTCAGGATCCCAATAGAAACATTATTATCAAAGAGGTGTCAGCAACACTGATCGCATCTTTTGTTTACAATGATTAAAAGTGAATTCGGCTTACTGAACTGCTGCCAAGAACAGTCCTGGACATTGATGGGAGCCCAGGCAACGTCTCCAAATGACTGATCTCCTGTCCCCACCCTCTTGTGGGGGTGTGCTGGGGGAGGGGTGGCAGGGGGCTGTTGCGCCGTGTGCTGCTGCCTAGTCTCCTGAACGGGGAGCGGACTTGGTAAGTGCTCACTCTGTCAATCCCCATTGAAGTGAAGCAACAGCAGGGAGAGACTTCAGCAATGCTGCGGGTCCCTTCCAAACAAGTGTCTGCTCCGAAACAAACCTTGAGACAGAGAGGGTGAGCAAGGCAGACAGCGAGAGAAAAAAGGAAACTTCAGAAAACCCCAAGCCCCAGAGGAGAGCCATTGAATCAGTTATCCGAATAATCAATTATCAGAACTGAATACTGCCTGCCCATCTCATTCGGATAATAGAGGTTCCTCTGCATATTGTAAAGCTACAGTGATATTGAATGCATTAGTAATCTTCTAAGAATCCTTAGATTCTACTAAGTCCTAGAGATTTGGAAAACTGCCAATGTAACGTCTTCATTCAAGAACGAAGACAAAAAGAAAGTACAGGCCAGTTAGCTTAATATCTGTTATTGGGAAAATTTTAAGAATCCATTATAAAGTGTGTAATAGAAATGCATCATAAACAAGCAGTTGTCATATTTCATGAAGGGTCAAAGTGTAGCGCTGGAAAAACAGCAGGTCAGGCAGCATCCAAGGAGCAGGAGAGCCGATGTTTCGGGCAACATCCCTTCATCAGGAATGTGGAGGGTGGAAGGGGGTTAAGAGATAAATAGGAGGACGGGGATGAGGGTTGGGCAAGGTAGCTGGAATGGCGATAGGTAAATGCAGATGGGGGGGTGATAACTGTAGGTCAGAGGGGAGGATGAAGCAGACAGGTAGGACAGTTCAAGAGGGTGCTGCCAAGTTGGAGGGTTGGATCTGGAATGAGGAGGGGTGCCAAGGAAACTGGTGAAGTCAGCATTAATGCCGTGTGGTTGGAGGGTGCCAAGGTGGAAGATGAGGTGTTCTTCTTCCAGTGTTCAGGTGGCTTGGATTTGGCAGTGGTGGAGGCCCAAGTCTTGCCTGTCCTTGGCGGAGTGGGACGGGGAGTTGAAGTTGTCAGCCACAGGGCGGTGGGATTATTTGGTGCATGTGTCCCAGAGATGTTTCCTGGAATGTTCATGAAGGGAAAATAATACATGACAAATGTATCAAAATTCTTTGAGGAGGTAACATTTAGGATTAATAAGGGTGAACTATTTGACCTAATATATTTAGATTCCCAAAATGGATTTAGTAGGGTATCGCCTATAAGGCTACAGATGAAGGTCCATGGTGTTGGTGTTGGCATGGACAGAGGATAGGCGAAGTAATAGAAAAGAGAATTGTGATAAGTGGGTATTATTATTATAATGGCAACTTGGAACTAAAGGATTTGCTAAATGGATCTATGCTGGGACAATTATTTACAATACATGAGGGAAATGAATGTCCTATTATTTTTGTCAGACATAAGTGGGGAGGCAAGTGGTGAGGAGAAGAAGGTAGGGATGAAGACAAGTTGAGTGAGTGGACAAAAACTTGGCAGATGGATTATAATGTAGAAATATGTGAAGTTATGCACCTTGGTAACAAGATGAGAAGAGTGTGTATTATTTAAATGGAGAAAGCACAGATATGGGATCCATCATGTAAGAATCACAAAGTTAAACATGTTTACTATGCAACAGGGCAGGCAAATGGAATGTTGGCCATTATTTCAAAGTGAGCAGAGTTTAAAAATAGGGAAGTCTTGCTCAAATTATGCAAAATACTAGTCAGTCTATACCTGGGATACTGTGAACAGTTTTGGTTCATTTAGCTAAGGAAATGGTATTGGAAATAATCTAGAGATGTTCACTAGGTTAATCCTAGGTTTGGAAGAATTTTCTTGCATTAGGTTGGGCATGTCCTATTTGGACTTGGAATGAGCGCTGACCTAAGATACTTAGGGGTGTTGACTGGGTAAGTGTGGTGAGGTTGCTTTCACCTTTATAGGAGTCTAAGACTAGAGGGTACAATCTCAGAAGGGAGTTGTCTGTTCTAGGACCAATGAAGAATTTCTTTTCTTGAGAGTTGTAATATGTGGAATTCTTTACCAGAGAACTATTGAAATTTGGTTATTAAGAATATTCAAAGCTGAGATAGACATATTTTTGAATTAGTCAGAGAGTGGTGCTGGAAAAGCAGCAGGTCAGGCAGCATCCAAGGAGCAGGATAATTGATGTTTTGGGCATAAGTTTCCTGATGAAGGGCTTATACGCAAAACATCGATTCTCCTGCTTCTTGGATGCTGCCTGGCCTGCTGTGCTTTTCCAGCACCACACTCTCAATGCTGATCTCCAGCATCTGCAGTCCTCACTTCCTCCTAGATGTTTAATTAGGAAGGCAATCCGGGGTTATGACGATAGGAAAGTGAAGTTGAGCATTACCAGATGAGTAATGATCCCATTGAATTGTGGAACAGACTTGATGGGCCAAATAGCCTATTTCTGCACCTATGCCAATGGTCTTAATTTGATTGCTGCTTTTTAAAATATCTAACCAATCAGGAGAAGATGTACAGAATGCCAGAGATGCTCATGAGGCCTGAGGTTTTGAGCTATGCAGATCAAAGCTGTTGGAATAATTTGAAGACAACTTGGGTAAATTTATAAGCAAATTTGTGGGTTTAATTTTCTGAATTATTGAATATTGTGCTAGAGATAATTCTGAAGAATTAATATTTGAAGTAAAGTAGAAATTTTGTTTCTTGTCTGAAGAGAAATTGAAATGGGGCAGCATGGTGGCTCAGTGGTTAGCACTGCTGCTTCAGTGCTAGGCACCTGGGTTAGATTTTAGCCTCAGGCGACTGTGCAAACTCCACACAGACTTTCTCCCTGTCTCTGCATGTGTTTCCTCCCACTATCCAAAGATGTGTAGGTTAGGTGAACTGGCCATGCTAATTTGCCCATAGTGTTCAGAATGTGTAGGTTATGTTCAATAGTCAGGAGTAAATGTCGAGTAATAGGGTAGGGGAATGGGTCTAGATGGGATACTCTTTGGAGGGTCGATGTGGACTTGTTGGGCCAAAGGGATTCAAAGAATGTGGTGCAGAGTTGTCTATTTTGTTTAAAATTGTTTCTACTCTGTTCTTTTCTCAATCAATGGTTAAAAAAGAATCAGTTCAACAGTTGCAACACAGATGAGAAACAGTGGAGATTTTATTGTAAAATTTTCCATTAAGTTGGCATTTGACCTTCAGCCCAGGTTCAGTAATATCAGTCTAATTAAACTATGAAATAAAATGTAAAACAGTGAATGACAAAAGGGCTGGTGGTAAAGCTTCCTTGTGGAACTAGATATTCCCCCACATAATGAGAATGAGAAACCTATCACTGAGTGGACACAGCTAAGTTTATGAATACTACTGACCATAACAATTGTTTTGATGCATCTGTATGCGAGAATACATTGTGGTATTATCACTAGACTAATAAGAGACCCAGGTTCAAATCCTGCCATTGCAGATGGTGGAATCTGAATTCAATAAAGATCTCTAAGTCTGTTAGAAAGTGAGGACTGCAGTTGCCTGATGAAGAGCTTGTGCTCGAAACACTGACTCTCCTGCTCCTTGGATGCTGCCTGACCAGCTGTGCTTTTCCAGCACCACACTCTTCGACACTTAAGAGTCTGATACCAACCATGAAAACATTGTCGATTGTCAGAAAAACCTATCTGGGTGACTATCCTCGTTTTGGAGAAGGAAATCTACCACCCTTGCCTGGTCTACATGCACCTGCAGACCCACAACAATGTGGTTGACTCTCAACTGCCCTATTGCCAATTAGGAATGGTCCTTAAATGCTGATACAGTATTTAATACAGCAATAAATAGTGACATCCTCACCTCATGAATAAAAAGGATGGTCACATTGCTGTTCCTGAAGGCAAGTACATGACTCATTGCTGATTGATTTTGATCCATTTTATTGTGGTTTTTACCTCCTTTTTTCAGTAGTAGTTTATAAATGCCTTCCACTCCTTTGGCAGGATAAGGAAGTAGGTCCCAAATCCAGCTCTAGCCGAATGCAATTAAACCCTTGTTGTTAATGTTATTGTATTCTGAAACACATGCTAGCCATCAATCTAATATGGCCCAACATAAGGACTGACCAGAACTAACCAAATTTATTAATATATCATTTGTTTTGATCATTTTTAATTTAGAATTTTATTGTGAAGGATAACATAAGCTTAAAGGAACATGGGGAAAAAAACGCAAGCAGTATTTTGGTTTGTTTTTTTATAGGAGAAAGTGAGGACTGCAGATGGGCTTATGCCCGAAACGTCAATTCTCCTGCTCCTCAGATGCTGCCTGGCCTGTTGTGTTTTTCCAGTACCACACTTTTCAACTTTGTGTTTTATACTCCTGACTCTGAATGGAGCAGAATAATCGCAGTTGTACAATCTCATGGATGAGAAAGTTAGAAAGGGAGAGTAGAGTATGTTATGAAGAAAGGGAGTAGAGTTTGTTAAACCTGGGTCACAAACAAAGTTGATGTATCATCGTCTTTGGCAGAGATTCTGTTAATTCATCCGCCTAACTAATTTTCTTTCTTTTTGTTTTTCAGGGTGGAAGGGGGTCTTGGGGATATCAACTTGAAGAAGTACGATTACTTTTACAAAATCTAAATAAAAACTCTGGTGGAACCACACTCAGCAGGAAGCTTTGAGATGGTTTTCATTGGCACTCTTAAATGCAAACAAATGATATAATACAAGCAAATCAAATAAGGGTCTTTCCATATTTATAATTTCCTTAAAACTCGCACAACACCAGGTTATAGTCCAACAGGTTTAATTGGAAGCACCAGCTTTCGGAGCGCCGCTCCTTCTGGTGATTGTGGAGGACACAATTGTAAGACACAGAATTTATAGTAAAAGTTTACTGTGTGGTGTAACTAAAATTATACATTGAAAAATACCTTGATTGTTTGTTAAGTCTCTCCCCTGTTGGAATGACCATGATTATTTCACTTCTTTCATATGTAAATCACAAAACGTTTTAAAAAGTTACATTCTCAGGTTAGCTGTAACAATTGCTGTCAGCCAGATGAGATGTTGAAGGTGTTAGCCCCCTGTGTTCTGTTGTGTGTGCCATAATGTTTAGACTGCTTCTAATCTAAGAAGAGTTAACAGAGTCTTACATGGATTCATGCAGTTTTTGAGCAAAGCTCAATGTAACTCTGCAAGTACAAATTCACCCCACAAGTGTGTGTGTGTGTGTGTGGGGGGGGGGGGGGGGTTGAGTGTCTGTGAGGAGAAAGTGTGTATGTGTGTAAGTGTAAAGGGGTCTAAATCTGAGATTGTGTATGTGTGTGTGGTGCAATGGTGGTCACCTGTAGTGTGACAAGAAGTTGAGGTCCTCCCTATGGGTACCGAACTTAGCTATCAGCCTCTGCTAGGCCACTTTTCACTGCTTCCTGTCCCGGTCAGACTTGGAGGATGGTCATTCCAAGGTCGAATGTCCTGGACCGCTGAAATGTTCCCCAACTGGGAGGAAACACTCCTGTCTGTTTGTTGTGCGGTGTCCATTCATCCATTGCCTTAGCCTCTGTTTGGTTTCACCAATGTACCATGCCTCACGGTATCCTTCCCTGCAGCACGTGAGATAGACGATGTTGGCTGAGTCACATGAGTACCTGCCACGTACATAGTGGGAGGTGTCCCTACGTGTAATGGTGGTATCCATGTCCACACTCTGACATGTCTTGCAGTGCCTACCGTGACAGGGTTGTATGGAGTTGTCCTGAAAGCTGGGCTGTTTGCTACAAACATTGATTTATTTGAGGTTTGGTGGTTGTTTAAGACATAGCAAAAGTTTACACTGTAATGGGGCGGGGAGGGGGGGAGGAAGGGGAAGGGCTTGGCGAGATGCTGATCCTCATTGATGATGTCTTGCAGTTTGTGAAGAACATGGCGTAGTTTTTCAGCTCCTACTGGACAACGAACGGTACCCTGTCGGTTGCAGCACAAGTCTTTCTCCTGAGGTGGTCATTACGGTTCCTTGCTGTGGCCCGTTGGAACTGGCGGTCGATGAGTTGAGCATCGTACCCCGTTCTTATGAGGGCATCCCTGAGTACTTCCTGAGTACAGACATACACACTCCCACCCTCTCACAGACTTATACCCTTTTTGTCTTCTTCTCCCCCCCCCCCCCCCGCTTCTTCCCCCCCCCCCCCCCCCCCCCCCCCCCCGCCGCTTCTCCTCCCCCCCTCGCTTCTCCTCCTCCCCCCCTTGCTTGCTTCTCCTCCCCCCCCCCTTGCTTCTCCTCCCCCCTCCTCGCTTCTCCCCCCCCCCCCCCCGCATTCCGTAAAGACCACTCCCTCCGTGACTCCCTCGTCAGATCCACACCCTCCACCAACCCAACCTCCACTCCCGGCACCTTCCCCTGCAACCGCAGGAGGTGCAAGACTTGCGCCCACACCTCCCCCCTCACCTCCCTCCAAGGCCCCAAAGGAAACTTCCATATCCGCCACAGATTCACCTGAACCTCCACACACATCATCTATTGCATCCTCTGCACCCGATGTGGCCTCCTCTATATTGGGGAGACAGGCCGGCTACTTGCGGACCGTTTCAGAGAACACCTCAGGGGCACCCGGACCAACCAACCCAACCACCCTGTGGCTCAACACTTCAACTCCCCCTCCCACTCCACCAAGGATATGCAGGTCTTTGGACTCCTCCATCGCCAGACCACAACAACACGACGGTTGGAGGAAGAGCGCCTCATCTTCCGCCTAGGAACCCTCCAACCACAAGGGATGAACTTGGATTTCACCAGTTTCCTCATTTCCCCTCCCCCCACCTTGTCTCCGTCAAATCCATCGAATTCAGCACCACCTTCCTAACCTGAAATCTTCTTCCTGACCTCTCCGCCCCCACCCCAGTCTGACCTATCACGCTCACCTTGACCTCTTTCCACCTATCACATTTCCGACGCCCCTCCCCCAAGTCCCTCCTCCCTACCTTTTATCTTAGCCTGCTGGACAAACTTTCCTCATTCCTGAAGAAGGGCTTATGCCTGAAACGTCGATTCTCCTGTTCCCTGGATGCTGCCTGACCTGCGCTTTTCCAGCAACACATTTTCAATAATTGTTACAGCCAACCTGCGAATGTAACTTTTTAAAAAGTTGGTCCACCCCATCCATGCTGACCAGATATCCCAACCCAATCTAGTCCCACCTGCTGCTACCTGGTCCATATCCCTCTAAACCCTGCCTTTTATGTACGCATCCAGATGCTTTTTAAATGTTACAATTGTACCAGCCTCCACCACTTCCTCTGGCAGCTCATTCCAAACACGTACCGCCCTTTGCATGAAAACGTTGCCCCTTGGGTCTCTTTTATATCTTTCCCCTCTCACTCTAACCCTATGCCCCCTAGTCCTGGACTACCTGACCCCAGTGAAAAGTCTTTGTCTATTTATCCTATCCTATCATAATTATGTAAACTTCTATAAGATCACCCATCAGCCTCATACGCTCCAGGGAAAACATCCCCAGCCTGTTCGGCCTCTCCCAATTGCTCAAATCCTCCAATTCTGGCAACATCCTTGTAAATCTTTTCTGAACCCTTTCAAGTTTCACAACATCTTTCCGAAGGAGACCAGAATTGCACGCAATATTCCAACAGTGGCCTAACCAATGTCCTGTACAACCGCAACATGACCTCCCAACTCCTGTACTCAATACTCTAACCAATAAAGGAAAGCATACCAAACGCCGCCTTCACTATCCTCTCTACCTGCGATTCCACTTTCAAACTCCAAATCTTGTGATTTACATATGAAAGAAGTAAAACTATCATGGTCATGAGAGATTTAACAAACAATCAAGGTATTTTTAATGTATAATTTCAGTTACATCACTCAGTAAACATTTGCTATGTCTTACAATTGTGTACTCCGCAACCACCTGATGTAGGAGCAGTGCTTCCAGTTAAACCTGTTGGACTATAACCTGCTGTTGTGATTTTTAACTTTGTACATCCTAGTCCAACACCAGCATCTCCAAATTATAACTTCCTTAGATTTAAGTTGTTAACTGTGATGTGATGATCTGAATATGGAAGAAAAACAACTTCGTGTAATGCTTATTTATTTTCATTTATTTCAGATAACTGAAAATTGTAATGTCATTATCCTTACAAATCATTGTAATCGCATTTGAAAGATAGGATTTTACATTCCACAATTTTTTTTTTGGGGGGGGGTTAATTGCACTAGCAGCGGCAGGGTAGAAGACAAATAAAAAAATACTGAACACTGTATGTAGTACTCTTAAAACATTCAGCAATGACAGTGTTAAAAACATTTGCCAAAGTGCAGCCTTTTTCCAAAATGAACAAGGTTCATGGATTCTTGCAAATTGTAGTCCTTAAATACTGTCCCTTGGTCTTGTTTTACTATGTAAATCAAAGGTTAGAGTGGGCTTTTCAGATTTATAAGTGACAGTCCATCTGTAATCCTTCCTATTCTCTTCTGTGTTCTTTTCAAGCAGATCAAAATGATTTTTGTTTTTTGTGGAAGCACATGTAGCAATCACTTAAACGTGGTAGCATTTTTATACTGAAAAATTTCCCAAATTAATCAGATTTGATAATAGACATTGGTTCGATCCACTTGTTCAGTTTACAGAACCATGTATTATATCCAAAAGGGATGTGTAGTTCATGTTCAGGAACTTAGTATAAAAATCAATGATCTCACTTTTAATGTTGCATCATTAGTGTGCAGTTATGATTTCTGTGCAGTTATATCTTCAATGAGTACCTAATATGATTATTTTAAGAGCTGGAAACTTTGTATTTCCAATGTGATTTCTTAACTCATTTAGTTCAGCATTAATTCTTCTAGTTGCAATATTTCTGATTTGTTACAGTAAACAGACAAGATATAAGGCAAGTACTCAAAAGGGTTATTAAGAATCAAAATTAGAGAATACTTGTACATTTGTTTTTGAAGTTATAAAAATAGCATAGTAAACAGCTTCACAAAATTGACTAATTTGACCAACTCTACAATGCAACAAGTGGCAAAATTATAGTTGTAGCAAGTATTACTGAAAAATAATTAAATAATCTTAATATCCTCGTTAGTGGGAATTAAATCAGATTGAACAAATTGGTAAAATTTAAATATTTAGCAGTATGCCACTTCAGACAGGATTGGGTAGTTATCACTTTTTTAATAATATTGAGGTTTTATTTTGGGTAAAGTATCACCAATATTTCCCATGAAAATATTAGTTCCTTGACAGGATTTAGTGAAATTGGTTGCACCATAATTATTGATATCTAATCCTTCCAGCTGGGAAAATAAGACAAGTATTTGTAGAATTTTAACAATGTTTAAAATTCTAAACAGCAAAGTAAATCAATTTTCGCTAAGATCTGAAGTATTGATATTCTCTGCTTTTCAACTTTCCAGCATGAAAATCATGTGAACTTAATATGTCACTTTGCCCTATTTGTCAAGATCTATAGCATATAGTCACAGTAGGTGCATGGTTTTAGCTATATTGTTTATGAAGCTTACAGTCAAAACCCAGGGAAAGCTGAGGGCTGATGTTCTGAAATGTAGCTAAAAGTGTGTAACTCTGGGAGGCAATGGCCTTTAGTATTATCGCTGGACTGTTGATCCAAAGACCCAGATGATGTTCTGGGAACGTGTGTTTGAATGCTGATGTGGCAGATAGTGGATTTTTAAATCAATTAAAAGAAAATTGGAATTAAGAGTCAAGTGATGATCATTAATCCAGTGTCGATTATTGTGAAAAGCCCATCTAGTTCACTAATGTCCTGTTCGAGAAGGAAACTGCTCTCCTTACCTGGTCTGGCCTACATGTGACTCCTGTTCCACAGCAATGTGGTTGACTCTTTGTGATGAAAGGGCTTGTGCTTGATTCTCCTGTTCCTCTACTGTCTGACCGGCTGTGCTTTTCCAGCACCTCACACTCTAGTCTGATCTCCAGCATCTGCAGTCCTCACTTTCTCCCTGAATCTTAAATGCAATTAGGGATGGGCAAAAAATGCTGCTGAGCCAGCGACATGTTCAAAAACAAGAATTAATAAACTAAGATGATGATTTACAATCTGTACTATTAAATGATTACGGCTTAACAAGTTTTTTGAAAGTTTTTACTCCCTTAAGCGGAAAAATACAATTTAACTAACTAATTCCCTTTCAGGTAATGGTCCACATGGTTTTAATATCCAAGTCATAACTAGAAGTAAATTGACATGCCTTCATTCTAAAGATTGAAAATTTCTCCCTGTATTGGTTCAAACGTCAGAATGACCATTAAATAAGGGCCGTGGAATGGTAGAATGATGTAAGAGACTGGACAGTAATAAAGCACTTTGCAAATACTGACAGTAGGTCCAGAAGTGACTTATGTCAGAGAATGATCACGTACCAGAGAAAGACCCTTCAACAGTGTAAGAGGAAGATCTTGCACTGGTTCTGATGGTTCATTCAGATGTTAACCAAGTACTTTCAGGAGTTAACAATGAAGATTGTAGAGACTTACAAAACCAAAATAATTTATTCACAACAATAACAATCCAACATGTATGGTTTATAACAAATATACTGCAGAAGTATGTACACTAGGTAAATTTTCTCAACATCAGTGTTCCATATAAAGTCTTGTTAATAGTGTGCAATGTAGACTCGGGCATCTTCCTCTGCACCTTCCACTGTAACCTTGTGCACTGACACAGTGATCAAAACCAGACTTTATGACTAATCATAGATGTGTAGCTCTAGTTCCATCCTGCTATATAGAGAATATAATTTGTTAATTCTCATTCCTTTTTTTAAAAAGGTAAGCACACTGCTAAGTTAAAATACAATTTTCTAGATTCTATGATGATATAATGTGATTCCTTAACTCATGTCACTGGACTCATAAGCCAGGATACCAGGCTTAATGTTCTGGGTTTGAATGGCACCTTGGCAGATTGTGAAATTTAAATTCAATAAAAAGCTAGCCTAATGGTAACCATGTAACCGCTGTCAATTGCTGACAGAAATTTGGTTCACTCATGGCCGTTTGAGAAGAAAATCTGTCCTTGACTGGTCCACAAGTGACTCTGGATCCACAGTAATATGGTTGACTCTTACATGCCCTCTGGGGAATTAGGAATGAGCATAAAATACTGTCCTAGTCAGTGTTGTTCACATCTCGAGCATGAATTCAACAATAAACACAGATTGTCCATATCTAGTTGCCCTTAAAGTACTGCAGCTAACCTGGATCACTGCAATCCATAGGGGTAAGTAAACCCACAGAAAGGGAGCACTAAATATTTAACAACTATAATAGTGAAGGAATGGCAACATTCGTTCTAAGTCAGGATAATTATGGTCTGGGAGAGAATTTGCAGGTGGTAGTGGTTCTCCCACGTGTTTGCTTTCCTTGGTATAAGTAGTAGAGGTTGCAGGTTTGGAACGTGCTATAAAAGGAGCTGCATTGCACCTTGTAGAAGGCACCCACTGGGTGGGATTGCCTTGCTCTTTATGTATAGGACATGTCTAGTAAATTTTCCACATATTTGGGTAAATGTCGGTGTTGTAGCTGAACTGGAACAGCTTAGCTACGGTGCGGCAAATTCTGAACTCTTCAATACTATTGCCAAAATGTTGTCCGGGCCCAGAACCTTTGCAGTATCCAGTGTCTCCAACCATTTCTAGATATCACGTGAAGTGAATCTACAGGTTTTTCCTTAAAAAATTTAAGATTTTTTACAAAATTACAAAAGTAATTCAAGCAAGTATAAACACCAATATAAAATTAAATACATAAGAAAAAAACAAGAAATAAATAATAACCAAAAAGAAAGAAAATAAAACCTAACTACTCGATCCTACAAACAACTAAAATGTAAAATAGAATATCATACATTCCTAGCAATAAACAACAAAATAATTAAATAACCAGATACATGCTCAAAATAGATTTACATCAAGTCATAATAAAACCCCTATTTATACGGATTCCTCCTCCCAGGGTTCCCCGAACCAGCCAGAACCATTACCACATCTAGACAAAAGCCCTGGACAGTATGGCAGACATACCTATGTCAATATAGGGCTGTCGTGTTTGATAAAATAATTTTGTTCTTTGGTGCACCATATTTGTGAGGAAGTCAAAGGAGATATATTCCATGATTAACCTGTGCCAGTTCGAAACTCCTGGAGGGCCTTCAGCTTCCCAATTCACTAAAATATTTTTCCTTGCACAAAAGGAAAGAGTGGTAAATAGTTTCTTCCTGTACACATCCAGGGAGGGAAAATCTGAAGGAGCCCAAAAGTAGGGACACAGAATCCAGTCTTATCTCCATACCCAAGATCTCTGTCAAGGCATTCGCTACTATTTCCCAATGCCTGCAGATCTTATGGCATGTCCATAGACAACGCATGAGAGCGCCAACTTCTATTTTACATTTAGGACACATTGGGGATGCTCCTGCCTTGATTTTGCAAGTCGTTCAGGTGCCATATGAGCCCTGTAGAGTTTCTTTAATTGAATAGCCTGAGTTCTATTACAAATAGAAATCTTTCTGGCATACTCCCAGATGTCCTCCCACATTCCTAAGCAGACTTTCAACCCTAATTCTTGATTCCAGGTTATAAATAATTGTTCCATGTCCTTCGATACCTTATATAATGAGTGATAAAGAGTACTGACTGAAGGGGGCTCCATCAGCCATAGCACTCTCCTTTCCCTATCCGATTTGTAGGGGTTAATTATCAGTGTGGTCTTCTTTTGTATATAGTCTCGTATTTGGAAATACCGAGAAAGGTCCCTGTTGGGCTCTCCAAACTTCTGGTGCAACTGCTCAAGGGACATCATGACCTCCCCATGGAACAGGTCTCCCAAGCAGGAGATACCTCTGGATTTTCAAGTTTTAAAAATAGCATCTATCATCCCTGGCTGAAATCCTGATGCACCCAGCATAGGCTTATAAGGGGAGGTTTTTTGCAGGTTACCCTCATCTTGTCGCATTATCCTCCAGGCTTTAATTGTATTTAATACAATAGGGTTTTTACAATAGTCCATAATAGCTCTCATCTTGTCCATAAATAAAATATTGATGAGGGGACATTTTGCTTGGGAGGTCTCAATATCTAACCAGATTGATTGTGGGTCACAAGAGACCCAATCAGCTACATAAGATAATAAAGAGCTCAATTGATACCTCCTAAAGTCTGGAAAGTCCAATCCTCCCCTTGCTTGTGGAAGCTGCAGCTTTTCTAATTTGATAAGGGGTTGTCTATGATTCCAAATAAAGGAGCCGAGCCAGCCGTAGAGATTACATAACACCAGTCTCAGCAGCATCGGGGGAGCATTCTCATAGGATGTAGAAGACGAGGTAGAATATTCATCTTAACTAGGGCTACTCTGCCTAACCAGGATATTGGGAGATCTCTCCAGCATTGAAGGTCCTGTCTTATTTTCTCTAATAAGTGCACAAAATTGGCTTTATACAGCTGACCAAATACTGGGGTGATAAAAATACCTAAGTACAAAAAACCTTCTAGTGACCACCGAAAGGGAAAGCAAGACCCATTCAGTAAATTTGATATATTGGCTAGACCTCCCAACGGCATGGCCTCAGATTTCACAAAATTGATTTTATAGCCTGAGAACATACCAAATAGATTGACCACTTGAATATCCGAGGCACGGATATCAAAGGATCACTTAAAAAGAGGAGGACATCATCTGTATATAGAGTGATTTTATGTTTGCCCGGTCCAACCCTCAGAGCCGTGATGTTAGGGTCAGTTCATATAGCTTCCGCTAATGGTTCAATTACTAGTGTGGGATATAGGTGAATTAATGTTATTTCTGCAATTATAAGTTCTGATACAGAGTAAATGAATTCACATTAGTTTGGGATTGTTTCGGCCGAGAGCTGAATTAGCAAGAATGAGGAAATATATAATCCATTAAAAATGATATGTCAGTATAAGACATGATTACAAAACAATGGTAGAAATACAGGCGCTAGATAAAATGCTGTGAAGAGAGGCCTGTATAAACAGTAGGTTTCCCACTTGTACAGAGACACAGGAACAAACCCCAATTAAAAGGGCTTAGTGATCAGATGCTGTGAGGAGCAGCGCAGATGGAGGGAGTAGATAATGGTAAGCAAAGGATGGGATGACGTCAAACAACCTTATGGGGGCCAGAGATAGGCACTTGTCACGGACAAGGCCGGATAAACAGAAGTTGTGGGATCAGTCTTAAGGAAATGAGTGACGTAAGCGGAGGACAATGAAATAAGAAAAAAATATGGGGATTCAAATTGTATAAATTTCGAGAGTTTGTTGGATTTGATGTGTATTTGTCATTGCCTTACCTGGCTTTAGACATTGCACCCACTTGCAAGTGTACAAATAAACGACACTACTGTTTCAGATTTTTGTCTCGGACTGAAATTATTGAAGTGAGTGAGCTTTGATTCTCACAATTGGGGGCTGTCCGGGATTTTCTTCCATCGCCGGGGGGAGTGGCTGGCCTTGGACACTGGGAAGACGCGTCCCGTTCCCCATTGAGGAGTAGTCTTGTGTCCCGGTTTGGTCTGCTCCCTTGGGCGACTGGTACGAATCCCACAAGAGAGACATCTGAATCAGACAGTGACGGGAGGTTGATAGACAATACGACAAAAAGGGGCCAGGCAACTCTGTGCACAGACCAAGGTAAGAAAATTGACTTTTAAGTATTGCCTTGGTGGCCGGGATTGAGTTTTAGTAGTTAATGAGGGTGTAACGAAGGAATTCAATATGGATTATGCTGTGGGTGAGGAAAAAGCCTCCGGGAAAACAAAGTAAGAAAAAGGCAATGGAAATGGAGGCGGGGTCCCTTACAACATACCTCCAGAAAGTCCTTTGGGCAGGATGTTGTGGAATTGGCAAAATAATACTTGTACAAGGGAGAAAGATGATTAAATATTGTTGCTTTGTATGGACTAAGGAATCCATTCTTCGTCCTGCTGTCTTCTGGCCAAAGTACAGATCGGACGAAGACTGGGTTTTTAAATATCTGAATTTATATGTCAATGTGCGAGAGAGAGAGAGAATGAAAAGAGCTGTACAGCTGGTAGGAAGTTTAACCCTTAGTGATTTGGTTTGAGTGAACATTTGTTTGTTGGTGATTGAATGTTTGTGTTTTATTCCCTGGAGCTTGAGTTCCAGGACTGTTTTGAATCTGATTTTTATTATGGAAACTTAACATGATTTCTTTTAAGGTTAGGGATTCTATCGAGATTATGAAGAAAAAAAAAAGAATGGTAACTCCTGTTCTTTTTACAGATCATGACTGCCTTACTATCAGTTTCTAACTAATCTCTTTTATCTTTACATAAAAGTGATTTATGGAGGACAGTTGAAGTTTCAGTTCAACATTAGATTGTAGTAAAAACAAAATTCTATGGTTAATATCTGTGACCTTGGATTCAGCCATTGTTCATGCATTAGAAGTTTTTTTTTAAACTTGAACAGACAAATTCTTTTAAGGCAGCTCTGATTATTTTACGACTTATAGTATTGTAATTGAGCAATGATTGGTCAGGACTATTTAAGAAAACTAATTTGGATTTAAATTAAAGAACTAAAACTGGGTAATTACAGTGAATTTCAAAATTGGGAACTGTATGCATTTTGCATTTTAAATATTAAATACTGAAGAAATTAATGTAAATATATAAATATATTTATAAGTTAGGAACCGGCTTTAAAGGTTAGTCAAGCATGAATTGATGAATTGGTGTTTGAAGTTATGGGGAGCTAGAAATATTGCAATATTTCTTTAAAAAAAAAGGGAAGAACGTAACGACTTATCCCCTTCGGGAGGTACCCATAGGGGACAAAGAGATTGGGTTTGTAAGTGCCCCCCTCACAAGTGGGGAGGTCAGAACATTTAAAAAGGAAATGAAGGTCCTGGTTGAGGATCCGGTGGGGTTGTCTGAACAAATTGATCAATTTCTGGGGCCCAGTCTGTATGCCTGGGCTGAGTTAATGTCTATTTTGAATATACTATTTACTGGGGAAGAAAGGGGACTTATACGAGGAGCTGCCATTAAAATATGGGACAGGGAACACCCGATTGGAAATGGGGATGCTGGACAGGGAGAGGTGAAGTTTCCCCTCAGAGACCCCCAGTGGGAAAACCAAAACCCGGAGCATAGAGAAGAAATGAGGGAATTGAAAGACCTGATTCTAAAAGGAATAAGAGAGGCAGTTCCGAAGTCACAGAATTTGACTAAAGCCTTTGAAGTTAGACAGGAGAAAGATGAGACTCCCTCAGCTTTCTTGCTAAGATTAAGGGACTCAATGCGGAAATATTCTGGAATGAACCCTGAGGACCCAGTGGCACAGGGTCTTTTGAAAGTACATTTTGTGACAAAAGCATGGCCAGACATACAGAGAAAGATATAGAAGATAGAAGGGTGGAGTGAAAAACCATTAGATGAATTGTTGAGAGAGGCACAGAAAGTGTTTGTAAAGAGGGAGAATGAGAGACAAAAAAGAAAAAGGGGAAAATGGAAGGGGGTAGTGGTTTCTATCCTTACTTCCCTGATAGTAGTAGTCGGGGTATTGGTGGCCATTGGCTGTTGTATCAAACCCTGTATACGAGGGCTCACCCAAAGACTGATTGAAACAGCCTTGATGAAACAGATGCCCCTAAGAGGGACTCAGACAGAGGAACTTTATCGACTAAATAATGAGGAGATGAGTGAAACCAAGATGGATGAAATCTCTGGAATGATGCTTGCGAATTTCGGGAACGATGTTTAAAAAAAAATGCAGAAGATAACAAATGGTAATTAAAAAGAAAAAGGGGAAATTGTGGGATATAGGTGAATTAATGTTATTTCTGCAATTATAAGTTCTGATATAGAGTAAATGAATTCACATTAGTTTGGGATTGTTTCGGCCGAGAGCTGAATTAGCAAGAATGAGGAAATATATAATCCGTTAAAAATGATATGTCAGCATGAGATGTGATTACAAAACAATGGTAGAAATACAGGCACTAGATAAAATGCTGTGAAGAGAGGCCTGTATAAACAGTAGGTTTCCCACTTGTACAGAGACACAGGAACAACCCCAATTTAAAGGGCTTAGTGATAAGATTCTGTGAGGGGCAGCGCAGATGGAGGGAGTAGATAATGGTAAGCAAAGGATGGGATGACGTCAAACAACCTTATGGGGGTCAGAGATAGGCATTTGTCACAGACAAGGCCGGATAAACAGAAGTTGTGGGATCAGTCTTAAGGAAATGAGTGACGTAAGCGGAGGAGGGGGCAAACAATGAAATAAGAAAAAAAATATGGGGATTCAAATTGTATAAATTTCGAGAGTTTGTTGGATTTGATGTGTATTTGTCATTGCCTTACCTGGCATTAGACATTGCACCCACTTGCAAGTGTACAAATAAACGACACTACTGTTTCAGATTTTTGTCTCGGACTGAAATTATTGAAGTGAGTGAGCTTTGATTCTCACACTAGCGTGAATAATAATGGTGAAAGAGGACATCCCTGATGACAACGCCTGCCAACACTAAAGCTATCCGAACCTAAACCATTGGTGATCACACCTGCTTTGGGATCATTATATAAAACTGACACCGAACCTTTCCAGTGTATAAAAAAGATATGGCCATTCTACCCGATGAAATGCCTTCTCTACATCCAAGGAGACAATTAAACCCGGTAGTTTTCCCTGTTGACAGGCTTGCATCATATTTAAGACCCTTCTAATATTATTAGTTGACCTGTGGCCCTTTATAAACCTCGTCTGGTCTTCTTTTATGATGTATGGTAAGACCCTCTCCAGTCTTAATGCTAACACTTTAGAAAGAATTTTGAAATCCACATTTATCAAGGATATGGATCTATATGATGAGCAATCTTCTGGATCTTTCCCTTTTTAAGAATAAGAGAGATATTTGCTTCTCTCAACGAAGGTGGGAGGCACCCCTGACTATGTGAATAATTGTACATATTTATGAGTGGCCCGGCCAGTTCCTCTATAAATTTTTTATAGAACTCAACCTGGAATCCGTCTGGTCCAAGCGCTTTGCCACTTTGAAGCTGTCTAACCGCGTTGAGTACTTCCTGGGTTGTCAGGAGGGCATTCAAGATCGACACCTGCTCTGAGGTTAAGCCCGGAAGGGCCAAATCTTTAAGGATTCCATCTTCTCAGTTCTATCCTCACAGTCCTGCGATTTATACAGTTCAAAATAGAACTTTCTAAAGATTGTATTGATCTTTTTACAATCACAAGTCAAGGTACCAGCACTTTCTCTAATGACGTAATGGCTTGAGAAGTCTTTTTCTTTCCAGTAAGGTATGCTAGGTATCTGCCAGGCTTGTTGCCATATTCAAATAATCTCTGCTTTGCAAATAATATTTCCCTCTTTGCTGTTTGGGTAAGTGTGGTATTTAAGGCTGCCCTAAGAGCTCTGATCCTTTGTAGCTTAGTAATGGAGGGCCTGTCAACATACACTGTCTCGGCTGCCTTCAAGTGAGCCTCGAGCAGGCGCTGTTGCTCTCCCTTTTCTCTTTTCCGGGTCGCAGAATAAGAGATGACCAGGCCTCGCGCATATGCCTTAGTGGTCTCCCATTTCATCGATGGGTTACTGGCTGTACCTGAATTAATTTCCCAGAAGGTTTTGAATTCCTGCGAAAAGTACTTTATAAATTTGCAATCCTTCAATAAGAAGGGATCCATACGCCAATATCGGGAGCCTATCCTATCATCCCTAATCCTCCAGGGTCTGGATTCGCTGCTCGAGAGCCAGATCGGACCTGACCCATGGGTCACTCAGCAGAAGTCTCCGATGCCGCGGCTCGTTGCTCTGCCCCTCCGAAGCGCTGCTCAAGTTTTTTGATTTCTCAGTCATGCTTCTGCAGCATGACCGAGATTCCCTCCCACCTGGACTGGGACTCCTCAATAAAAGCGTCGATCTTCTCTTGGAGTTTGGCGATGCCGGCGATCAGGCTCGCCTCTGCAGGTAAGTCCCCCCAGGTGGCCGCAGATGTCTCTGCCTGCTGTGGTAGGGGGTGGGGGAGGGGTCCCTGCCTGTTGCGAGCTGTGGGAGATTATGCCCTTAGTCATTTTAAAAACAACACCAAACTATCCAAGTTTGATGTAAAATGACTGATTACGCTGGGAAAAGGCTATTTTAAATGATTTAAAGGGTGGAGTGAAGACGGGTGCCCCACTTTGCCCGAGTCTTAGGCAGAGCACTACAGACTCAGACTTGCTGGGTCACAGCCATCTTGAATCATCTTGAATATGTATTCATGATGCCAAATGCATTAAATTTTGTTAAAGTTCATGAATAAGAACCGCTGTTCATTGCATTTTATTTTTTGGACACATACAGAACTAGGTAAAATAGCCTGTAGGAACAAATTACTGCAGATGCTGGAATCTGAACTGAAAACAACAAATGTTGGAGATTACAACAGGTCAGACAGCTTCCATGGAGAGAGATCCAGCCTGATGAAGACTCATCTAGACTCAAAATGTTAGCTTGCTCTTTCTCCATGGATGCTTTCTAGCATGCTATTATCTCCAGCATTTGTTGTTTTTCGGTAAAATATCCTGTTTATCACAGTAAATAATTTTCCTATTCAAATAAAGTGATTAAAATGCAGCAAAAAATCTTACCATTGTAACAGTGAATTTTCATTGAGCTAATTTTTATAAGATGAGCAAAACCTAGGATAAATTCTTGTGGGAACATTCCTGTTGTAATCCAAAATGTTTCCGTATTACTGTAAGCAGAAGTACAATGAGACTTAGCATTTTTGTTTATCCATTTTTTTTATGTCTTATTAGTGTCACAAATAGTCAGTCCTTGCAGAAGCCAAGATGGAAACAACTTGCATTTCTATCTCACCTTAACTGTGACAGAATAGAACATAGAACATAACAGTGCAGTACAGGCCCTTCAGCCCTCGATGTTGCACCGACCTGTGGAACCAATCTGAAGCCCATCTAACCTACACTATTCCATTCTCGTCCATTTGCCAGTGACCATTTAAATGCCCTTAAAGTTGGCAAGTCTACTATTGTTGCAGGCAGTGCATTCCATGCCCCTACTACTCTCTGAGTAAAGAAACTACCTCTGACATCTGTCCTATATCTATCACTCCTCAATTTAAAGCTATGTCCCTGTGCTAGCCACTGCCATCCTAGGAAAAAGACTCTTACTGTCCAACCTATCTAACCCTCTGATTATCTTATATGTCTCAATTAAGTCGCCTCTCAACCTTCTTCTTTCTAATGAAACAGCCTCAAGTCCCTCAGCCTTTACTGGTAACACCTTCCCTCCATACCAGGCAACATCTGAGTAAACCTCTTCTAAAACCTTTCCAAAGCATCCACATCCTTCCTATGATGCGGTGACCAGAACTGTACACAATACTCCAAAGGAGAGGGAGCAATAACAGGAGAGGGATGGAGAGCAGGAGCAGTAGTTTCTCCGCAGTCATGGAGAAGTGAGCTGTGTATTTGTGGAAAGTGGTTAGCTGCCTAGCGTCATTGGTCCAGCTGCTTGTGGCTTGTCTTTGTGTGTCCGTTGGCAAAATCTTGATCTACCTCTTTCCCGAGATGGTGAAGAAGTTTGTGTTGAAAATAGGATCGAAAAGCACAATGACACAAAACCCCATATTCTGTTTCCATGCTGTACATTTCTATGACTATGACTATGACTGGGGGTCAACGTTCTTCAGCTTTCGCTTTCTCAAAGTCGTAATGCAAAACTTAATCATGAATTGTGGAGATGATGCTTTCAGAGGTTATCCCGCTCCCAACACACGGGTCATCGATTTGGAGAATAAAGAACATAAACTATTCGATTTTGCAAAAGGTACCTAACGCTATTAATTAAACAGTTAACATTAATGTAATAGGTTCTGAGCTATGGGATTTATGGACTTCCCCCTTTTGGTTTAAAATGTAACTGAATTCCTTGATGGTAAATCTGGAGATGATTGTGAGAAAATCCGAAAATCTTTCAGATATTTTTGGGATACTTCAACGATCTTCCAGTTAAAATTTAAGCTTTACGTGGACCGAACATAACTTTTGTAAGTGTGTTCCATTGTTCCTTCTGAAGAATTTAGTTTTGTGCAGACTGTACATGCAATACACATTAACGTAAATATCGAATTTCTAAAATCAAAATTTGTAATCAGGTAGCAAGGCTGACCTTCTACACATTGAGAGTGCGGTGCTGGAAAAGTACAGCAGGTCAGGCAGCATCCGAGGAGCAGGAAAATCGATATTTCGGGTATAAGCCAAGTAATGTTTTTTGGAGAAGTTAAATGTGCTGTGTACCTTCATTTCGCTTTGTCAGAGTTGCCAGGTCGGAGATTGTTAGCACAAATCCCAAAAGTAGCGCAAATGGATGAAAGTGTTTTTATTTATAAATAACCTCTATATGGTTCTTTAATTTGTGTCCTAGCTTCGTGAAGTTAATCTAATTCTTGGAAATCAAATGCCATGGATATATTTGCCTAGAGACAAAAAAATTTCAGATCCAACTTTTTAATGATGTGGAGGTGCTGGCATTGGACTGGCGTGGTCAAAGTTAAAAGTTGCACAAACTGATGTTGAGATTTATAACTTTATTCTTTTGAAGCCAGGAACCCCATCTAGGACAAACATATAAATAGAAAGCAGGAGACAATAGCTTTGCTTCACTTGGAGGTTGCCACTGATGTCATCCGAGCCAGGTAATGAAACATCTGGATATCAAACCTACAGCTCAGCGAGCAAACTTACACCCTAAACACCCCAGATTGTTTTGCAAGTTAACATCAGTCTGAAAACAAGCAGTAACTTCATCAGGGGGCTGAAACTGAGCACATAGTAGATGAGACCGTCTCCCCTACAGAATCTTCTTTGTCAGAAACTTAACTTTCCTGAGTCTTGTTTTCAAACCACCTTCACTCATCTGCTCTCTGTCCTGAACATGAGCACCACTCCTTCTGAAAGTTGTTTTGGGATGGTTTTCTTCTGAATTTCCATTGAATGTATGCACAATTTTGTACATACATACTAGTTTCATGATCAGTTCACTTCACAAACAGTGCTTTCCCCTATACTTCGTTCACCATTTGACTAGTTGGAGTTTTGATTATAAACGATCGAAATATGATGAGCCTGTCTTTAATTTTGGTGAAATCTTGGTCACCTGTCACAGTAAAAGCTAAACTGTTTCTCTTCAAACTCATGTACCATCCAGAGCTGGCTTTGAAATCTGCAGTGCTTAATTTGCTTGTTTTAGACCGGAATTCAGTTAGTTTCTCAAGGAACTATCTAATGATTTTAATCGACCACTTTTGCAACTACACCCCTTAAAATCAACATATGTTAGGCACTCCTCTGATTGCATATTTATTTTTGGGTATTCGCTAAGTTGTAGAGAGAGCTTTCTCCAATCTCTAATGTTCTCCTTTTGATACCTTGTGCAGCAAATAGAGAATTCAATGGTTTGTCTTGTTTACAAGTTCAAGGACTTTAAGTTTAAACTGGACTGTGTGGCTATTGTTCTGACTTGATGCTATGTTGCTCTGTTAATGTGATACCATTAGGGTAATGACCATTACATTACATGCTGGCGTGCACAGAAATGAGCAGCCGAACAGTTGCCTTCAATGGTGTTTTGTTCTATATTTCTATCAAGTAGCTTTGCACCAGGTGAGTTTGATTTCAGCAGTGAGTAGGCGGCACGTACACAAAGTTTGGATTTTTTTGCTAAAAGTTATGGTCACTCACTACTTGAGGATTTGTTTTTATGGCCAAAGTTTGCATGAGATTGACCTTTACGTGAATATATAAGGTAAATAGTTCACACAAGTGTGCCCCTCCCTATCTTCTATCTTGGGTAATAAGGTGGCACTGCCTTTGAGGAATGTCATTTGTAATAATACTAACATTGGGAAATTATGCCAATAAATAGGGTGAAATGTTTCACTAGCACTGAATGATCAAGCATGTAATGCTATATATAGGGAGGCAGCATGTTCAACTTCATTGTCCTCCTAATGGCCCCCTGTTTTGTATATGATTACAATAAGCTGTGCATAGGTCACAATGCACAAATGCCTAGTGTTGCTGTTTGCAAAGGGCTGCTTGAAAGGTCTGTCCCCACTTTTGAACAGGATGCTCTATTCTGCAGGATCCTGTTGTACCATCTGTCCCTTGTGGAAATGATTATGCAGAAGAATGCCTTTGACTGCAAGTGGTCTGTACATAACATTTTAGAAGCTCTGAGAAAAGGACATGGTGGATCCTGTCAAGTGCTTCCTTGAGCAGTCTGTCAAAAGTCATTTGGTAGAAGGCCTCATAACCAGATCTATAAAACAGATGTATGTCTGGAATCTCAACCCTCTTATCCTTGAGGTGGCTGTGCTGGGGACAGTAACTGTCATCCATTTCTAGGAATGTGCCTTTTGCAAAGCATGCCCAGGAAAAGACAGTGGTTTTTGCCAAGGTTCATCCCAAGTAATGCATGACTCTGCAGCATGGGCTGTTCTGAGGGGCTCAGATAAATATTAGCTGACCTGGAGAGCCATCAACTAGGTGAATGACCAAAGATGTTCTTTGGTCTGCCTGATGCTTGTTAATCTTTCACTGCCTATTACATTACATGGTAAATGTTTGTGCATAATTCTGAGTACCCATCAGTAAATGTTTATCCACACTGATAGTCTTTGTTTAGTAAACTCAGCAACGTCTCTCTCATTGCATACTTTCAATGGAAATTCAGAAGAAAACCATCCCAAAACAACTTTCAGAAGGAGTGGTTGCTCATGTTCAGGACAGAGAGCAGATGAGTGAAGGTGGTTTGAAAACAGCAACCTTGGACATGCTAACTGACCATTATATTTTTTTGTCAGAAACCACATGAGACCAGGTTATAGTCCAACACATGTATTTGAAATCACAAGCTTTTGGAGTGCTACTCCTTCATCAGGTTGAGGAACAGTTTATATTCTTGATAAGTTGAATTTAACTCTATCTATTGTATGTATCAACACTCATGGATTTTATTTTCTCTCTCTCGAGACAACACACCACTGATCTTGAATTTTGGCAGCTGCTCCTGACCCCCATTTCTTTTCAAGTTTAGAGTCATAGAGTCATAGAGATGCACAGCATGGAAACAGACCCTTTGGTCCAACCCGTCCATGCCGACCAGACATCCCAACCCAATCTAGTCCCACCTGCCAGCACCCGGCCCATATCCCTCCAAACCCTTCCTATTCATATACCCATCCAAATGCCTCTTAAGTGTTGCAATTTTATCAGCCTCCACCACATCTTCTGGCAGCTCATTCCATACACATACCACCCTCTGCGTGAAAAAGTTGCCACTTAGGTCTCTTTTATATCTTTCCCCTCTCAACCTAAACCTATGCCCTCTAGTTCTGGATTTCCTGACCCCAGGGAAAAGACTTTGTCTATTTATCCTATCCATGCCCCTCATAATTTTGTAAAACTCTATAAGATCACCCCTCAGCCTCCGATGCTCCAGAGAAAACAGCCCCAGCCTGTTTAGGATCTCCCTGTAGCTCAGATCCTCCAACCCTGGCAACATCCTTGTAACTCTATTCTGAACCCTTTCAAGTTTCACAACATCTTTCCGATAGGAAGGAGACCAAAATTGCATGCAATATTCCAACAGTGGCCTAACCAATGTCCTGTACAGCTGCAACATGACCTCCCAACTCCTGTACTCAATACTCTGACCAATAAAGGAAAGCATACCAAATGCCTTCTTCACTATCCTATCCACCTGCACTCCAAGGTCTCTTTGTTCAGCAACACTGCCTAGGACCTTACCATTAAGTGTATAAGTCCTGCTAAGATTTGCTTTCCCAAAATGTAGCACCTCGCATTTACCTGAATTAAACTCCATCTGCCACTTCTCAGCCCATTGGCCCATCTGGTCCAGATCCTGTTGTAATCTGAGGTAACCCTCTTCGCTGTCCACTACACCTCCAATTTTGGTGTCATCTGTAAACTTACTAACTGTATCTCTTATGCTCGCATCCAAATCATTTATGTAAATGACAAAAAGTAAAGGGTTTGTTGAGTTCAAGCAGCTTGTTGAAGATTTTACATCTGTAGCTGATTTCTTTATTGTCTACACACTAGAGGCTCATGCCACAGGTACAAAAAAAACTTTTGAATTTGCTAATCCTTTTTTTATCTCCTATCTTTACCCAAGACTAGGTAGTAAATGAATCTATAATGCCCCAGGTTCCAGTCCCAGACTGCTGGCTAGTCCATCACGGCTGAAGCTGATTTATGTAAGTCAGTCACCTATGACGAGATAGCATAGTAGGATGTTCCGTCTGATTTAATAACAATTGAACCAGTTGGAAATTGCAAGTGTTAGATGTGTAAGGTTAGCTGTGACTTCCTATTGACTAAATACTGCACACGAGAGATAAATTCCGTGAGAAAATATAAAGCAAAGCATGGTGTTACCTGTACCACTGCTTCCTTAATTGCTTTATAGACCCTTCAGTCCAACCAGTCCATGCCACCCATAATCCCAAGTTAAAATACTCCCACCTGCCTGTGCTTGGCCCATATCCTTCCAAATATTTCTTATTCATGTATTTATCCAAATGTCTTTTGACACTATCAATCATTCTGGTCTCCAGTGGAATGTCCTCAGGCCTTTACCTAGATTTTTTTTATCAGATTAAATGCAATCTGTTTTGCTTTCTCTTTACGTAAATAGAGTCTGGTGTTTTGTTTTCTGTCAAGCTTGACTAATTCTACTCATTCCCAATTTGAAAAGTTGCAGTTTTCCATATCATTTACAGCAAAATGACAGGTATGATGCAATATTTTCAAATTTTGCCAAAGTTTCTATTTTTTTTTCTAGATGGCTGCGCTTTCAAAAACAATGTGGATGTCAAACAGCATCAGGATTTAAGTGAGCGATTGGTTGCAGCAAGGCTATTGCTAAAAGTGAAGGCACAATATCCAGTGGTAGTGGACATAACTTGTGTCAAATATGCAGCTATGCCAGAAAGACTGTATGTGGTGCTCAATGACAAAATAATTTACAAGGTATTGTGAGAAACGAAGCTCATTCACTTCAATAATTTCAGTCTGAGACAAGATCTGAAGCAGTAGTATAGTTTATTATGCGCTTGCAAGAGGGGTGTGGTGTCTATTTACAAAATAGTCACACATACACCGTGTTTAACGAGTATACAATATTTATATAATTCGTTCCTCTTCCCTCCTCCATTTGCTCCTCCCCTGTTTACATCTCCCACTTCTCTAAGACCAGCGCCCATTACTCTTGTTTATCTCTTGCCTTATTCAGCCTTGTCTGTGACAAAATGCTTATTTCTGGCCTCACAAGGCTGTTTGACCACATCCTGCTGTGGTCCATTGTTAGGTATACCCTCCTTCTCTACCGTCTGTTTCCCTTACTTGTAACATTTCCTCCCATTCCTCATCCATATTGAGCCTTATGACCTTTTAATTGAGGTTTGTTTTTGTTTTGCAGAAGTGGGAAACAGATGCTAATAACTACTGTTTGTATAAGCATATCTGGCTTAACCTATACCCGCACAGCACCTTATCTATTTGTCTGTAACATCTACCATTGTTTGCAGGCACATTTCATTCTTGTATGTACATTTTAGCTAATACAAAAACAATTATATATTTCCTTCACATAGTTTTCATTCTTGTTAACTCAGCTCTTGGCTGAAACAATTATACACTGGTGTGAGTTCGTTTACCTTGTATAAGCAATTTATGATTGCAGAAGTAACACTGATTTACCTATATCCCACAATTTCCCCCTTTTTCTTTAATTATCATTTGTTACCTTCTGCATTTTTCTTATATGTCGCTTCCAAATTGACGAGCATCTTACCAAAATTTCTTTTATTTTGGAAATTGGAGGTTACTTATTCCTTTATTGTTTAACAGGTAGAGCCCTTCTCTCCGATTGCTCTTTCGGGGCATTTGTTTCATTAAGGCTGTCTCAATCAGTCTTTGGGTGAGCATCAGGGTATGATGCAACAGCTAATGGCTACCAATACCCCGGTTACTACTATCAGGGAAATAAGGATGGAGTACACCACCCCCTTCCATTTTCCAAACCATGATTCAAGCCATCCCGTGAGAGATGTGTCTACTTCTGAATTCTCAGCCAGTTCCTCTACTAAGGCAGTCAATCCCCTTACGGCCCGAGTAATTGAATCATCAGGTGCAGTGTTATTAGGAATAAAGGTACAACAGCTTCCTCCTAACATCACACACACGCACACACCCTTTTTCCGCTAGGATCATATCAAGGGCCATTCTATTTTCCCGTACCATCCTACTTGTTGTGGTTCTGTTCGCCGAGCTGGGAATTTGTGTTGCAGACGTTTCGTCCCCTGTCTAGGTGACATCCTCAGTGCTTGGGAGCCTCCTGTGAAGCGCTTCTGTGATGTTTCCTCCGGCATTTATAGTGGTTTGTATCTGCCGCTTCCGGTTGTGAGTTCCAGCTGTCCGCTGCAGTGGTCGGTATATTGGGTCCAGGTCGATGTGCTTATTGATTGAATCTGTGGATGAGTGCCATGCCTCTAGGAATTCCCTGGCTGTTCTCTGTTTGGCTTGTCCTATAATAGTAGTACTATTACTATTATTATTATACTATTACTATTACTTCACAGGAGGCTCCCAAGCACTGAGGATGTCACCTAGACAACACAAATTCCCAGCTCGGCGAACAGAACCACAACGATGAGCACCCGAGCTACAAATCTTCTCACAAACTTTGAACATCCTACTTGTTCTGATATTCCTTTAACCACATCTCTTGTATAATTTATAAATCACTGTTGATTATAGCAAATGTAATTTATCCAATCTACATTTTTATTAATTGTTACCCATCAGAAGAGAGCTGACTCAAAGCCTGCTGCAATCTGGTTACGAGCCTTGAACTCATCAGGTACCCATCTTGGAACTCCTATAGAGTCTAGATAAATCCTGCCATCGAAAGAGGTGTCTAACAGTGATCTCTTATTCCTTCCCTTTTTCTCTACAATCTTTTCCTTCTCAAATGCCAGGGTAAATAGAATTGCCAATTGTACAATTGCACATATCCCTCTCCAATCCGGAGGTAGGGTGGGTCTCAATATTTTGCCTCCACAGTACCACCACAGATCCACTCGGGGAACCTTTAGTGCCTAGTAGTTCCCTCCCTTGTCCACTTTGGTGACATTCTTAATCTCTGTACATAATTTCAGCTCCCCCAAGTCTTTGGACCAATTTGTACCTCGTCTATGGACACACACGTGTGATTTCCGACTGCGGCTGAAAACGTAGGGGGGTGCTTTTAAGTCTTTCTTCTCCAGGGGAGGGAACATCCGAGATAGGGAGGTACAGTTCCTATCATTCCATGCAGTCTCATCCTGCTACAGGGCTATCATACATTTCATGCCTTTCCTGTCTCGCTTCCACCCGAGCGGAAAGGGAACCACCTGGGCCACTGGCCTACCGAGGCACATGCATAGCAATTGCTCTTGTTCAGACTTTTTACAGTATACTTTACCCATTCAACCCAGGCATTTGCATCCCCGTACCCAGTTTCTATTTCAGTTTCAAGTCCTTCACCTCTATAATTTTTACTACTTTAAGGTCATCGGGAGGGGTGAAAGGTTGTACCTTATTATCCAGTAGTTCTGTCCGTTTTCCCTGTCCTACGCTAATTCGAAAACAACAGCCCGAGAAATCCTTCCCGTTTGTTTTCATTCCTATCCCAAATGTTTCATCTAATTCTATATCATAGTTCCCCCCCCCCCACCTCCAGAGTTGCTTTGTGCCATGCGTTTTCCTTTATCGTTAGGTATATTGGGTTACGCTCTTTATCGGGACAATCGAGAGCTGATCGGAAGGGGGCCCGGTGTACTGTGACGAAATGATTATACCAAGTACCATCCCCGAGATATTCCCCAAAGGACCTAAGATGTATCTTTGAGCTGCTGTACTGTCTCTGATTATCTACATCCCCACATATGAAAATAATGTTTGACAAAATCCCAATACTAAGAGAGGTAGTATCATAACTCTAAGCATCCCAGCATTCTAAAAATCATGCTGAAGCACCAAAGGACTTAATATACAATCCTACAGAAATAATCCCATGCTCGCGTCGCCACTGTGTAATCAGTTACTCAAGGTCTCTTTAGCCTGAGTTTCAGTGGTTCTTCCGTTGATTCGGCTGTCCAGACGACTTCCTCAACTGGAGATTCCATTGGCCCTTTGATCCGAGTGTAGTGAATCCAACCTTTCCCCGCCATTCTTATCGCTGTTTCAGTGGTCAAAAGAGCTGAAAATGTGTTGCTGGAAAAGTGCAGCAGGTCAGGCAGCATCCAAGGAGCAGGAGAATCGACGTTTCGGGCATGAGCCCTTCTTCAGGAATCATGCCCAAAATGTCGATTCTCCTGCTCCTTTGATGCTGCCTGACCTGCTGCGCTCTTCCAGCAACACATTTTCAGCTCTGATCTCCAGCATCTGCAGTCCTCACTTTTTCCCAGTAGTCAAAAGAGCCTGGTACGGCCCTTCCCAGTCCGGTTGCAATTTAGTCTCTGTCCATGATTTTACTAAGACCCAATCTCCCGGTCGAATCGGATGAACAGCGAATTCAAGGGGCGGAGTCTGTGCCAATAAACCCTGTTTCCTGAGGAAAAACAAAGAGGAGGACAAGCCCAGTATATACTTCTTAAAGAACAAATCTTTAGTTTCTGGGATTGGCAGTGGCCAGAGATAGGAGCTTCCCGAGGACCCTTGTCAGTAGGTATTAAGGAATAAACCACCACTTCCTGTGGATTCAGGGCTGCTTCTTTAGTTACCTCATCAGCCAGTAATGTAGCTTTCCATTCTTTAACTAACAATGAATTAATGCAGTCATGTTTTAAATTAACCATGAATCAATATGACAGGTCACTGAGAATGTGTGAAGGGATCCTGCCAATTAATATTGATTCAGGCTAGCACAATCGATTTATTATAAGTGTTAATTATTAATTATCTATTATATAAATATAAAAATCATTATCTGTAATTCAGGGTGGAAATGCATCAAATGACCAAAACATTTTTAAAACTGTAATTGCGCAGTTCTGTTTGTTTACCAGTCACTTGTGACTTCTCATTCTGTTTCTGTAATTGTTTTGCTCGAGCACATTCATTTTTAAGACCCTCAACAGATTTCGTAGCACCATTTGCAGTTAATTCAATCCTCAATTTGGTGGCAGTATCTTGTCATGAGCACAAAACTGATTCTTCGTGCCTCTCATCACAAAACTGTCGCCATAATCCAATTAACTCTTTCGTTCCTGCTGCCTTGGGCTTAAATTTTAAGTTGAAACTTTATTGCTGGAACAGCACAGCAGGTCAGGCAGCATCCAGGGAACAGGAGATTCGACGTTTCGTGCACAGGCCTTTCTTCAGGAATGAGCAGAGAGTGTTCAGCAGGAGAAGATAAAAGGTAGGGAGGAGGGACTTGGAGGAGGGGCGTTGGAAATGTGATAGGTGGAAAGAGGTCAAGGTGAGGGTGATAGGTCGGAGTAGGATGGAGGCGGAGAGGTCAAGAAGAAGACTGCAGGTCAGGAAGGCGGTGCCGGGCTGGAGGGATCCGGCTGAGACAAGGTGGGGGGAGGGGGGATGAAGAAACTGGTGAAGTCCAAGTTCATCCCCTGCGGTTGGAGGGTTCCCAGTCGGAAGATAAGACGCTCCTCCTCCGACCGTCGGGTTGTTGTGGTTTGGCGGTGGATGAGTCCAATGACCTGCATATCCTCGGTGGAGTGGGAGGGGGAGTTGAAATGCTGTGCTACGGGTTGGTTGGGTTGGTTCGTCCGGGTGGCCCAGAGGTGCTCCCTGAATCGCTCCGCAAGTAGGCGGCCTGTCTCCCCAATATAGAGGAGGCCACACCGGCTGCAGCGGATGCAGTAGATGATGTGGGTGGAGGTGCAGGTGAATCCGTGGCGGACACGGAAGTTTCCTTTGGGGCCTTGGAGAGAAGTGAGGGGGGAGGTGTGGGCGCAAGTGTTGCACCTCCTGCGGTTGCAAGGGAAGGTACCGGGAGTGGAGGTTGGGTCGGTAGGGGGTGTAGATCTGACAAGGGAGTCGCGGAGGGAGTGGTCTCTACGGAAAGCTGATAGGGGAGGGGAGGGAAATATATCCTTGGTGCTGGGGTGTGTTTGGAGGTGGCGGAAGTGACGGCGGATGATGCGCTGTACATGGAGATTGGTGGGGTGGTAGGTGAGGACCAGTGGGGTTCTGTCCTGGTGGCAGTTGGAGGGGCGGGGCTCAAGGGCGGAGGAGCGGGAAGTGGAGGAGATGCGGTGGAGGGCACCGTCGACCACGTCGGGGGGGAAATTGCGGTCCTTGAAGAAGGAGGCCATCTGTGTTGTACGTATTTTGAACTGGTCCTCCTGGGAGCAGATGCGGCGGAGACGAAGGAACCGGGAGAATGGGCAGGATGGGAGGAGGTGTCCCAGACCATCCATAACCTCATCACCTCAGGGGACCTCCCATCCACCGCCTCCAACCTCATAGTCCCACAACCCCGCACCGCCCGTTTCTACCTCCTGCCCAAAATCCACAAACCTGACTGCCCCAGACGACCCATCATCTCATCCTGCTCCTGCCCAACCGAACTCATCTTGGCATACCTCGACACGGTCCTGTCCCCATTAGTCCAAGAACTCCCCACCTACGTTCGTGACACCACCCACGCCCTCCACCTCCTCCAGGATTTCCGCTTCCCCGGTCCCCAACGCCTCATCTTCACCATGGACATCCAGTCCCTGTACACCTCCATCCCCCATCACGAAGGACTCAAAGCACTCCGCTTCTTCCTTTCCCGCCGTACCACCCAGTACCCTTCCACCGACACCCTCCTTCGACTGACCGAACTGGTCCTCACCCTGAACAACTTTTCTTTCCAATCCTCCCACTTTCTCCAAACAAAAGGAGTAGCCATGGGCACCCGCATGGGCCCCAGCTATGCCTGCCTCTTCGTAGGGTATGTGGAACAATCCATCTTCCGCAACTACACTGGCCCCACCCCCCATCTTTTCCTTCGCTACATTGGTGACTGTGTCGGCGCTGCCTCGTGCTCCCACGAGGAGGTTGAACAGTTCATCCACTACACTAGCGCCTTCCACCCCAACCTCAAATTCACCTGGACAGTCTCGGACTCCTCCCTCCCCTTCCTAGACCTTTCTGTTTCTATCTCAGGCGACCGAATCAACACGGACATCTACTACAAACCAACCGACTCCCACAGCTACCTGGACTACACCTCCTCCCATCCTGCCCCCTGTAAAAACGCCATCCCATTCTCCCGGTTCCTTCGTCTCCGCCGCATCTGCTCCCAGGAGGACCAGTTCAAAATACGTACAACACAGATGGCCTCCTTCTTCAAGGACCGCAATTTCCCCCCCCCGACGTGATCGACGGTGCCCTCCACCGCATCTCCTCCACTTCCCGCTCCTCCGCCCTTGAGCCCCGCCCCTCCAACCGCCACCAGGACAGAACCCCACTGGTCCTCACCTACCACCCCACCAATCTCCATGTACAGCGCATCATCCGCCGTCACTTCCGCCACCTCCAAACACACCCCAGCACCAAGGATATATTTCCCTCCCCTCCCCTATCAGCTTTCCGTAGAGACCACTCCCTCCGCGACTCCCTTGTCAGATCCACACCCCCCACCGACCCAACCTCCACTCCCGGCACCTTCCCTTGCAACCGCAGGAGGTGCAACACTTGCGCCCACACCTCCCCCCTCACTTCTCTCCAAGGCCCCAAAGGAAACTTCCGTGTCCGCCACGGATTCACCTGCACCTCCACCCACATCATCTACTGCATCCGCTGCAGCCGGTGTGGCCTCCTCTATATTGGGGAGACAGGCCGCCTACTTGCGGAGCGATTCAGGGAGCACCTCTGGGCCACCCGGACGAACCAACCCAACCAACCTGTAGCACAGCATTTCAACTCCCCCTCCCACTCCACCGAGGATATGCAGGTCATTGGACTCATCCACCGCCAAACCACAACAACCCGACGGTCGGAGGAGGAGCGTCTTATCTTCCGACTGGGAACCCTCCAACTGCAGGGGATGAACTTGGACTTCACCAGTTTCTTCATCCCCCCTCCCCCCACCTTGTCTCAGCCGGATCCCTCCAGCCCGGCACCGCCTTCCTGACCTGCAGTCTTCTTCTTGACCTCTCCGCCTCCATCCTACTCCGACCTATCACCCTCACCTTGACCTCTTTCCACCTATCACATTTCCAACGCCCCTCCTCCAAGTCCCTCCTCCCTACCTTTTATCTTCTCCTGCTGAACACTCTCTGCTCATTCCTGAAGAAGGGCCTGTGCCCGAAACGTCGAATCTCCTGTTCCCTGGATGCTGCCTGACCTGCTGTGCTGTTCCAGCAATAAAGTTTCAACTTTGATCTCCAGCATCTGCAGACCTCACTTTCTCCTCTTAAATTTTAAGGATGACCTTGCTGCCCCTGTATCGACTAGGAAAACTACGTCCTCTTTATAAAGTCCCACCTTTAAATTTATCAAGGGTTCCTGGTGGGTCCCCGGGGGCAGGAACCCTTGACATCCCTATTTTTCATCAAGGTTCATAAACAGTACTGCCTTTACTTCCTTTTTCAGATCTGGACACTCTCTCTTAAAGTGACCCGTCCTTTCACAGTAACAACATCCCGCCTGTGGGGATTTCCACTTCGATCCTTGTTCCTGTCCACCAGACCCCTTAACATCTCCTCCCTGACCATTCCGGTTTCTTTCTCCTTTCAGTTTGTCCTTTTCTTTATTATCTCATCAACCATGGGATAGCATTATTTTTGTTTCTACTTCTCATGTTACATTGCCAGATCAATTGCTGAGCCGATTTAACCAATTGAACAGCTTTAGGGCCACCTAATGGCCATTCTTCATCACCCAATGTTTTGATTAGACCTTGAAAATTTGTTTTTTAAGAAATATTGCAATATTTCTTGCTCCCTATAACTTCAAATACCAATTCATCAATTTATGCTTGTCTAACTTTAAAGCATGTTCCTAACTTGTAAATATATATTTATATATTATAAATTCATTTATTCAGTATTCAATATTTACAATGTAAAATGCATACAATTCCCAACTTTGAAATCCACTATAATTACCCAGTTTTAGTTCCTTAATTTAAATCCAAAATTAGTTTTCTTAAGTAGTCCTGACTAATCATTGCTCAATTACAATGCTATAGGTCGTGAAATAATCAGAGCTGCCTTAAAAGGATTTGTCTGTTCAAGTTAAAAAAAAACTTCTAATGCATGAACAATGTCCGAATCCAAGGTCACAGATATTAACCATAGGATTTTTTTTATATTACAATCTAATGTTGAACAGAAACTTCACTGTCCTCCGTAAATCACTTTTATGTAAGGATAAAAGAGATTAGTTAGAAAACTGATCTCCTGTTAGAAAACCTGTAAAAAGAACAGGAGTTAACATTTCATTTCATAATCACTATAGCATCCTTAACCTTAAAAGAAATCATGTTAAATTTCCATAATAAAAATCAGATTCAAAATTGTCCTGGAACTCAAGTTCCAGGGAATAAAGCACAAACATTCAATCACCAACAAACAAATGTGCATTCAAACCAAATCACAAAGGGTTAAACTTTCCATTAGCTGTACAGCTCTTTTTTCTCTCTCGCACACTGTATCCCACAGACACTTTCTGAGTTCCCAACAACAACACCTCTAAGTGCTTCTCGCTTCACCCCTCTATCTTTTGAATATTTTTCTGGATGTCAGGCCATGATTTAGTTACAAAATATACTCTCAGTAGTCCTCCAGCTACTAGCCCTTCTGACTTGAAGCATAATCTGATTCCTCCTGACTGTAAGGCTGTTTTTCGTTGACATATAAATTCAAATATTTACAAACCCAGTCTTCGTCCAACCCGTACTTTGGCCAGAAAACAGTGGGACGAAGAATGGATTCCTTAGCCCATACAAAGCAACAATATTTAATCATCTTTTTCCTATCTCTTTCCCTTGTACAAGTATTATTTTTCCAATTCCACAACATCCTGCCCAACAGACTTTCTGGAGGTATGTTGTAAGGGACCCCGCCTCCATTTCCATTGCTTTTTTCTTTTGTTTTCCCGGAGGCTTTTTCCTTATCCATGGCACACCCCATATTGAGTTCCTTCATTAGTCCCTTATTCACGACTAAAACTCAATCCCGGCCACCAAGGCTGTACTTAGAAGTAAATTTTCTTACCTTGGCCTGTGCACAGAGTTGCCTGGCTCTTTTTGCCGTATTTTCTATTGACCTCCTTTCACTGTCTGATTCAGATGTCTCTCTTGTGGGATTCGTATCAGTCGCCCAAGGGAGTGGACCAAACCAGGACATGAGACCGCTCCTCAATCAGGAACGGGATGTGTCTTCCCAGTGTCCAGGGCTAGCCACTCCCCCCGGCATTGGAAGAATATCCCGGATGGCACCAATTGTGAGAAACGAAGCTCAGTCACTTCAATAATTTCAGTCTGAGACAAGATCTGAAGCAGTAGTATCGCTTATTACGCTCTTGCAAAAGGGGTGTGGTGTCTATTTACAAAATAGTCATACACACACCATGTTTAACGAGTACACAATATTTATATAATTCGTTCCTCTTCCCTCCTCCATTTGCTCCTTCCCTGTTTACATCTCCCACTTCTCTAAAACCGGCGCCCATTACTCTTGTTTATCTCTTGCCTTATCCGGCCTTGTCTGTGACAAAATGCTTATTTCTGGCCTCACAAGGCTGTTTGACCACATCCTGCTGTGGTCCATTGTTAGGTATATCCTCCTTCACTACCATCTGTTTCCCTTACTTGTAACATTTCCTCCCATTCCTCATCCATATTGAGCCTTATGACCTTTTAATTGAGGTTTGTTTTTGTTTTGCAGAAGTGGGAAACAGATGCTAATAACTACTGTTTGTATAAGCATATCTGGCTTAACCTATACCCGCACAGCACCTTATCTATTTGTCTGTAACATCTACCATTGTTTGCAGGCACATTTCATTCTTGTATGTACATTTTAGCTAATACAAAAACAATTATATATTTCCTTCACATAGTTTTCATTCTTGTTAACTCAGCTCTTGGCTGAAATAATTATACCTTGCATAAGCAATTTATGATTGCAGAAGTAACACTGCTTAAACTATATCCCATAGTATCTAGTATTTTGACATTCATAATGAAATCAATGTCTATTTAAATGTTTCACCTTATTTCTCTATTTTGAGTTGATATATTCTTTCTACTGAAACCTTGGAACACAATGATTAATTTCACTTTAAGCCATCTGCTTTTTCTGAAGAAGCCTATTCCTACTGGGTTACAATTCTGTATGTGCGTGGTTCTCCAATAATTCAGTTCAAAGCTGCCTTAATGTAATTACTTTACTCTGGTCTTGCTATGCTTTCAGTCTCTCTCTTCCCCAATCTTTTAAAAGAAATAGTATGCTCATAATGGTGTTTATTTATCGAACTCCCACGACTTTAAAAAAACAGCTTGGGACCTGGCTTATTCTTTGCACCTATTGCTTGAATCAAGTATCATGTATTCAGACAAATGAGTTAGATTACAATAATATGTGGTAAATGGAAGAAAGTAAATGAATTAACAGAACAAATAAATGTTCATGGGTATGATATTCTGACCATTATGAAGACACGTTACAAGGAGAGCAAAGCTGGTAATTAAATATTCTGGAGTGTGTGACTTTTGAAAGGACAGGTAGGAAGGAAAGAAAGAACAATGGGGTAGATTTGTCAGTATGGAATTGAATAAGTATGCAATCAAGAAATGATCTTAGAAAAGAAATTACAGAATCTGTATGAGTGGAAATGAAAAATAAGAAGGGGAAGATTGCAGCGCTGGGAGTAGTCTATAAGGCCCTAACAGTAGCTCTATTGTTGGACAGAAAATAAATCTGAAGGTAATGAAGACATGTGAAAAAGACATACTTTAATTATGGGTGACTTTTCATGTGGATTGTGAAAATCAAACTGGCAGGGGTAGCCATAAGAAAGCATTCAATGTATTCAGGAGAGTTTCTTAAAGCAACATGTTGTGAATCCAACCAGAGATCAGATCATTTTGGGTCTGGTAATATGTAATAAAGCAAATTTAGTAAATTACCTCAGAATAAAAGCTCTCTGAGGAAACAGTGACCATACTATGGTAAAGTTTTGCATTCAGTTTGAGAGTGAGAAACTTTTGGAAACAACTGTGTAAACTTAAAATAAGATAATTTCAAAGGAATGAAGGCAGAGATTTAACAGAAAAGATGCTTGATGAACAATAGCAGATGTTTAAGAAAACAGTTTGACTCTCAGTAAAGAGAAATCCCATTTAGGAAGAATGATACTAGGAAGGGAATAAACCAATTGAGGTTAGACATGTGGAGAGACAAATAGTGTTGAGGAAGTGGGGATGCAACAGAGGAGTTAACAAGCTAGGAGAGCAAAGAAACGAAAAATGTAATACAATGTGAGAATGTGTGAAGTTATGCACTTTGATAGGAAAAATAAAGGTGTAGACAATTTCTAAATTGGGAAAAGCTTTGGAAATCTGAAGCGCAAAGGGTCTTGGGTTACTGGATCAGGATTCTCTTAATGTTAACATGCAGGTTCACTTGGCAGTTAGGAGACCAAATGCCATGTTAACATTCATTTTTGAGAGGGCTAGAATACAAGAGCAGTGTTGTACTGCTGAGACTGTATAAGGCTGAGTACAAACTGCATTTAGAATATTGTTTTGGGTCGTCAGTCTAAGGAAGGATGTGTAGCATTGGAGAGGGTCCAGATGAGGTTTTCAAGAATGAAGGGCTTGTCCAATGAGGATAGGTCTGTACCCTATGGAGTTTAGAAGGATGAGGGGCGATCTCATTGAATCTTACAGAATACTGAGAGACCTGGATAGAGTGGACATGGAAAAGATGTTTTCGCTCGTAGAAGATTCTAGAACCCAAGGGCACAACCTCAGACTGAAGAGCTGACCCTTCAAACTGACATGAGGAGACATTTCTACAGCCAGAGGGTGGTGAATCTGTGGAACACATTGCTGCTGAAGGTTGTGGAGGCCAAGTTATTTAAGACAGATAGGTTCTTCTTTAGTAAATGCTCTGTTATTACATTCTTTATAATTGACTCTAACATTTTCCCAATCACCAATGTCAAGGAGATACAGGCTACTATATTAGATGGAATTGCAGTTGACAAAGAGGAGGTTTTAGAAATTTTGTAAGATCTGAAAACGTATAAGACCCCTAGGCCGGATGGGATTTATCCTCTGATTCTCTGGGATGCCATGGAGGAGATTGCAGAGCCTTTGACTTTGATCTTTATCTAGTGCCAAAAGACTGGAGGATAGCAAATGTTGTTCCCCTGTTCAAGAAGGGGAGTCGGGACAACCTTGGTAATTATAAGCCAGTGTGCCTTACTTCAGTTGTGGGTAAGGTATTGGAAAAGGTTGTGAGAGAGAGGATTTATAATCATCTCAAAAGGAATAACTTGATTAGAGATAGTCAACAGGGTTTTGTGAAGGGTAGGTCATGCCCAACTAACCTTTTGAGTTTTGAGAAGGTGACAAAACAGGTTGAAGGTAAAGCGGTTGATGTGGTGTATATGGACTTTGGTAAGGTGTTTGATAAGGTTCTGCATGGTAGGCTATTGCACAAAATACGGAGTTTCGTAATTGAAGGTGACTTAGCGAATTGGATCAGAAATTGGCTAGCTGAAAGAAGACTGGGTGGTGGTTGAGAAGTGTTCACCCTGGACTTCACTTACCAGTGGTGTGCGGCAAGGATCTGTTTTGGGGCTACTGCTGTTTGTCAGTTTTATAAATGATCTGGATATTGACGTAGAGGTGTGTTAATAAAGTTGCGGATGACACTAAGCTAGGCAGCGTTGTGGATAATGCCAAAGGATGTTGTGGTTACAGAGGGACATAGATAATATGCAGAGCTGGCAAATGGAGTTTAATGCAGCAAAGTGAGGTAGTTCACTTCGGAAGAAGTGACAGGAATGCAGATTACTGGACTAATGGTAAAATTCTTGGCAGTATAGATGAATAGAGATCTGTGTCCATGTGCATAAATCCCTGAAATTTGCCACCCATGTTGATAGAGGTGTGTTGGTGTTTATCGGTAGGGGGATTGAGTTTTGGAGGCACATGGTCATGCTTCAGCTGTAGAAGACATTGATAAGGCCACATCTGGAATATTATGTACAGTTCTTGTCACCACATCATAAGAAGGATGTGGAAGCTTTGGAAAGGGTTTAGAGGAGACTCACTAGGATGTCGCCTGATATGGAAGGAAGGTCTTACAAGGAAAGGCTGCAGGAACTGAGGCTGTTTTTGTTGGAGAGAAGAAGGTTGAGAGGTGACTTAATCAAGATGTATAAGATAATCAGAGGGTTAGATAGGGTGGACAGTGAGATCCTGTTTCCTTGGATGGTGAAGGCTAATATGAAGGGCTATAGCTTTAAATTGAGGGGTGATAGATTTAGGACAGATATGAAGGATAGTTTCTTAGGGAATAGTAGGGGCATGGGACAGCCTGCCTATAACAGTAGTAGACTCGCCGACGTTAAGGGCATTTAAATGGGCACTGGATATACATATGGATAATAATGGAACTGTATTGGCTAGATGGGCATCAGATTAATTTCACAGGTCGGCGCAACATGGAAGACCAAAGGGCCTGTACTATGCTGCAACGTTCCATGTTCAATGAATCAAGGGAGAAGGCAGGAGAATGGAGTTGAGATAGAAAGTTAAGGATTGTTTTTTCCCCTTTTCATTTTGATACAATGTTACAAAAGACTACTGGTAAACTAGAGGATTGGGAAAGTTTTAAAAACCAACAAAAGACCGTCAATAAAAGGGAGAAAATGAGCAGGGCAAACGAATAAGTAACAAAAAGAGCGGCTTCAATTAGATAGAAAGGAAGAGAGACGCCAAAGTAAACAAAGGTTCTGAAGAAAAGGAGGTTGAGGAAATAATGGGGAATGAAAAAAATGACAAGTTGAATAGATAGCTTTTGCATCAGTCTTCATGATGGAGGATACCAATATCATTCAAAAAATACTAAATCAAGGGGTAAAAATGTGGAGAAAATTACTATCAGTGAGGAAAAAGTACTGGGAAACCTAACGGGCCTAAATGCCCATGTCCCTTGGACATCCTAGAATACTGAAGGCAATGGCTAAAGATTACATGCCTTTATTACTGTACACTACTCACTTGCCTCCCCATATATTTTTGTCATCTACAAGCTTGACAAAACATTCATTTTCCCTCATTCATAGAGAGGAACCTTGATTATCCGAAATTCAGATAATCAGAAGATCTCAGGATCCCAATAGTAACATTATTAGCAAAGGTGTTAGCAACCCTGATCGCGTCTTTTGTTTACAATGATTAAAAGTGAATTCGGCTTACTGAACTGCTGCCAAGAACAGTCCTGGACATTGATGGGAGCCCAGGCACCGTCTCCAAATGACTGATCTCCTGCCCCCACCCTCTTTTGGGGGGTGGGGGTGCTGTTGCGCCGTGTGCTGCTGCCTAGTCTCCTGAATGGGGAGCGGACTTAGCAAGTGCTGACTCTGTCAATCCCCATTGAAGTGAAGCAACGGCAGGGAGAGACTTCACCAATGCTGCGGGTCCCTTCCAAACAAGTGTGTGTCTGCTCAGAAACAAACCTTAAGACAGAGAAAGGGAACAAGGCAGACAGCGAGCGGGAGCAAGTCAGACAGCGAGAGTAAAAAGGAAACTTCAGAAAACTCCAGACCCCAGAGGAGAGGCGTTGAATCAATTATGCAAATAATCAATTATCTTAACTGAATACTGCCTGCCCATCTCATTCAGATAGTAGAGGTTCCTCTGCATATTGTAAAGCTACAGTGATATTGAATGCATTTATAATCTTCTAAGAATCCTTAGATTCTACAAAATCCTAGAGATTTGGAAAACTGCCAATGTAACGTCTTCATTCAAGAACGAAGACAAAAAGAAAATATAGGACAGTTAGCTCAATATCTATCATTGGGAAAATTTTAAGAGTCAGTTATAAAGTGTGTAATAGAAATGCATCATAAACAAGCAGTCGTCATATTTCATGAAGGGTCAAAGTGTAGCGCTGGAAAAACAGCAGGTCAGGCAGCATCCAAGGAGCAGGAGAGTCTATGTTTCGGGCAAAAGCCCTTCATCAGGAATGTGGAGGGAGGAAGGGGGTTGAGAGATAAATAGGAGGAAGGGGATGAGGGTTGGGCAACATAGCTGGAATGGCGATAGGTAGATGCAGTTGGGGGGGTGATAACTGTAGGTCGGAGGGGAGGATGAAGCAGACAAGTAGGACAGTTCAAGAGGGCGGTGCCAAGTTGGAGGGTTGGATCTGGAATGAGGAGGAGCAGTAACGAAACTGGTGAAGTCGACATTGTGCCGTCTGGTTGGAGGGTGCGAAGATGGATGAGGTGTTCTTCTTCCAGTGTTCAGGTGGCTTGGTTTTGGCAGTGGTGGAGGTCCAGGTCTTGCCCGTCCTTGGCGGAGTGGGAGGGAGAGTTGAAGTTGTCAGTCACAGGGCGGTGGGGTTGTTTTGCGCATGTGTCCCAGAGATGTTTCCTGAAATGTTTATGCAAGGAAAATAATACCTGACAAATGTATTAGAATTTTGAGGTAACATTCAGGATTAATAAGGGTGAACTATTTGACCTAATATATTTAGATTCCCAAAAGGGATTCAGTAGGGTACCGCATTTAAGGCTACTTAAGATAAAGGTCCATGGTGTTAGTGTTGGCATGGACAGAGGATAGGCGAAGTAATAGAAAAGAGAATTGTGATAAGTGGGTATTACCATAATGGCAACTTGTAACTAAGGGTGTGCTAAATGGATCTATGCTGGGACAATTATTTAAATACATAGATTTAGATGCGGGAAATGAATGTCCTATTATTTTTGTCAGACCTAAGTGTGGAGGCAAGTGGTGAGGAGAAGAGGGTAGGGATGAAGACAAGTTGAGTGAGTGGATAAAAACTTGGCAGATGGATTACAATGTAGAAAAAATGTTATGCACCTTGGAAACAAGATGGGAAGAGTGAGTATTATTTAAATGGAGAAAGCTGCAGCACGGAGATATGGGGTCCATCATGTAAGAATCACAAAATTAAATGGAATGTTGGCTTTTTTTCAAAGGGAACGGAGTTAAAAATAGGGAAGTCTTGCTCAAATTATACAAAATACTAGCCAGTCCATACCTGGGATACTGTGAACAGTTTTGATTCATTTAGCTAAGGAAAAATACACTGGTATTGGAAATGTTCACTAGGTTGATCCTAGGTATGGAAGAATTTTCTTGAATTAGGTTGGGTGTGTCCTATTTGGAGTTAGAAGTTTGAGAGCTGACCTAAGATTATTAGGGGTGTTGACTGGGTAAGTGTGGTGAGGTTGCTTTCTCCTTTATAGGACTCTCGGACTAGAGGGTACAGTCTCAGTAGGGAGTTGTCCGTTCTAGGACCAATGAAGAATTTCTTTTCTTGAGAGTTGTGAATATGTCGAATTCTTTACCAGAAAACTATTGAAATTTGGTTATTAAGAATATTCAAAGCTGAGATAGACATTATTTTTATTAGTTCGACTGTGGCACTGGAAAAGCACAGTAGGTCAGGCAGCATCCGAGGAGCAGAAGAATTGATGTTTCGGGCATAAGTTTCCTGATGAAGGGCTTATGCTCAAAACATCGTTTCTCCTGCTCCTCGGATGTTGCCTGACCTGCTGTGCTTTTCTAGCACCACACTCTCAACTCTGATCGCCAGCATCTGCAGTCCTCACTTCCTCCTATATTTTTTAATTAGGAAGACAATCCGGGGTTATGACGACAGGAAAGTGAAGTTGCGCATTATCAGATGAGTAATGATACTATTGAATTGTGGAACAGACTTGATGGGCCAAATGGCTTATTTCTGCATCTGTATCAATGGTCTTAACTTGATTCCTGCTTTTTAAAATATCTAACAATCAGGAGAAGATGTACAGAATATCAGAGATGCTCATGAGGCCTAATAGGTTTTGAGCTATGCAGATCAAAGCTGTTGGAATAATTTGAAGATGACTTGGGTAAATTTATGAGTAAATTTGTGGGTTTAATTTTCTGAATTATTGAAGATATTGAATATTGTATGAGAAATTATTCTGAAGGATTAATGTTTGGAATAAGGTAGAAATTTTTTTCTTGTGTCTAAAGGAAAATTGAAATGTGGCAACATGGTGGCTCAGTGGTTAGCACTGCTGTTTCAACAGCACCAGGCACCCAGGTTCGATTCCAGCCTCAGGCGACTGTGCAAACTCCACACATTCTCCCTGTCTCTGTATGGGTTTCCTCCAGGTGCTCCAGTTTCCTCCCATAATCCAAAGATGTGCAGGTTAGGTGAATTGGTCATGCTAAATTGCCATAGTGTTCAGAATGTGTAGATTATGTGCAATAGTCAGAAGTAATGTCGAGTAATAGGGTAGGGGAATGGGTCTGGGTGGGATACTCTTCGGAGGGTCGGTATGGACTTGTTGGGTCAAAGGGCCTGTTTCCTCACTGGAAGGATTCAAAGAATGTGGTGCAGATTTGTATATTTTGTTAAAAATTGATCGAGAAAAGAATAGAGTGGAAACAATGGTTAAAAAAGAAAATCAGCTCAACAGTTGCAACATAGATCAGAAACAGTGGAGATTTTATTGTAAAATTTTGCATTAAATTGGCATATGACCTTCAGTCCAGGTTCAGTAATATCAGTCTAATTAAACTAAAATTTAAGTAAAATGTAAAACCATGGATGACAAAAGGGCTGGTGGTAAAGCCTCCTTGTGAAATTAGGTATTACCCCCACATAATGAGAATGAGAAACCTATCACTGAGTGGACACAGCTAAGTTTATGAATACTACTGACCATGACAATTGTTTTGATGCATCTGTATATGAGAATATTTAGTGGTATTATCACTAGACTAATAAGAGACCCAGATCAAATCTTGCCATGTCTGATGGTGGAATCTGAATTCAATAAAATTCTGAGTCTATTAGAAAGTGAGGACTACAGATGCCTGATGAAGAGCTTATGCTCAAAACATTGACTCTCCTGCTCCTTGGATGCTGCCTGACCAGCTGTACTTTTCCAGCACCACAATCTTCGACACTTAAGAGTCTGATACCAACCATGAAAACATTGTCGATTGTCAGAAAAACCTATCTGGGTGACTAATCTCGTTTTGGAGAAGGAAATCTACCACCCTTGCCTGGTCTACATGCACCTCCAGATCCACAACAATGTGGCTGACTCTCAACTGCCCTATTGCCAATTAGGAATGGTCCATAAATACAGATACAGTATTTAATACAGCAATAAATAGTGACATCCTCACCTCATGAATAAAAAAGATGGTAATTGGACTGATTAATATCATATCACATTGCAATTCCTGAAGGCATGTACATGGCTCTTTGTCTGCTGATTGATTTTGATCCATTTTGTTGTTTTTTTTTCTCCTTTTTTGTCAGTGGTGGTTTTTAAATGTCTTCCACTCCTTTGGCAGGGTAAGGAAGTAGGTCCCAAATTTAGCTCTAGGTCAAGTGGCAATTAAACCCCTGTTGTTAATGTTATTGTATTCTGAAGCACATGTTAGCCATCAATCTAGCCTGCCCCAACATAAGGACTGACCAAAACTAACTGAATTTATTGTTAATATATCATTTGTTTTGATCATTTTTAATTTAGAATTTTATTATAAAGGATAACATAAGCTTAAAGGAACAAGGGAAAAAAAACAAGCAGTATTTTCGTTTGTGTTTTATACTCCTGACTCTGAATGGAACAGGATAATTGCAGTTGTACAATCTCATGGATGATAATCTTAGAAATAAGCATAGGTATTTGTTCTGAAGAGAGGGAGTAGAGTTTGTAAATCTGGGTCACAAACAAAGTTGATGTTATCAATGTCTTTGGCAGAGAGATTCTGTTAATTCATCCGTCTGACTAATTGTTTCTTTTTTTTGTTTTTCAGGGTGGAAGGGGGCCTTGGGAATATCAACTTGAAGTATGATTACTTTTACAAAATCTAAATTAAAACTCTGGTGGAACCACTATCAGCAGGAAGCTTTGAGATGGTTTTCATTGGCACTCTTAAATGCAAACAAATGATATAATACAAGCAAATCAAATAAAGGTCTTTCCATATTTATAATTTCCTTAAAATTCGCACAACACCAGGTTATAGTCCAACAGGTTTAATTGGAAGCACCAGCTTTCTGAGCGCCGCTCCTTCATCAAATGGTTGTGGAGGACACAATTGTAATCCACAGAATTTATAGCAAAAGTTTACTGTGTGATGTAACTGAAATTATACATTAAGTCTCTCATCTGTGCCATAATGTTTAAATTGATTCTAATCTAAAAGAATGATTTAACAGAGTCTTGCATGGATTCATTTGAGCAAAGTACAATGTAACTCTGCAAGTACAAATTCACCCCACAAAAGCATGTGTGTGTGTGTCTGGGGTGGGGTATCGTGAGTGTTTGTGTAAAAGAGAGTCGATATGTTTGTATGTGAGTGTAAAGGGGTCTAAGTCTATGAGAGGATGCATGTGAGTGTGGGAGTGTGTGTGTCTGTACTCAGGGATGCCCTCATAAGAACGGAGCTCATCGACCACCAGTTCCAACGTGCCATAGCAAGGAACCGTAATGAGAATATCTCTTCTGTGTTCTTTTCAGGCAGATCAAAATGATTTTTTGTGGAAGCACATGCAATCACTTAGAAACGTGGTAGCATTTTTATACTGAAAAATTTCCCAAATTAATCAGATTTGAAAATCGACATTGGTTCGATCCACTTGTTCAGTTTACAGAACCATGTATTATATCCAAAAGGGATGTGTAGTTCATGTTCAGGAACTTAGTATAAAAATCAATAAACTCACTTTTAATGTTGCATCATTAGTGTGCAGTTATGATTTCTGTGCAGTTATGTCTTCAATGAGTACCTAATACGATTATTTTAAGAGCTGTAAACTTTGTATTTCCAATGTGATTTCTTAACTCATTTAGTTCATCATTAATTCTTCTAGTTGCAATATTTCTGATTTGTTACAGTAAACAGACAAGATATAAGGCAAGTACTCAAAAGGGTTATTAAGAATCAAAATTAGAGAATACTTGTACATTTGTTTTTGAAGTTATAAAAATAGCATAGTAAACAGCTTCACAAAATTGACTAATTTGACCAACTCTGTACAATGCAACAAGTGGCAAAATTATAGTTGTAGCAAGTATTACTGAAAAATAATTAAATAATCTTAATATCCTCGTTAGTGGGAATTAAATCAGATTGAACAAATTGGTAAAATTTAAATATTTAGCAGTATGCCACTTCAGACAGGATTGGGTAGTTATCACTTTTTTAATAATATTGAGGTTTTATTTTGGGTAAAGTATCACCAATATTTCCCATGAAAATATTAGTTCCTTGACCAGCATTTAGTGAAATTGGTTGCACCATAATTATTGATATCTAATCCTTCCAGCTGGGAAAATAAGACAAGTATTTGTAGAACCTTGACAATGTTTAAAATCCTAAACAGCAAAGTAAATCAATTCTCACTAAGATCTGAAGTATTGATATCCTCTGCTTTTCAACTTTCCAGCATGAAAATCATGTAAAATTAATATGTCACTTTGCCCTATTTGTCAAGATCTATAGCATATAGTCACAGTAGCTGCATGGTTTTAGCTATATTGTTTATGAAGCTTACAGTCAAAACCCAGGGAAAGCTGAGGGCTGATGTTCTGAAATGTAGCTAAGAGTATGTAACTCTGGGAGGCAATGGCCTTTAGTATTATCGCTAGACTGTTGATCCAAAGACCCAGATGATGTCCTGGGAACCTGATTTTGAATCCTGATGTGGCAATTAGTGGAATTTTAAATTAATTTTAAAAAACTCTGGAATTAAGAGTCAAGTGCTGATCATTAATCCATTGTCGATTATTGTGAAAAGCCCATCTGGTTCACTAATGTCCTGTTCGGGAAGGAAACTGCTCTCCTTACCTGGTCTGGCCTACATGTGACTCCTGTTCCACAGCAATGTGGTTGACTCTTCATGATGAAAGGGCTTGTGCTTGATTCTCCTGCTCCTCTGCTGCCTGACCGGCTCTGCTTTTCCAGCACTTCATACTCTAGTCTGATCTCCAGCATCTGCAGTCCTCACTTTCTCCCTGAATCTTAAATGCAATTAGGGATGGGCAATAAATGCTGCTGAGCCAGCGACACGTTCATCCCAAGAATTAATAAACTAAGATGATGTTTTACATTCTGTACTATTAAATGATTACTTTTCAACAAGTCTTTTGAAAGTTCTTATTCCATTAAGTGGAAAAATACAATTTAACTGTAACTAATTCCCTTTCAGGTAATGGTCCACATGGTTTTAATATCCAAGTCATAACTAGAAGTAAATTGACATGCCTTCATTCTAAAGGTTGAAAATTTCTCCCTGTATTGGTTCAAACGTCAGAATGACCATTAAATAAGGGCTGTGGAATGGTAGAATGATGTAAGAGACTGGACAGTAATAAAGCACTTTGCAAATACTGACAGTAGGTCCAGAAGTGACTTATGTCAGAGAATGATCACGTACCAGAGAAAGACCCTTCAACAGTGTAAGAGGAAGATCTTGCACTGGTTCTGATGGTTCATTCAGATGTTAACCAAGTACTTTCAGGAGTTAACAATGAAGATTGTAGAGACTTACAAAACCAAAATAATTTATTCACAACAATAACAATCCAACATGTATGGTTTATAACAAATATACTGCAGAAGTATGTACACTAGGTAAATTTTCTCAACATCAGTGTTCCATATAAAGTCTTGTTAATGATAGTGTGCAATGTAGAGTCAGGCATCTTCCTCTGCACCTTCCACTGTAACCTTGTGTACTGACACAAAGTGATCAAAACCAGACTTTATGACAAATCGTAGATGTGTAGCTCTAGTTCCATCCTGCTATATAGAGAATATAATTTGTTAATTCACATTCTTTTCTTTTTTAAAAGTTAGCACACTGCTAAGTCACAATACAATTTTCAAGATTATATCATCATAGAATGTGATTCCTTAACTCATTCACAGGATCTGGGCATCACAGGCTAGACCACCCATAAAGTGAGGCTGTAGTAATGTCACTGGACTCATATACCAGGATACCAGGCTTAATGTTCTGGGAATATGGTTTGAATGGCACCTTGGCAGATTGTGAAATTTAAATTCACTAAAAAGCTAGCCTAATGGTAACCATGTAACTGCTGTCAATTGTTGACAGCAATTAGTTTCACCAATGGCCATTTGAGAAAAAAAATCTGCTGTCCTTGACTGGTCCACAAGTGACTCTGGATCCACAGTAAAATGGTTGACTCTTAAATGCCCTCTGGGGAATTAGGAATGAGCAAAAAATACAGTTTTGCTCACATCTCAAGAATGAATTCAAAAATATACATGGATTGTCCATATCTAGTTGCCCTTAAAGTACTGCAGCTAACTTGGATCACTGGGTAAGTACACCCACAGAAAGGGAGTACTAAGTATTTAACATCTATAATAGTGAAGGAATGGCAACATTCGTTCTAAGTCAAGATAATTATGGTCTGGAAGAGAATTTGCAGGTGATGGTGGTTCTCCCACATGTTTGCTTTCCTTGATATAAGTAGTAGAGGTTGCAGGTTTAGAACATGCTATAAAAGGAGCCATGGTGAGTTGCTGCATTGCACCTTGTAGAAGGCACACACTGGGTGGGATTGCCTTGCTCTTTATGAATAGGACATATCTAGTCAATTTTCCACATATTTGGGGAAATGTCAGTGTTGTAGCTGAACTGGAACAACTTAGCTATGGTGCGGCAAATTCTGAACTCTTCAATACTATTGCCAAAATGTTGTCTGGGCCCAGAACCTTTGCAGTATCCAGTGTCTCCAACCATTTCTAGATATCACGTGAAGTGAATCGGATTGGCTGAAGACTGGCATCTGTGATGCTGGGGCCCAATGGAGGAGGCCAAGATGGAACATTCACTCAGTACGTCTGGTTGAAGATTACAGCGAATGCTTCTACCTTATCTTTTGCACTGATATGCTGGACTCTGCCATCGTTGAGGATGGGAATGTTCGTGGACACTCCTCCTCTGATGAATTGTTTAATTTTCCACTCATGATTTGATGTTGCAGGACGGCAGAGCTTAGATGTCATCCATTGCTTGTGGGATCGTTTTGTTCTGTCTATAATTAACTGCTTATGCACTTTGGTACACAAATAGTCTGTTTGATAGTTTCATCAGGTTGACAATTCATTTTTAGGTATGCCTGGTGCTGGTCCTGCACTCTCCTTTGAACCAGGGCTGATCCCCTATCTTGATGGTAATAGCTGAGTGGGGGTATGCTGGACCATGAAGTTGCATATTGTGTTAGAGCATGATTCTGCTGCTGTGATGGGCATAGCACTTTATGGATGGCCAGACTTGAGGTGCTAGATCTGTTCAAAGTCTGTCCCATTTAACTCAGTGGTAGTGCCACATAACACGATAATGGGGTTTCTCAATGTGAAGCAAAGGTAATGCTATGGAATGTCAAGGGACAATGGTTAGCTTATCTCTTGTTGGAGAAAATCGTTGCCTGACATTTGTATTGCATTGATGTTACCAATACAGCAAGAAACAGACCATTTCGTCAAATCAGTCTATGCTGGTATTTCTAATTAATTCAAGCCTCCACCCATTTTTGACCCGTGAATTGTTTTTGTTACTTTACTTACCGAACTAGGTTGCAGTGCACCTTGCACTCCCAAACTAATGAATATTATTTTGGACTAGCTGGTTAAATTTAGTAATGTGTATGCATACAACATTATTTGAATTGCCCCCATTTTCCAACGTGGGAAAGTGATTGTCCTTCACTCAGAAGCTTGCTGCAACAGCACCATAGAGATCAAGAAGTGCAGTGGATGGGGAAATCAAATCACTATAACACCACTCACTCCTACTTTGGGGAGGAACTGACCTATAATGATTTCATACAGACTAATATGTTACCTCAGCTTTTTGCAAAATTTACTTACTGTAAATTCCTCTACTTGAAGCTGTTCGTCAGAGCGCTCAAGTTCTGGGAAAAAGACAGCATCACAGGATGAAAACCATCAAATGAAATGGAACAGAAGCCATTATTTTCCACAACAATCTTGGTGATATCATCAAAATATTTGTTGAATACACTTACCGGTGTTAGTCATTGGTTCGAAATCTACAGGTTCTCCTGCTATACTTCTCTCAATACCAAGGCTGCGCACTGGAATAGCACATCAAAAAGATACTTATTACTTTTGGAATATTTATAATGATTGTGAGTAGCTGGTGAATTGCTTTATTCTTATAAACTTGGCAATATAGTTCAATGTTTACTCATGCATTTACACTGAAACATATCCACAAAATATATTTCAAACCCAAATATGTATTCATGATGCCAAATGCATAAAATTTTTTTCAAGTTCATGAGTAATTAAGAACTGCTGTTCATTGCATTTTATTCTTTGGACACATACAGAACTAGGTAAAATAGCCTGTAGGAACAAATTACTGCAGATGCTGGAATCTGAACTGAAAACACCAAATGTTGGAGATTACAACAGGTCAGACAGCTTCCATGGAGAGAGATCCAGCCTGATGAAGACTCATCTAGACTCAAAATGTTAGCTTGCTCTTTCTCCATGGATGCTTTCTAGCATGCTATTATCTCCAGCATTTGTTGTTTTTCGGTAAAATATCCTGTTTATCACAGTAAATAATTTGCCTATTCAAATAAAGTGATTAAAATGCAGCAAAAAATCTTACCATTGTAACAGTGAATTTTCATTGAGCTAATTTTTATGAGATTAGCAAAACTTAGGATAAATTCTTGTGGGAACATTCCTGTTGTAATCCAAAATGTTTCTGTATTACTGTAAGCAGAAGTACAATATGAGACTTAGCATTTTTGTTTATCCATTCTTTTCTATGTCTTATTAGTGTCACAAATAGTCAGTCCTTACAGAAGCCAAGATGGAAACAACTTGCATTTATATCTCACCTTAACTGTGACAGAATAGAACATAGAACATAACAGTGCAGTACAGGCCCATCGGCCCTCGATGTTGCGCCGACCTGTGGAACCAATCTGAAGCCCATCTAACCTATACTATTCCACTCTCATCCATATGCCAGTGACCATTTAAATGCCCTTAAAGTTGGCAAGTCTACTACTGTTGCAGGCAGTGCATTCCATGCCCCTACTCCTGAGTAAAAAATTACCTCTGACATCTGTCCTATATTTCTCACCTCTCAATGTAAAGCTTTGTCCCTGTGCTAGCCACTGCCATCTGAGGAAAAAGACTCTTACTGTCCAAACTATCTAATCCTGATTGTCGTATATGTCTCAATTAAGTCGCCTCTCAACCTTCTTCTCTCTGATGAAAACAACCTCAAGTCCGTCAGCCTTTCCTCCTAAGAACTTCCCTCCATACTACATCCAAGTAAATCTCCTCCGAACCCTTTCTAAAGCTTCCATATTCTTCCTATAATGCGGTGACCAGAACTGTACACAATATTCCAAATGTGGCCACACCAGAGCTTTATACAGCTGCAGCATGATCTCATGGTTCCGAAACTCAATCCCTCTACTAATAAAAGCAAACACAGCGTATGCCTTCTTAACAACCCTATCAACCGGAGTGGCAACTTTCAAGGATCTATGCACATGGACACCGAGATCTCTCTGCTCATCTACACTACCAAGAATCTTACCATTAGTCCAGTACTCTGCATTCCTGTTATTCCTTCCAAAGTGAAGCACCTCACACTGTGCCGCATTAAACTCCATTTGCCATTTCGCAGCCTAGCTCTGCAGCTTATTTATGTCTCTCTGTAACCTACAACATCCTTCATCACTATCCACAACTCTACCAAACTTAGTGTCATCTGCAAATTTACTAACCCATCCTTCTATGCCCTCATCCAGGTCATTTATATAAATTACAAACAACAGTGGACCCAAAACAGATCCTTGCAATACCCCACTAGTAAATGAACTCCAGGATGAATATTCCCATCAATCACCACCTTTCAGCTAGCCAATTTCTGATCCAAATTGCTAAATCACCCTCAATGCATGCCTCCGTATTTTGTGCAAAATCCTACCATGGAAAACCTTGTCAAACGCCTTACTGAAATCCATATACACCACATCAACTGCTTTATCCTCATCCACCCGTTTGGTCACCTTCTCAAAAAACTCTTAATAATGTTTGTGAGGCACGACCTATCCTTCACAAAACTGTGTTGACTATCCCTGATCAACTCATTAATCTCTAGATCATTATAAATCCTATCACTTATAACCCTTTCCAACACTTTACCCACAACCAAAGTAAGGCTCTCAAGTCTACAATTACCAGGGCTGGCTAAACTTCCCTTCCTGAACAAGGGAACAACATTTGCTATCATCCAATCTTCTGGCACTATTCCTGTAGACAATGACAACATAAAGATCAAAGCTAAAGGCTTGGCAATCTCCTCCCTAGCTTCCCAGAGAATCCTAGGATAAATCCCTTCTGGTCCAGGGGACTTATTTTTACATTTTCTAGAATTACTAACACTTCCTCCTTATTCACCTCCATCCCATGTCGTCAAGTTGCCTGTATCTCAATATTCTCCTCGACCACATTGTCTTTTTCTAGTGTGAACACTGACAAAAAGTATTCATTTAGTGCTTGCCCTAACTCCTCTGACTCCACGCGCAACTTCCCACTACTATGCTTGATTGGCCCTAATCTTACTCTGGTCATTCTTTTATTCCTGATATAGCTGCAGAAAGCCTTAGGCTTTTCCTTGATCCTATCTGCCAATGACTTCTCATGCCCCCTCCTGGCTCCTCTTAGCTCTCTCTTTAGGTCTTTCCTGGCTAACTTGCAACTCTCAAGCTGAGCCATCACATCTCATCCTAACATAAGCCTTCTTCTTCCTCTTGACAAGAGATTCAAATTCCTGAGTAAACCACAGCTCTCACGCTCGACAACAGGTCTTCCCTGCCTGACCGGTACATACTTATCAAGGACCCGCAGTTGCTGGTTCTTGAATAAGCTCCACATTTCAATTGTGCTCATCTCCTGCAATTGTGCCCATCTCCACATTTCAATTGTGCCCATTTTCTTCCTCATCCTATGCATCCTAAATCTTGTCTAATTGCATTGTAATTGCCTTTCCCTCAGCTATAACTCTTACCTTGCAGTATATACCTATCCCTTTCCATCACTAAAGTAAACATAGCAGAATATGGTCCAAAGCTTTAGATAGTTGGTAAGAAAAAAAAATTAGGCAAAGTTTCTTTTCCAGTTTTTGGCCTATAATGTGGCAATTCTTTGAATAAGCTTAGTTACATTTTCAATTTTGGTGCAATCTCTGTATTTAATCAAAGGTGGGGGGAAGGGGTGGCAGAAGAGAACAGGGGAGACACTGGCATTTGAAGAAGAGCAGGCAAATTATACCAAGTATCTTGACCAATATTTATCACTCACAAAAGCAGGTAGTCTGTAATTTCTATGTTTGTGGGAGCTTGTGGTGCGTACAGTTAGCTGCTGTATCTCCTACATTACAAGTGTGACTACACTTCTTGGACCTAATTAGCTGGAAAATGTTTTGAGACATCTGGTAGTTGTGAAATATAAATTAAAGCTCTTTTTATAATTGACTTTATTTTACAACCTCCAGCAAAGCAGGGGTGTTCGCTATTGAGCGTGGAATAAGTCCCAGTAAGCGATCTACTTCTCCGCCAAGAATTTTATCTCTTATCACCTTACACTGTTACTGCAATGAATTGATGCATTTTTATTGCACATTCCAGGCATGGAGCTAAAGTCATAGCGTCAGGCTGTCAAAGCAACCAATCACATTTTAAAAGAATGCTCACTAACAGTCCATTTTGATGGGATTTCTCACAGAGCAATGAGAACCTTGAAGTTTTCAACGTGAGGCACTATATCAATGCAGTGTGTTGTTATCTAGGGTGAAGACCCTGTTCGCCAGCCGCAGAGACAGATTGAAGGCCCTCACCCGTCCAGAATGTTCTCCGGCGGGTGTTTCTCATCCCCAGATGCCGCCAACACAACCTGCGTCCCCGCCACCATCAGACCGAAATCCCGTTTCATGTCCCGTCCCCGTTACCACAGCAACCCGCCACTTCCGGTCCTTCACATACGCCCCACACGCACAATCCGGAACTGACTTCCGGTCCTTCCCACAATCACCTTCCCTCAATTTTCTGTTTCATGGTTCCGTGCCCAGGAAGTGCTGGGAGAAGGAGGTTTGGTAAATTTGTCAGTTTTACAGCTCATTTGGAAATCTTTGTGACTGCAGTCGGGTGCTAGCAGTAACCAGTTAAGGTAAGTGTTTGGGGAATAAGTGGGGAGAAGTTTAGGGGAAAGGGATTGATTTTTTGTTTGTCCAACCACAGTTTTCTCCCCATCCCCGAATGCCTCATTTTCAGGATGTGGCATTTGAAGCCACTTGTGAGAGCTGGAAGAGTTATTACTGTAGAATGGGAAGAGCCCAGTGAGTTGCTGGGTTAATTGCTTTTGGACTCATCCAGATTCTGTATTGCCTATCCCTCTCCCAAATAGATATGAACGTTTGTTTTCAATACTGAAGATACTTTTGTGGTTAAGTTCAAAATTAACTTGATATGAGTTATAAGAAATTTAAGGATGTTAGTATTTTGTTTCATCATGTAATTAATTATATGGGATAGCAATAACTGAGATTATGCACATGAGGCAATATGTTCGTTGTGATGATTCACAACTGGTTTAATCAAAAATGGACACGAATATGTGACTTTTAAAACAAACTTCAGGGAATAAAGATTGTTTTGACTGCCTCCTAATAAACTATGTGTTCAGAATGTAGTTTAAGCCTGAAAAAATACACTGGATAATTACAATTGAATACGATTAAAGATTAGTGGGGTTTTTTTGCATAGTGATCTGAACATCATAAATGTTTTTGTTTAAACTCAATGTTTTTGTGATAAATTTTGGAAATTTATTTTTTTAAATAGTTCATAGTGACCACATCTGTAGCAACTGTTGATTGCTTGAGGAACTCTGGCTCATAGAATCGTCCCTTTGGCCCATTGAGTCTGCATTGACACATGAGAAACACCTGACCATCAACATAATCCCACTTGCCAGCTCTTGATCCATAGCCTTGAATATTATGACATTCCAAGAGCACATCCAAGTACTTCTTAAAGAATGTAGAACAATTGCCTCTACAACTCTCCCAGGCAGCACATTCCAGACTGTTACCAAAGACGTTTTTGCTTTCATTCCTCTGGCATCCCTACCTCCCCGCTCCTGCTCCTCATCTCAAACAGTGTCTCCTTGTCACTTCAAATAAGGGGGAAAATTGCTCCTTATCCACTGTGTCCATGCACCTCATAATCTTGTACATCTCGATCAGACTTTCCTTCAGTCTTCTCTGCTCCAATGAGAACAATGCAAGCCCATCAAACTTTTCTTCATAAGTTAAATTTTACATCCCAGGCAGCATCTGGTGAATCTCTAGTGCCCCAATAGTAGCTGTTTCCAGCATTCCTTAGCCAGATCCTGCCTTATTTTACTAAAATCTGCTCTCCCCCCAATCTAAAACTTTTTTTTGATGAACTGGAATCTGAACTCTGTAACACATCAGGGAGTAGGTGATATACCTGGCTGCTGTGTTTCAGGAGGCAGTCACACCCCTTAAATGAACTCCCTCAAATTCAGTCAGGGACAGGAGGATGTGACTGCAAATGAGGCTGGTAGAGGGATCCAGAATGTAATGATGAAGGTATCTCAGCACTTGAGCTATCTAACAGGTTTGCGATTCTTTCTTCATGTGGATGAGATTGCAGGCTGTAGGGAGGATGAGCAAACTGATCAAAACATTGTGGTACAGGGAGCCATTCAAGAGAGGGGGAGAAAAGAAAAATGTAGTTGTAATCGGGCTTAGTATATCCAGGGAAATAGATATTTCTCTGTGACCATGATCGAGAGTTGTGAAGGTTACATTGCCTGGCTGGCACCTAGGTTCAGGGTATTTCATCTGGGCCGGAGAAGAACTTGGAGTGGGAGGGAAATATCCAGTTGTCATGGATAGGTACCAACGATATAGGTAGAAAGATGTTCTGCTGAGGGAATATGAGCAGTTTAGGGGCTAAATTAAAAAGCAGAACCAGTTTAGTGGTTATAACATAGTGGATAAAATTAGAGAATTAAGCAATTTAAAAGTACTATCAGAAATTGGAGTCCCACAGGAAGAATTCCAGCACGAGGAACCATTATGAATATAATCGATGAATATGCAGTAACCTTTGGATTACTAGCTGAGCCAAGAGGAAATTGGCAGGGAGTCAACAAAATTAAAGAAATAAACACATGGCTGAAAGATTGGTTGGGAGAAACCGGTTCAAATGCATGAGACATTGAGACCAGGACTGGGGAAGGAGGGAGCTCTTCCAATGAGAAGGGCTTCACCTGAATCATGTTGGGACCAGTATCCTGGAGAATTGCATTACTAGGACTGTGGATAGGGCTTTAAACTATAAATATTGGGAGGGTAGGATCAGTTGCGTGGAAAATTATGGAAAACGTTAAAAGCAGCGAGGGCTCAGCAGTGATTATTAAAGTTTCCAGAACAAGTAATAGGACAGATAGTATAGAAAAGCTCAGGAATCTAATTTCAGTCATAGCAAATAAGAGGACAACTATGAGAAGCGGCAGTCAACGTAGGACTGAGGGTGTTGTACTTAAATAAACACTGTATATGAAACAAGGTAAATGAGCTTTTTGATTAGATTACATTACAGTATGGAAACAGGCCCTTCGGCCCAACAAGTCCACACCGACCCGCCGAAGCGCAACCCACCCATACCCCTACATTTACCCCTTACCTAACACTACGGGCAGTTTAACATGGCCAATTCACCTGACCTGCACATCTTTGGACTGTGGGAGGAAACCGGAGCACCCGGAGGAAACCCACACAGACACGGGGAGAACGTGCAAACTCCACACAGTCAGTCGCCTGAGTCGGGAATTGAACCCGGGTCTCTGGCGCTGTGAGGCAGCAGTGCTAACCACTGTGCCACCGTGCCGCCCACATTGTAGTGCAAACTGAAATTGACAGGTTTGATGTGGGTATCTCACAGATTTGGCTGCAAGGAGATCACGATTGGGAGCTAAATATCCAAGGATACTGCAGAGGGGGCAGGTTGATGTGTTACTAAGAAGTCAAATCAAATGATAAGACAACAAAAAGGATTGCTGAGGGCAGAGCGGTAGGTGTAATCAATATGGATTTCAGTAAGGTGTTCGGCAAGGTTCTCCATGGGAGACTGATTAGCAAGGTTAGATCTTATGGAATACAGGGAGAACTAGCCATTTGGATACAGAACTAGCTCAAAGGTAGAAGACAGAGGGTGGTGGTGGTGGAGGGTTGTTTTTCAGACTGGAGGCCTGTGACCAGTGGAGTGCCACAAGGATTGGTGCTGGGCCCTCTACTTTTTGTCATTTACATAAAATGATTTGGATGAGAGCATAAGAGGTACAGTTAGTAAGTTTGCAAATGACACCAAAATTGGAGGTGTAGAGGACAGCGAAGAGGATTACCTCAGATTACAACGGGATCTTGACCAGATGGGCCAATGGGCTGAGAAGTGGCAGATGAAGTTTAATTCCGATAAATGCGAGGTATTGCATTTTGGGAAAGTAAATCTTAGCAGGACTTATACACTTAATGCTAAGGTCCTAGGCAGTGTTGCTGAACAAAGAGACCTTGGAGTGCAGGTTCATAGCTCTTTGAAAGTGGAGTCGCAGGTAGATAGGATAGTGAAGAAGGCGTTTGGTATGCTTTCCTTTATTGGTCAGAGTATTGAATACAGGAGTTGGGAGGTCATGTTGTGGCTGTACAGCACATTGGTTAGTCCACTGTTGGAATATTGCGTGCAATTCTGGTCTCCTTCCTATCAGAAAGATGTTGTGAAACTTGAAAGGGTTCAGAAAAGATTGACAAGGATGTTGCCAGGGTTGGAGGATTTGAGCTATCGGGAGAGGCTGAACAGGCTGGGGCTGTTTTCCCTGGAGCGTCGGAGGCTAAGGGGTGACCTTATAGAGGTTTACAAACTTATGAGGGGCATGGATAGGGTAAATAGGCAAAGTCTTTTCACTGGGGTCAGGGAGTCTAGAACTAGAGGGCATTGGTTTAGGGTGAGAGGGGAAAGATTTAAAGAGCATCTTTTTCACACAGAAGGTGGTACGTGTATGGAATGAGCTGCCAGAGGAAGTGGTGCAGGCTGGTACAATTGCAACATTTATGAGCTATTTGGATGGGTATATGAATAGGAAGGGTTTGGAGGGATATGGGCTGGCAGGTGGGACTAGATTGGGTTGGGATATCTGGTCGGCATGGACGGGTTGGACCAAAGGGTCTGTTTCCATGCTGTACATCTCTATGACTCTAAGTAATATAGATTTGAAAGGCATAGAATCTGTGTGGATAGAACCTCAAAGGGGAAAAAAGACCCCAGTAGGAATTATGTTCTTGCAGTAGTCAGGATGTGGGGAAGAAAATAAATTAGGGAATAGAAAATGTATGTAAGAAAGGCACTATTACAATAATCATGAGGGATTTAAATATGCAGTTGGACTGGGAAGCTCAGATTGGTAGTGGATCTCAAGAAAAGGAATTTGTGGAATGTCTACAAGATGTTTTCTTTTTAGAGTAGCTTGTGGTAGAGCCCACTAGGGAACAGGCTTGGGAATGTGTCATGAGGCAGACATGGTTAGGGAGCTTAAGGTGAAGGGGAGCCTCTAGAGTTCAGAGAACATAACATGATAGAATTCACCCTGTAGTTTGAGAGGGGGAAGCTGGAATCAGATGTAATAGTATTAAAATTAAGTAAAGGTAACTGCAAAGACATGAGGGAGGAGCTGGTCAGAGTTGACTGTCGGGGAGCCCAGCAGGGAAGACAGTGCAGCAGCAATACCAGGGGTTTCTGGGAGTAATTTGGGAGGCACAGTAGAAATTCATCCCAAAGAAGAAGAAACATACTAAGGGGAGTACAAAGCAACCATGGCTGACAAATGAAGTCAGGGACAGCATAAAAGCAAAAGAGATAGTATACAATGAGTGAAGATTAATGGGAACCCAGAGGATTGTGAAGCTTTTAAAGTCAGCAAAGTATAACTAAAAAAACAGTAAAGGTGAAAAATGGGGGTAAACTAGCTAGAAGATTGCAGGAGATTTTTTTAGATACATAAAAGGTAAGAGAGAGGCAAGAGTGGACATTGGACCGCTGAAAAGTGAGGCTGGGGCTGTAGAAATGGCGGAGGAACTGAATAGGTACTTTACATCAATTTTCACAGTGGAAGAAACCAGCAGCATGCCAGACCTTCAAAGAGAGTCAGAGGGCAGAGGTGAGTGTAGTGGCCATCATTAAGGAGAAGATGCTGGGGAAGCTGAAAGGTCTGAAGGTGGACTAATCACAGAGACCAGATGGGACTACACCCTAAAATTCTGAAGGAAATTATTGAGGAGACTGTGGAAGCATTGGTAGTGATCTTTTAGGAATCACTGGTGTTAGGGAGAGTGCCAGAGGACTGGAAAATGACTAATATAACACCCCTGTTCAAAAAGAGAGGGAGGCAAAAGACTGGAAACTAGAGGCCAATTAGACTGACCTCGGTTGTTGGTAAGATTATAGAGTCCATTATTAAGGATGAGATTGCGAGTACTTGGAAGTGCATGGTAAAATATGGCTGAGTCAACATGACTCCCTCAAGGGGAGGTCATACCTGACAAATTTGTTAGAATTCTTTGCAGAGGTAATGAGCAAGTTAGACAAAGGAAAGCCAATGGACATGATCTATTTGGATTTCCAGTAGGCCATTGACAAGCTGCCACTGGCTAAGAATGCTCACCGTGCATGGGAAATTGTGTCTCTTGAAACTGATTGAGATTTTTGAGAACGTGACTAAGAAGATAGATGAGGGCAGGGTGATGGACGTTTCCGACATGGACTTTAGCTAAGCCTTCAACAAAGTTAGAATAGATCCTGGAATCCCTACAGTGTGAAAACAGGCCAATTGGCCCAACAAGTTGTTTTAAAAAATTCTCAAGGTCAGGTTCGTAGGAGAGTAGTCTGACACAGAACAAACGACCAAGAGGCGAGTCTGCTAGAATATGGGCATTTTATTCCCCGCAGCGTCGCCACAATGGGTCTGGCTTATACTCACTCTACATGTTACCGGAACTGGGAGCCGTCAGTTCTCGTAGAGCGGTTGCCAACAACCCACGCTCGGCGGTTAAACGTAACCCCGGAGCAGACTCTCCGAACTGGAGACTTTTCCAGCTGATATACTCTTTTCCAGATATAAACATTCATGTGAACAGCAGAGCAAGGCTAAAAAACACATTCCATTCTGGTTACATACAGATAAGAAGATTCACACGGGGAGGTGTGTAATAAGATTCACACGGGACTAAGCAACACCTCCATTCCGGTTAGATTCACACATGTATTGGGACATAATTTTTAACCGTTTCACCACATTCCACTGCTTGGAATTTTACACCACACAAGTGCACACTGACTCTTCAAAGAGCACCCCACCCAGATTTACCCCCCTACCCCTGTCCCTGTACCTCTATATTTCCCAATGGTTAACCCACCTAACCTAAACATCCCTGAACACTATGGGCAATTTAGTATGGCCAATTCACCTAACCAGCACATGTTTGGACTGCAGGAGGAAACTGGATCACCCAGAGGAAACCCACGCAGAAACAGACTGGTTAGTAAAGTTAGATTACATGGGATCCAGAGAGAGCTGGCCAATTAGATAGAAATTGGCTTGACAGTAGGAAATGGAGATTGGTGGGGGAGGATTGTTTCTTGGACTGGAGGCCTGTGACTAGTAGTATTCCAGAAGGATCAGTGCTAGAACCATTATTGTTTGTCATTTACATAAAACGATTTGGATGAGATTATAGGAGGCATGGTTAAGTTAGTTTGCAGATGACACCACAATAGGTAGTGTAGTGGATAGTGAAGAATGTAATCTCTGAATAAATAGGATCTTAATCAGCTGGGTTAATGGGCCATGGAGTGACAGATGGAGTTTAATTTAGATATGTGTTTCATTTTGGGAAGACAGAGAAGGGAAGCATTTGCACTATTAATGGTGGGGCCCTGGGGAGCGGTGTTGAATAGGGGTTCAGGGACACAGTTCTTTGAAAGTGGTGTCACAGATTGGTGAAGAAGGCATTTGGCACGCTTGCCTTCATTGGTCAAACACTTCAGTATAGGAGTTGTCATGTTGCAGCTGTACAGGACATTGGTGAGGCCACTTTTGGGGTACTGCATAGAGTGTGGTTACTCTGCTGTAGGAAAGATGTTGATAAACTGTAAAGAGTGCAGAAAAGATTTACAAGGATGTTACCGGACTGGAGGGTTTGAGTTGTAAGGAGAGGCCGGATTGGCTTGGACATTTTTCCCTGGAGTATAGGAGGCCACGGGGTGACCTTAAAAGTTTAGAAAATCTTTTATAAAGTCTTTTCCCAAGGGTAGGGCAGTCCAAAACTAGAGGCATAGGTTTAAGGTGAGAGGGGACAGATTTAAAAGGGACCTGAGGGACAGCTTTTTCACACACAGGGTGGTTTATATGTAGAATGAAGTAGTAGATGCAAGTACAGTTAAAAGACCTTTTGGACTGGTACATGAATAGGAAAGGTTTGGAGGGATATGGGCCAAAAGCTGGCAAATGGGACTAGTTTAGTTTGAGAAACATGGTCGGTGTGGACGAGTTGGGCCAAAGGGTCTATTCCTGTATGGTATGACTCCGTTACTCTGTAAGATGAGAGCCTGTGGTGTTAGGGGTAAGGTATTTGACATGGCAAGAGGATTAGCTGATTGGCACAAGTCAGAGAATGGTGATAAAGTGGGGATTTTTCAGGATGGCAATAGGATTTTAACTTGCCAAACATAGATTGGGACTGCCATAGTGTTAAGGGTTTAGATGGAGAGGAATTTAAGTGTGTACAAGAAAATTTTCCGATTCAGTATGTGGATGTACCTACCAGAGAAGGTGCAAAACTTGACCTACTCTTGGGAAATAAGGCAGGGCAGGTGACTGAGGTGTCAGTGGGGGAGCACTTTGAAGCCAGTGACCATAATTCTATTAGGTTTAAAATAGTGATATAAAAGGACAGACCAGATCTAAAAGTTGAAGTTCTAAATTGGAGAAAGGCCAATTTTGACAGTACTTGGCAAGAACTTTCAAAAGCTGATTGGGGGCAGATGTTCGCAGGTAAAGGGACGGCTGGAAAATGGGAAGCCTTCAGAAATGAGATAACGAGAATTCAGAGAAAGTATATTCCTGTCAGGGTGAAAGGAAAGGCTGGTAGGTATAGGGAATGCTGGATGACTGAAGAAGTTGAGGGTTTGGTTAAGAAAAAGAGGGAAGCATATGTCAGGTATAGACAGGATAGATCGAGTGAATCCTTAGAGTATAAAGGCAGGAGGAGTATACTTCAGAAGGAAATCAGGAGGGCAATAAGGGGACATGAGATAGCTTTGGCAAATAGAATTAAGGAGAATCCAAAGGGTTTTTACAAATACATTAAGGACAGAAGGGAACTAGGGAGAGAATAGGGCCGCTCAAAGATGAGCAAGACGGCCTTTATGTGGAGCCACAGAAAATGGGAGAGATACTAAATGAGTATTTTGCATCAATATTTACTGTGGAATAGGATATGGAAGATATGGAATGTAGGGGAATAGATGGTGACATCTTGAAAAATGTCCATATTACAAAGGAGGAAGTGCTGGATGTCTTGAAATGCATAAAGGTGGATAAATCCCCAGGACCTGATCAGGATACCCTAGAACTCTGTGGGAAGCTAGGGAAGTGATTGCTGGGCCTCTTGCTGAGATATGTGTATTATCGATAGTCACAGGTGAGGTGCCGGAAGACAGGAGGTTGGTTAACGTGGTGCCACTGTTTAAGAAGGGTGGTCAGGACAAGCCAGGGAACTATAGACCAGTTAGCCTGACGTTTGTGGTGGGCAAGTTGTTGGAGGGAATCCTGAGGGACAGGATGTGTGTGTATTTGGAAAGTCAAGGACTGATTAGGAATAGTCAACATGGTTTTGTGCGTGGGAAATCATATATCACAAATTTGACTACGTTTTTTGAAGAAATAACAGAAGATTGATGAGGGCAGAGCAGTAGATGTGATCTATATGACTTCAGTAAGGCGTTCGACAAGGTTTCCCATGAACACTGGTTAGCAAAGTTAGATCTCATGGAATACAGGGAGGACTAACCATTTGGATACAGAACTGGCTTAAAGGTGGGTGACAGAGGGTGGTGGTGGAGGGTTGTTTTTCAGACTGGAGGGCTGTGACCAGTGAAGTGCCACAAGGATCAGTGCTGGGCTCTCTACTTTTTGTTATTTACATAAATGATTTGGATGTGAGCATAAGAGGTACAGTTAGTAAGTTTGCAGATGACGCCAAAATTGGAGGTGTAGTGGACAGCAAAGAGGGTTACCTCAGATTACAACAGGATCTTGATCAGATGGGCCAATGAGTTGAGAAGTGGCAGATAGAGTTTAATTCCGTTAGATGCAAGGTGCTGCATTTCGGGAAAGCAAATCTTAGCAGGACTTATACACTTAATGCTAAGGTCCTAGGCAGTGTTGCTGAACAAAGAGACCTTGGAGTGGAGTCGCAGGTAGATAGGATAGTGAAGAAGGCGTTTGGTATGCTTTCCTTTATTGGTCAGAGTATTGAGTACAGGAGTTGGGAGGTCATGTTGCAGCTGTACAGGACATTGGTTGGTCCACTGTTGGAATATTGCTTGCAATTCTGGTCTGCTTCCTATCGGAAAGATGTTGTGAAACTTGAAAGGGTTCAGAATAGATTTACAAGGATATTGCCAGGGTTGGAGGATTTGAGCTACAGGGAGAGGCTGAACAGAAGCGTTTTCCCTGAAGCGTTGGAGGCTGAGGGGTGACCTTATAGAGGTTTACAAAATTATGAGGGGCATGGATTGGATAAATAGACAAGTCTTTTCCCTGGGGTCGGGGAGTCTAGACTAGAGAGCATAGGTTTAGGGTGAGCGGGGAAAGATATAAAAGAGACCTACGGGGCACCTTTTTCACACAGAGGGTGGCACGTGTATGGAATGAGCTGCCAGATGATGTTGTGGAGGCTGGTATAATTGCAACATTTAAGAGGCATTTGGATGGGTATATGAATAGGAAGGGTTTGGAGGGATATGGGCTGGGTGCTGGCAGGTGGGATAGATTGGTTTGGGATATCTGGTCGACATGGATGGGTTGGACCGAAGGGTCTGTTTCCATGCTGTACATCTCTATGACTCTAACCAGTAGAGTTTGGCAGAGGTCACAGTTGAGACCACAGCTATTAACATTATACATTAATAACCTGGACGAAGGAACCAAGAATTTTTATTTTATTCATTTACGGGATTTGGTTTCACTGGCCACACCAGCATTTATTACCCATCCATGGACAAAAGAGCTAAATTCCAGTGGTGAGGTGGGAGTGACAGCCCTTGACATCAAGGTAGCAAAACTGGAGTCAGTGGGATTTGGTGAGAGGCATTCTCCTCTGGTTGGAGTCGTAGCTGGCAACCTGAAGATGGTTGTGGTCACTGGTCAGTCATCTCAGCTCTAGGATATCACTGTAGGAGTTCCTCTGGGCAGTGTTCTCAGCCCAACCATTTTCAGCTGTTTCATTAATGACCTTCCCTCCATCATAAGGTCAGAAGTAGGGATGTTCGTCATGACTGCACAATGTTCAGCACCGTTTGCAACTTCTCAGCTACTGAAGCAGTCCATGTTCAAGTACAACCTGGACAATATCCTGGCTTGGGCTGACAGGTAACATTTGTGCCACACAAATGCCAGGCAATGACAATCTCCAATAAGAAGCAATCTAACCACTGCCCTTGACATTCAGTGGCATTACCATCACTGAATCCACTGTTATCAACATCCTGGGGTTACTGTTGACCAGTTGCTAGGAGAGCATTGTGGGTCTACCTACAAGACTTGGACTGGAGCGGTTTAAGAAGGCAGCTTGCCACCACCTCCTCAAAGGCAATTAGGGTTAGGCACTAAATGTTGGCTAGCCAGCATGCACACATGCCACAAATGAATTTTAAAAATCTAACCAGCACAATGTTCAATCAATTTTTGGACAAATGCCAAAATCTTTGCTTTGACATTAAATCTCTCTCTTCCCCGTTACATTATATTTAAAATCATCATCCTCTTGTACAAATGTCTTCGTAGATTTACTGATATTACCTCTGTATCTGCAGTCTGACATCCTGTTTTATGTTCAGCCTTCTTTGAACCCTCCAACGTACATACTATTGATGTCAGAGCCTTTATGTTGCAATGGTTATACTCTGGAACGTCCTCCCAAAAGCTCTTGACATTTCTAGTCTTTTAACACTTTGAAAAGCCATATGAAACCCATATTTTGTCCAAAGTTTCATTCATTTTTTCTAATCACTGTCTATGTGAGTTCACTGGTACTGATAAAGGAATGTGAGGAAGATGATAAAGGGCTCCAGTCTGTTATTCTCGTGAATACTTCCTGTATACATGTAAAACCAGACTGACAGAGGAATAGGAGATAACTGATTGGGTCATTGGAAAATTAAGGTACTGGATGGGAAGTTGTCTTGTTTGTACAGCTTTGAGATCAGTGTCAGACTGAATCAGAAGAACTCATTTTGTATGAAATTAATTGTTACCATTAACTTGACATCAAGAATAAAAGCCATGCGTATGAGTTTAAACCATACATCGAAAAAAGTAGTTGTTTTAAAATGTGTCCTGAATTATGGGTTTTTTAAAATATTTTTGCTTGAAGTTTTAATTGTTTTAAAAAAACATCAGATATGCCTTAATTTATTTAAGTTTATGGTTAGTTTTTCAGATTGTCCTCCAATGTCTTCACACACCAGTACAAGACCTGCATTTGAATTTGGACCTATCTATGTACGTGAAAAAGGACAATTGCGCCTGTTGAATGGTGCTCCAAACCTAAAGCCAAGCACTGAAAAATCCAAGTCACTGCGACTGTTTCAAAAGGGCTTCACTGTTAAACTGTGTATCGAGGATGGAGACAAGCCAAGCACTTGCAGGACTGATCACATTGTCTTTACATATACTAAGGAAGGCAGTCTTCGTTATTCTCCCAAGTCGCTTTTTGATGTGGTGCTTGGCTTTATAGCTGATAATATACAGCATGTTGACTCATTAATTGGCTTTCCAGAGCAGATTGCAGAAAAACTTTTTATTGCAGTAGAAGCGAGGAAAAAATTTATTGACCCTGACACAAGTACCAAGGCTCTATTTAAATTCAGTGAAGCTTACGGAAGTCTAGTGCTCCAGTCCCTGTGTTTACGAAACAGGTATAAACTATGTTATCTGATATGGCAATATTGAGAATTCTAGATTGTACAAGTCAGCACCATTCAGAAATTAATCTGAAACATTTCTGTTTACCTATATTTGCTAATCCTGCTGCATTTTCAACATCTTAAATAAATGGTTTACTGAAACATTATGATAGAAATAACACAAGCAATAATAATTCATAACATAGTTATTGATAATTCAAATAAAATGAATTATAAAATAATATAGGACTGCACAATCATGAACATTTCAGTACAAAAACACACAGTATGTTGCGAAATGCAAATCACATTAATTTACAGAATGAAAGTGAAAAATTTAATGCACCCTGTGTTTTGTATTAAAGTCCTTAGATCATACATTGTTGTGCAGACTTAATTAAATTCCCAATCATTTATAGTGCTGAAAGAAAATAAACATGCCGTTGAGGCTTTTCAGCTTGAACAAGAATGTCAAATTTCAAAGGGAACAGTATTTATACTGGAGAAAAGCTGTGGTGAGGCATTGCTCTCAGGAAAGTAGCAGGGAATAGTTGTTCCCAAGGTTTTATTTAAATTTAAAATGGCAAAACAAAACTGTTCTGATATTGTATCTATTCCAGTTTGATGGTTTTACATCTGTCCTGATCAATGCAGGCCAAAAGATTTATCAATATGTCTTTTTTAAATCAGTATTCAAGTTCTGTATAACCTAGTGATTATTTATACTGTTTGACTATTGTAAATTAGGGAATTGTGCTGCTTCATGTTCTATTTGTTTGTGTCTTATTTGCAGAATTGTCTTTTCTCCTTAGTTCTGTCACACATTTCCTTTTATGTGATGGTAGCAATGGGATATGGGATGTCTTTGTTTCAGCTAGTGTTACTTGTATTAATCTCTGGGTTCGAGTGCACATTGTCACAGAGGCAAATATTGACAAGTCAGCTACTACCTAGGGGCTGCCTCTGGAAGGTCTACAGATTTGGACACTTGTTAAAAATGGTCGTGTTTGTCTATAATGTGATTCCTCCAATTGCATTGAACAGGCTGATGTCATTCAATGTTTTACACACAAAGGTGATCACTTGGTAAAAAGCAATTCTGAGCTCTCCAGTGTTGAGGCAAAGATGCAAATTGATTTGTTGTTCCAAAGTAAACACATTAGTGCAAAGGGGTAGGAATAGGGCTAGATAGGAATGTTGGCAGGAAAGCTGGAGTTGGACAATGAAAGAGGAAATGGTTCAGGCACAATCAAACTATAATACCCTGAAAAAAGAGCAAACAAATCCAAAGGTGCCTGGGTGAGAAATGAGGGAGAAACTGAGTTAAAAAGAAAAGATGTTCTTATGCTCAAAATTGCCTGTAATATTTTTTCCGCCATGCAGATGTCCAAGGTCCATGTATGACAATAGCGTCCACTTCTAGAAGCCAATGTGTTGGCACGCTGATCAACATGGGCAGCACCTTCCAGCTGCCTTGCAGCTTAGAGGGAATGTTGCTTCTGCTCAATATCAGGGGGAAAAGATTTAACAGCAAAGCTGAATAGAAGGTTCAGAAAGGAGGCGAAAAGGGTAAATGGTGCAAACAATGAGAAATAGTTGTCAGTAACAGAAGAGGAAACTCTGTTGCTGGAAGGGTTTTATAAGGAGGAGGTATTGGATAAGCTGTAGTAGAGGTACTAGCAGTTATCTTTCAGTCTTCCCAAGATTTGCATGTGATGCCAGAGGACTGGAGAATTGCAAACATTTACCCTTGTTCAAAATAGGTTATAAAGATAGGCCCAACAAATTACAAACCAGTCAGTTTAACTTCTCTGGTGGGGAAACTTGTAGAAACAATAATTTGAGATGGAACTTGTACTCTCAGAAAAAGATGGGTTGATTTGGAAGCGTCAGCATGAATTTCTGAAGGGGAAAACATGTTTAACTAACTTGCTGAAGTCGTTTGAAGAAGTAACAGAAAGGGTTGATGAGGGTAATGCTGTTGATGTAGTCTACAAGGACATAAGGCTTTTGATACGATGCCATACACAGACTTGAGGAAGATAGCTCATTGAATAAAAGGATCAGTAACAACACAGATACAAAGTTGGCTGAGCAATAGGAAACATGGTAGAAAAATTGTAAACTGTGAAGGGGACAGTAAGAATTTCAAAAGGACGTTGACATATTGTAGAGTAAGCAGATGATATTCCATGTGGTCAAGTGAGAAACGATACATATTGGTACAAATTACATGGAGAGTCAGTATAAAATGAGAGGTATTATTCCAAAGAGTGAGCAGAGCAGAGGGACCTGGGTGTCTATTCACTTGTCATTGAAGATGGCAGGCTGCAAAGAGCTGTTAATCAAACATACAGTATTCTACACTTCATAAATAACAGTATAGAGTACAAGAGTAGGGAGGCTGTGCTGAATCTATATAGGACAGTGATTAGATTAGATTAGATTAGAGTAGATTAGATTCCCTACAGCGTGGAAACAGGCCCTTTGGCCCAACCAGTCCACACCGACCCTCCGAAGAGTAACCCACCCAGTCCCATTTCCCTCTGACTAATGCACCTAACACTATGGGCAATTTAACATGGCCAATTCACCTGACCTTCACATCTTTCAACTGTGGGAGGAAACTGGAGCACCCGGAGGAAACCCATGCAGACATGGGGAGAATGTGCAAACTCCACACAGACAGTTGTTGAGGCTGGATTTGAACCTTGGGACCCTGGTGCAGTGCTAAACACTGAGCCACTGTGCCGCCAACTGGAGTACCATACAGTTCTGGGTATCATACAACAAAAAGGATGTAAGTGCATTGGGGACAGCACAGAAGAGGTCTACACAAATGGTTCCACAGATGAGCAATTTCATTTATAAGCATAGATTGGAGAAGATAGGACTGTTTTCCTTGAAAAGGGGAAGACAGAGGGAAGATTTAATGGAAGTTTTCAAAATCATGAAGAGTTTGGACAGAGTAGATGGCAAAGAACTGTTAATGCTTGCAAGAGGAATGAGAACAAAAGGGAACAGATTTAAAATGATTTGCAACGGAAGCAAATACAACACAATAAAACTTTCAGGCAGTGAATGGTCTGGGCTGGAGGATTTCTATCTGAAAATGTGGTTGAGGCAGTTTTGATTGTAACATTCAAGAGAGCATTTGATGATTGTTTCTATTTAAATAATGTGCAAGGTCATGGAGAACTGGCAAGAATTTGACACCAAGTCAAAATGCTGAGAGAGCCAGTGCGTACTCAATGGTACAAATGGCCTCCCATCATTCTGTTATCTTTGTATTTACCAAATCTGTATCATAGCAGGCTTGGGAAGTGCTTGTTGCAATGAAGACATGAAAATCCCTTACCTCCATGGTCTCCAGATTCACTCCAGCATTTTAATAAAGTATCTTACGTTCTCACAGATTTTTGATGGTGTCAGAAAAATTGGAAGAAATCCAGTCTTTACGTGGTTTGATAAGCTTGGATCTGTCGAGCTGTAAACTGGGGGATGAACATGAGCTCCTAATACACTTAACATCTGAAACTTTAGCAAGGTACAGTATGGGATAGTATTTCGTTAAAAGTCCTTTAAGATATGTTTATCAATTCCATACAAACAAAGTTCTTATGGAAATGTCTCACAACTTGAGCAGGTCCAACCCTTTAGCTGCATACAAGACCAATAGTCCTAAGTGATTTGAGAGCTTCAGAGCAAAAACCAAGTGCAATAATCAATCATTTAATGCTAGCTATATGAAGATATTTCTAAAAGAATCATTTTAATCCAGTCACACAGACCAAGCAACATAATTCTGCTTCTGCTTTTATTTCTCATTTGCTGCGAGTAATATAGGAGTCATAAAATTACTTACGCAGGAGTCCGCAGCTTTGTAAAATTTTGTGATCGATTTCCCCTTCCCCAGCTTAATGGCCTGACTTCGTGAAAAAGTATTTTTAATGTCTTTCCTTGTAAACTTTGTTGCCTTGTGTGTTTGTGGTAGGGTTATTTTTGAACTGAATGATAATTTAAGTGGTTGTGGTAAAATTATTTTCTTCCTCACTTTACACACTGATCTTTGTTGCCTTTTCTTCGTCCAGTCTCACTTGCTTATTCCTTAAGGATAATGGCCTCTCAGACTCTGGTCTACAAAAAATGACTGCATCTGTTCGAGTAGTAAAGAAAGGTTTGGGGAATTTGGAAGTGCTAGATCTATCTGGTAAGTTTTTATGGACTTCCAAATTATTCTGGTTGACTTTCTGCATTTATACAACAGGAACTTTGTTGCATGGGTTGTTGGTATCGCTGACAAGCCCGGCATTTGTCTTCATCCTTAGTTGCTCTTGAACTGATTGAAATGGCTTACAGAGTCAGAGAGCAGTAAAGAGTCAACCACCTTGCTGTGGGTCTGGTGTAACATATAGGGCGGACCAGTTTTTACTTTCAGATTAATAAATTCACATTTCACTATCATGGTAGAATTCAACTGTATATCCCCAAATCCATTAGATTAGCAGCCCAGTGACATTATGCCACCAGCTACCCCTTTCATTTGCATATAGCTTTTCTCAAGGTACTTCAAAACCAATTAAGTACTTTTGAACTTAATGTTGTGGTTGCTACTATAAGGGCTTAGTTTAATGTCTCATCCAAAAGCCAGATATAATTGGTTTAATGTCTTGTCCAAAAGAGAGCACCTCAGCTCTCCACTGCAGTGTTGACCAAAACAATGCGCTCAAGGCTCTGCAGCAAGGCTTTAATCACAACCTACTTACTGAGAGGTGAGGATGCTACCAATGTGCAAAGGTTGACTCTTCAGCACAGATGGAGATAGTATTTCTAGTTGGATGCATTCTAAAAGAAAGGAATCAATACATTGTGGATTTAGACTGCAGTGGTAAGTCTCTGCACAAGTTTAAGGCACCATCCACAGTGGTAATATATCCTAATTGATGCTGTAATTCATCATAAAGTTAGGGAAGGCTGATCATTTTCAATAATTCAAGAACATCTGCATTGAAGAACTACAAGTTCAACATACAGTACACTAACCTTGGTGTCACCTCTGGCTAAGTTGGTAGCGCTTTCATCTCTGAATCAGAAAGTTGTGTTTTCAAATCCCAATCCAGGACTCAAGAATAAAAATCAAACTGAAATTCTAGCGCAGTACTGACGGAGTGCTGCACCACTGAAGATGCTGTCTTTTGGATCTGATGTTAAACTACGTATGCCCGTTCAGGTGGGCTAATTTGACAGTGTTTGTCCTGCTGTGTGTAAATTGCTGCCATGTTTCCTACATTACAATATTTATTCCTCAGTCAGCATCACATAAACAGAAATTTCTGGTCATTATCACATGATTGATTGTGGTACCTTGCTGTGTTAAATTGGCTGCCATATTTCCTCCATTACTTTCAAAGTTAAGTCATTAGTGTAATTTGTGAACAAAGCAGTCTGAACATTTATAGTTATAAAAGTTGCTATATAAATGCAAGTTTGTTAAAAATGTGGTATAATTTCTGTATGAGAGCACTATACAAACCAAAATTACACTGAAAAATCAGTATTACATTACGGTAACATAGTAACTACAGACCAATGATCAGACTTTCAGTCTCAAGATATGAATTCTGTACATTGAGTAACTTGTGAGTCAGCATTGGAAAGCACTATCATGAATGCTGCTATATATTAGAAAGTTAAAAATCACACAACACCAGGTTATAGTCCAACAGGTTGGACTATAACTTGGTGTTGTGTGATTTTTAACTTTGTACACCCCAGTCCAACACCGGCATCTCCGAAATCATATATTAGAAAAGTCCCACTGACTCAAAACCCTCAAATGTGTTGTTGGAGTTTGTCATCTTTTGAGTGTCACTAAGCTGGTCTCTTTTTTTCTAAAAGCTGTTCCTTTTCTCAAGGATACTGTGTCCTTGATTTTTTTCCAGAGGGATCATAAACAGGCCGGGCTCCGATTAAAACTAGTTTGGTACAGAGTTGAAAAGGATTTTGAGAAGCCTTATATGTAAACAGATGAGACTTCATGCCAAAGTGGTTATGTTTTACAAGTGACCTGTATAATGAAAGGGGAGTGGTCAGCTCTCTAGTTGAGCAGTTCAGTCCAGAACAAGTTGGGAGTTCAGCAGGGGACTGTGTGAACAAGCTGTCTCTCTTTCTGGCCTGTAAGCATCGGTTCCATTTCTTTTACTGTGTTTTAAGGGGGTTTGCTTATTGGGACTGTTGTTTATATTTGGAACAGCATAATTAAGTCTAGTTTGGATAGACTGAATTCTGTAGGGGTTCTTTATTCTGTTCTTTGTGTTTCATTGTATATTTTGTAAATAAATGTCCGTTTTAAAACCTGGTAGTCAACCTCGCTAACTTGGGGTAATTTTCACTGTATGCTTACCCAAAACAAATTGCAAAATTATGGTCTGGGCTGCCTGCTTAAGATTGTATTCTGTGGTCTGGTCTAGTCCATAACATGAGATTTAAGCTCAGCAACACCTTCTCAGGGATGGGTAATAAATACCATCATCCACAGCCCAAGAACAAATACAAAACACTGGGGTGTTGTCAATTGATTTCAAAAATTTAAACATTTCTTGGAATTAACCTACAATTTGTTCTGAGAGTTCTCACAGTAGGATCCTTAAACAAAAAAAAAAATATTACCTGTATTGTTGTTTCTTCTGCACCAGATAACTCCAGAATCAGTGAGCACGGTATGCGATATTTGTGCTGCTTTTCAAAACTGAGGGCTCTGGATATCTCGGGAACTGGTATTATGGTGAGGATGGATCGTAGTTTCCATATAATATACTGTTAATTTCATGATATCCATAACTGAAACTCTTATGTGGTATTTGATTTAAAAATATTGGAAATAAGCCACGGATTTCTAAGTGATATCTAACATGTTTAACAGCATTGCCTGTCTGGAATAATAACATTTTTAAAAATCAGCAACAATCAACAAACTTTTAAAATTGAATTAAATTCCCATATCAAGTGAATTGGTAAATACAATAGAACAAATCAAAATAAATCAGACTGCTCATAACCTTTTATGATTTATGTTCACCCACATTTCCCCTCCATCTTGTGGGCGGCATGGTGGCACTGTGGTTAGCACTGCTGCCTCAGAGCGCCAGAGACCCGGGTTCAATTCCCGCCTCAGGCGACTTACTGTGTGGAGTTTGCACATTCTCCCCGTGTCTGCGTGGGTTTCCTCCGGGTGCTCCGGTTTCCTCCCACAGTCAAAGATGTGCAGGTTAGGTGAATTGGCCATGCTAAATTGCCCGTAGTGTTAAGTAAGGAGTAGATGTAGGTGTATGGGTGGGTTGCGCTTCGGTGGGCAGTTTGGACTTGTTGGGCCGAAGGGCCTGTTTCCACACTGTAAGTAATCTAATCTAATCTTCAATCCTGCCTACATCCATCTCCTTTTTACTGCTTGAATCCATCTCTGCCTCACCTCATCTGTTGCTGAAACACTAATCCACGCATTTGTTACATCTGTTTCAGTGCTGTCCTAGAAGCAGGCTTCCCATTTCCACCACATAACCTCATCACAGAATCGCCTATCCTTTTTTGAAATTGCACTAGGTCATGTTGACCGATCAGCCCTATGCTTACTGATCTATGTTAGCTTCTGGTCTGGCAACATCTTAATTTTAAAATTAGTAATTTTCTCTTCATCCATACATGGCTTTAGCCATTCCTATCTTTGTAACCTTCTCCAACCCAACAACTCTCCTCACTCTTGGTGCCAGTTCTGGCATTTTTTGGTATCTCAGTTTTAATCACTCCACCAGCCCAGCTGCCCAAGGTCTCTGCTCTGGAATTCTACTTTTTCCTTGGTTTTGGATACTCCTTAAATCCTACCCCCTTTAATCAAACTTATGGTCATCAACCCTTGTATTTCTTAATATGTTTCAATACAAATCAATTGATTTCAATCAATCTTGATTGATAACACTCATGGAATCTTTTTCTAAGTTATTGATTTAAAAAAAGGACAAATATTGTGATTTTTGGTCATAATTTAATCTCTTCCTTTGACAGTTAAACTGCTCAAGTTTGAAACAGAGTTATGTAATTATTGTTTTCCAAATTTAATCTGGTCCCATTTGCCTGCATTTAGCCAATATCCCTCTAAACCTTTTCTATTCATGTAATTGTATCTACCACTTCCTTTTGGCAGTTCATTCCATATACACACCACCCGCTGTTTGAAAAGGTTGCCTTTTGGGTTCCTTTTAAATCTTTTCCCTCTCTCTTAAACTGCACTCTAGTTTTGAACTTCCCTACTGTAAGGAAAAGACCATTGCTATTCATGTTATCTATGCCCCTATGATTTTATAAACCTCTATAAGGTCACCACTCAACCTCCAGAGGAAAAAGAATCTCCCTGTTAGATTGCAACACTATAGTTATTTGTGTAAAATTTGTTCTGCTTTTGATGCCATATCACTGTCGTCCTTGTTTCACTGTCCTCCTTGTTTCACATTCCCTCCCTCTCTCTGCTTCTGAAAGGCACTGATTCTTGCAAGACAGTTTCACTTGCACCAACAATTATTTTTTTTAGTAACTTGCCTAAATAGCCAGCTTTCTTATTTAAGTCTCATGAATGTTGACTCTCTAGTCTACCCACTAGTACAAAACAGTACTTGTTGAACCTGAATCCATCCTTACTCACTGTCTAGACACAATTTGCAGTGAATTTTGTTTGATGCAGATCAGGAGCAGAACGTTTGACATTTTTATTCTTCCCATCTTCTCCTTTTCCACTAGTCATGTGATAATGTAACAGCAATGCCACAGCTACTGCCCTGCCACTGATCGGCTACCTCGATAAAATTTGGGGGGCCAAAATAGTCAGTGTAATGTTGAGTTATGTGTTGACTAATCAAATCAACAGAGCAAGCTGTTATCATTATTGTAATCCTGGGTACAGTTTTCTTCCAATAACCTAACATTCTGCATGCACCCCTGCTTAATATATCCAAACAACTGAGATTCCCCTCTAATTTTCCAAATTACATCATTCGATGGTGTAAAAACATTTCTCAATTATTTTAACTCTTTTTTTTAATGTAATAGCCCAATTGTTCATCAGTCCAAATGATTCAGAACAAGTTGTCGCTTTATCCTGCTGGGGAACCTCTGGAGGTGTTTAAGCATACCTGCTGCAGAACAGAAGGCTGGGCAGAGCAGGTACTGTGCATTTGGGGCATTCTGGTTTTCTCAACATGATTTTGACAAATAATGAGCTTGATTTTTAAAAGATGTAATTTGCAGATTCTTATGTTTAGTAGTTACAAGACCTAATTCCAACCCTCTCCTGATTAATAAAATGAAAGACTTCTTTTAATCTGCCCAAAAGGAATCCTGTGAAACTAAGTCTTTCTGGCTGTTAACCTACAGCACAAAATTACTGCCACATTGAATCAAATTTGACAAGTTCAGCCAAGTCATCTAACACTGTTGAGTTCAATTCTCAGCTTGATTTGTGGTACATTGTGTGGACAGAGCAGAGAGAACTTTACCCAGCATCTGGTGAGTACCAAACATGATTGTGGAGCTCTTCATGCTGGTACAAAACATCTTAAACAGAAAGTTCTTCATGCTCGAATGAAAACATGATTGGCGATGTTTCAATGGTTCTGTCAATAACACAGGAGGTCGGTGCTCTGAGTTGCTGAATTTGCCATTTGAACATGTTTTAATTGGACGCGTTCCAGGAATTTGCAGGATGAAGCTTTCCCAGCGATTGATCTTTTGCTGAAGTTGCTTCCGATTTGAGGGAGGGAGATTTTAACAATTATTTCTGCAGAATTGCACTTCCTGTCAAACCATCATAGAGTCTACAATGTAACGCTATGAACAAACATTGTGATTAAACTTGCCCTTTTTAACTGTACATTTAAGAAAATATATTCGTACTTGAGTGTTTTCACTTCCAAAATATAAATTAAAACCTTTATTCCATTTCCTCTGTGCTGTTTCACTACATTCAAGACAGAACTCACTTCCTGTAAATAATATAATGGTGCAGTCATAGTAGAATCTTCTGACTCTGGATGTGCAACATTGGAATTTATAAGGTCCCAATACATTAAGTTTTAAAATGGAATTCAATAAACCTGGTAATCAGTGGACCGGCAATGGAAAGATGACTATGAAAATCTGAATGCTATGTGGAAAACTCAACACAGAGAACTAGGTGCATTTTTAACTTTAAAAACTTTACAAGTGAAACAATAACCCCAACCCAGACTTTCTTTATCACCTTGTTGCTGCCCCCCAAGTGGCTGTTACAGATCTGGGATCACAGAAAATGACACAATGGGAAAAGGTTTGAGAAGCACTTGGTTAAGGTCTGCAATGAACAGCTAGATATTGTGATATAAGTAGGTTTAACCAAAGCATTCAAAAGTAAATTAGACTGTTAGCAAAAAGAGATAGAAAAGCAGAATGTAGAGCAGAATTTTGGGGAAAGGAGGAGGGTAGAACATTTTTAAGTGTTTTGCTCATTTTGTATACATGGAGTATACAAAAATAATGCCTTGTGTGTTGTGATAATTGTTTCTTTTGCCTATTTGTTGAAGTTTTGGCTTTTTTTGCACTTCAGGTGGTTTATCAATGGGAACGTGTGTCTGTTAGACGATGCGAGAATATTAGTGGCAGAACAGTGGCACAGCGATTCTGTAAGTATCTTGGAGGAAGTGTGCAACAGAGCCACTGACTTGGTAAATGAGAAGTCTTGTGAAACCAGTATAACCCTGAAATTCACCTAAGTCCTATTCAATTGGAATTTCTACTCAATTAGAACCTGCTTAAACAGTTCTGATTGAGTTTCTGTAAAGATTTGTAGCTCAGGTGCTGGTTGTCACCAAGCTGGGAAGTTATAGGGTATGTTCACCAAGCTGGGAAGTTGATTTGCCCTGTCTCGGTGACATCTTCAATGCTTTGGAGCCTCCTGTGAAGTGCTGCTGTACTGTGTCTTCTGGAATTTATTTGGTTCCGTTCCTGCTCCTTCCAGTTGCCAGTTCCGGTTGTTCGTTGTAGTGGCCGACTATTGGGTCTAGGTAAATGTGCTTGTTGATGGAGTCCGTGGCTGAGTGCCATGCTTCTAGAAATTCTCTGGCTGTCCTCTGTTTGGCTTGTCCTATGACCATTGTGTTGTCCCAGTCAAATTTGTGGTCCTTGTCATCTGTGTTTATGGCTACTAGGGACAGCTGTCAAACCAAATAAATGCCATAAGAGACAGTACAGCAGTGCTTCACAGGAGGCTCTAAAGCACTGAAGATGTCACCGAGACACAGGGCGAAATGTCTGCAAATCAACTTCCAGCTTGCTGAACATACCCACAACTCTGATAGTTCTGATATTTAACAGATTTGCATTGTTTAGGGGGTCTTGTGGTGACTTGGTAGTATCCCTACCTCTGAGCCAGGAGAGCTAGGTTCAAGTGCATTCTCTCCTAGAAGTGTGTCATAACAGCTTTGTGCGGCTTTGTTAAAAATAACTGCATCATCAGTTATATGCTTCCACATTACTATTTGAATTTTTGGGAACAGCTTTGGAACCAACAAGCTTCCACCTAAACCCCTTCTACCTTTCTTCTCACCATATATTTCAATTCTTTCTTGAAAAAAGTGTCTAATTGTTTATGCAACACATTTATACTGTCTGCCTCAATGGTGACAACTATGTAAATAATAAAATCAGTCTGACTAGTTTCACCCTCCTTCCAAATATTCTCTTTCTTCAGAAGAGAAAGGAAGAACTTCCATTAACAAGGACCTTACCATATCCCCAATACTTTACAACCATTGATATACTTTGCCTAATAAATTAGTAACTCCACAATCACAGCACTCATTTCAACAACAAAGTCCCATGGTTAGTCTTTTTTTGGTGATGTTGGTTGAAGGACATCAGGTGCACTCCTTGTTCTTCATATAACACTGAGGTTCATTACATCCCCTAAAGTGGCTAAATCATTGGTTTAACATCTCAATTAAAATACTCTTTGGAATTTCCATTAACAATATATTGAGGTTTTGTTATCAACTGCCTTCATAATCATGAAATATCCATGAAGATCTCATTCCTTCAAACTCCAGAGAATCCAAGCTTGGTTTCCTAAATCTTTCCTCATAAAACAATTCCTCCATCCCAGCGACTTAGTCTGGTGAACCTTCACTACGCTGTCTCTCTTTGGCAAGTGTTTCCTTCCTTATATAAGGAGGCTAGAACTGTAGAAAATACTCAGAGTATACTCTCACCAAGGCTCTATACAACTGCAAGGTATCTTTACTCTATACGCTAATCCCCTTGTGATGAAGGCTCAGAGTCCCATTTACTTTATTGATTGTTGTACCTGCAAGCAAACTTTCACTAAGTCAAGAACAAGGACACCAGGTGCCTTGGAACACTACTGTTTCTTAACCTCTGTGAGAGTGGAGGTGCAGGTAGACAGGGTAGTGAAGGCAGCATTTGGCATGCTTGCCTTCATTGGACAGAAGATTGAGTGTAGGAATTGGGATATCATATTGCAGCTGCATAGGACAAAGATGAGGCCACTTTTAGAATACTGCGTACAATTCCAGTCGCTCTTCTAAAGGAATGATGTTGTTAAACTTGAGAGGGTACAGAAAAGATTTACAAGGATGTTGCTGGGACTAGAGCGTTTGAATTATAGGGAGAGGCTGAATAGGCTGGGAGGTGACCTTTATAGCAGTTTATAAGATCATGAGGTACGTGGAGAGGGTGAAAAGCTGAGGTCTTTCTCAGAGGCTGGAAGAGTCCAAAACTAGAGGGCATGGGTTTAAGGTGAGAGGGAAATAATTTTAAAAGGACCTGAGGTATAACTTTTTCACACAGAAACTGGTGTATATGGAATGAGCTGCCAGAGGAAGTGATGGTGGTGGGTACAATTATAACATTTAAAAGGCATCAGGATCGGTACATGAGTAGGAATAGTTTGAGAGAGATATAGGCCAAATGCTCATAAATGGGACTATGTCTGATTGGGATATCTGGTCAGCGCAGACAAGTTGGACCGAAGGGTCTGTTTCATGCTGTGTAACGCTGGCCTGATTACTCTCAACATTTAAGAAATGTTCTTTGTTTTTTTTCCCCTACGAAACTGAATTCTTCTTTCTTACTTTTCTTTCATCTGCCATTTTCTTTCCCATTCACTTAGCCGGCCCAAGACTGCTTGAAGCCTCCTTTCACTTTCCTGACAGTTGACGTTCACAACTAGTTTTGTCATCTGCAAACTTTGGAACATTACATTTGGTTCATGCATACTTATATAAATTGTATGAGCTATTGTGGAACTAGCACTGATCCTTGTGTTACTCCACTAGAAATAGCCTACTAACCTGTGGGTGGCCTATTTATTTCATTTGTCTTCTTTGTCCTGTGTGGGAACTTATCAATACACTTCTGAAAATCCAAATCCACCACATCCACTGGTTCTCTTTTACCTATTCTATCGAACAGGTTTATCAAACATGATTTCCCTTTCATATATCCATCCATGTTGATTTTGCCTAATTTTACCATTATTTTCTAAGTGTCCATTTGTCAGGTCCTTAGGAATAGATTCTAATATTTTCCTGATTAGTCATGTCAAACTAACAGCTCTGTAGTTTTCCATTCTCCTACCCCAAGCATTATGAAATATAAAGGTTTTTTTTCCTAGTTTCCAATCTGCATGAATTCTTTCCAGAATCTACAAAACTTAGAAAGATAGTCACCAAATAGATCCATTATCCCTATAGCCACCACCTTCAACATTCTGGACCAGATGAGCTGCACCCGAGTGGATTGTCAGCCTTCAATCTAGTTAACTTTTCAAAAACCACCTTTTTATTGATACTAATTTTCCTCAAGTAGGGATTGACAAAATCCCTACTGTCTTTACCTAACATATGCTTCCTCTTTTTTCTTGATGAAAACCTCAATTATTCTAGTCATCCAGGATTCCATATACATACCAGCTTTGCCCTTCACCCTAACAGGAACATAATGTCTCTGGACTCTCATTATCTCATTTTTGAATGCTTCCCATTTTCCAGCTGACCCTTTACCTGCAAATATCTGCCCCCAATCAACTTTACCTAATTCTGTCAAAATTGGCCTTCTTCCAGTTTAGAACTTTAACTTTTAGATCCAATCTATACTTTTCCATGACTATTTTAAAACTAATATAATTATGGTCACTGGCCCCAAAGTGCTCCCCCACTGACACCTCAGTCACCTGTCCTGCCTTAATTCCCAAGCGTAGATCAGGTTTTGCACCTTCCCTAAAAGGTACATCCACATACTAAATCAAAAAAATTTCTTGTGCACACTTAACAAGCTGTTCTCCATTCAAACCCTTAACATTATGGCAGTCCCAGTCGTATGTTTGGAAAATTAAAATCCCCTACCATAGCCGCCCTATTATTCTCACAGATAACTGAGACCTCATTACAAATTTGTTTCAATTTCCTGCTGACTATTAGGGGGTATATAGTACAATCCCAATAAGGTGATCATCCCTTTCTTATTTCTCAGTTCCACCCAAATAACTTGCCTGTACAAATTCCCAGGAATATCCTCCCAAACTACAGCAGTAATGTTATCCTTAATCAAGAACGGCACTCCCCCACATCTCTTGCTCTCTTTTCTATCCTTCCTATAGTACCTTTACCCTGGAAGATTAAGCTGCCAGCCCTGTCCATCCTGGAGCCATGTCTCTGTAATAGCTACCATATCCCAATCCCATGTTCCCAACCATGCCCTGAGTTCATCTGCCTTCCCTGTTAGGCCTCTTGCATTGAAATAAATGCAGTTTAATTTGTCAGTCATACCTCATTCTCTGCTTTGTTCCTGCCTGCCCTGACTGTTTGACTTACTCCTTTTCCCAACTGTATGACTGTCAGACTGCTCTTTTTCCTCACTATCACCCTGGGTTGCCCCCTTTGCTAGTTTAAAGCCTTCCAAGTAGCTCTAGAACTTCTATTCCAGAAGAGATTCCAATGATTGATAAATGTGAACCCTTCTCCCCTGCACCAGCTCCTCAGCCTCACATTCATCTGCTCTATCCTCCTATTCCTATTCTCATTAGCTTGTGGCACCAGAAGTAGTCCAGATATTACTACCCTCATGGACCTCCTTTTTAAACTCCTGCCAAACTTTCTATATTGTCTCCTCAGAATCTCATCGTTCTCTCTTCCTATATCGTTAGTTCCAATGTGTACAACAACCTCCCACTGAACCATCTCGCGTTTGAGAATATTCTGCACCGCTGAGCTATCTTTGATCCTGGCACCAAGGAGGCAACACACCATTCTATGCCACGGAAGCATCTGTCTGTGCCTCTGACTAGAGCGACTCCTATCACAATTGAATGCTTGGAACCTGATGTGCCTTTTGTTATATTAGAATCAGTCTCATTACCAGAAATTTCCCCAAAAAGTCCATCGCCCCCTACATTTTTCAAAACAGCATACTTGTTTGAGATGGGGATAGCCATGGGAGACTACCTCAATGCTGAAAATGTGTTGCTGGAACAGCGCAGCAGGTCAGGCAGCATCCAGGGAACAGGAGAATCGACTTTTCGGGCATAAGCCCTTCTTCAGGAATGCTTCAGACTACTGCAATACCTGCCTCCCACTCCTACCTGACTGTACCTTCAGTTTATCTCCCTTCCTGCAACTGCCATCCATCTCATGTAAATTCCTTGTTGCTTCTAACTGGCAGTTCAGCCAATCCATGTGATCTTATAGGATTCTCAACCAAGCACACTTCTTACAGACATAATCATCAGTAATATGGAAATTCTCCCTCATCTCTAACATCTGACAGGAAAAGCGTATCGCTCTACTAAAGGCTATCTTTGCACCTTAACAATCTACAGTCCCAGAAAATAGCACAGTTTTATTACTCTTAAAAACACTGCTCCAGGCTAACTTAGTACCTATGATTTTTTTAGTTTAAGTTTAATCAAGGGACAGATCACAGTAAAAATGTATAATTAAAAAGGACTCACTATTATAGATTTGTAAAAAAAAAACTAGTCACTTAGCTGTTTCCCTGCTGTGATCGCCCAACATTGGTTTCTCCAAGGTCAGCTGTTTGTTTATTTTTCATAGATTAATTCCAATGTCCAGAGATACTTGAAATCAAATAGCTGAGGCAATAGGTTTCTTTCTCCATTGATTCACTTCCCACCACATGATTGCTGTCTTTGTCTCCCTTCCTCCTCTTTTAAAGTGCTGTTAGTTTGATTTTTTTTCCCCAAAGTTCCAAAACAATGCAACAGCTTATAAAACAGTACTTTGTAATCCTATAATGAGGAAATCCACTCCAACACTGAAAATACCTCAAAAAAAGGAGCAGCTCTTACAGCCACAATTTTTTCATGGCCTCCATCTTGGATTACCGAGAATCCTTCCAACAGTGATCACTCCTGACATCTTATCAGAAAATGACCCTCATTTTTAGCTTGTTACTAAACTTTAGCTACTATTCAGTGCCCATCATGAACCATTAATTGCAAGGTGAAATTTTATCAATCTTTGAGGTGATATAAAATGTTTTTATCATGTGTGTTAAAAAAGCTCCAGTTTAGCTAAACATTACCTCTGATCCCTGAATCAATGCTGATTGCCTTTTTAGCATGATCTTTCTTTCTGAAATATTAATCCACAGTGGTGTTTGTCTAAGAATTTCTTTGTAAATGGTGTTAAACTGTTGGTCTATAGTTTGTGTTTGTGCATTAGCAGAAATTGGTATATGGCTTTGCATTGCATAATGCTAATGAAGGTTAAGGCACCATGTACAATTTATCTCAGGTTTTGAAGATAGAAAGTTACATGCATGAAGCACATTAGCCTCTAATCCTGAATTCCCAATATAAACATGCCACACAGGCTTTGTGCTGAAAGCCTTCCAGTTATTAGTTAGTCTCTTTCACATCCATATATGGCATATCAACTTCAACTGTGTGTAGTTTTTAAAATTTGTCTATTCTCTCCCCTGAATGGCTTCTTTTTGAGAAACACATTTACAGGTACTTTCCATCTTCTAGAATCTCTATCCATTGTTCACATTTCAACCTCAGGAATGACTGTGAGTAGGAACTCGTCCAAATACACCTCCCCATTGAAGTATAATCTGTGTGGCAATCAATTATAGGAATTGAAGCTAATCTGTTTAGACTTTCCTCTCCACTGCCATTTCCAGTGAAAATAATGACTTTACTAACTCATCCATCTTCTATTGCACAGTGACACCACCTATTTAGTTTGTAAAATAACTTGCAACTCTTTGATTACATTCATGTAACTCTGATAACTTCACTTGTTTTGTAGATGGAGCAAACAAACTAATCAGTGTAGGAACTGATGGACTTTCAAATACTGTGCAAGTCAACGAACCAATCAGAATACAGTTTCACAAAAAACCCAATAAGGATCACAGTGTGCAGTCCACTGTAACCTCCACTCTAGGGGCCATGAAAAGAAGTGGTGGACAATCTGAAGTGACTGGTTGTTCTTCCCTTCCTGTGAAACGTAAGCATGCTGAGCTGACCTTGGATGACTGGGACATCTTGAACTGTTACTGAGAAGGACTCAGTAATTTTCACAAGTCATGTGAAAAAGAATTATGATTCCCTGGTTTAATGAGGCCTGGATGGTTGAACTACAATATAAAGGTTTTAACGTTCAGCCTTTGTCTAAGATGAAAAGTATCATGTTATTTTACACCATTTTTCATCTTGATTTCTGAATTTAACTGCACTTTGAGTTGGATGATAAATTGGAATCATGTAATAAATATTTTTAGATCACAAGAGATCTGACAGTTTCTCAATTACTATTTTTTATTTAGTCTCATTGGCTGTTTAAATTTTCATTTTATATAAATAATTTCCTGAGAATGACATGCCCGTTCAGTTTTCACATCTTCTGCAGACAGATGTCTGGCATCTAGAATGTTTTTCACTATGGTACAGGTAAAATCAGAGGGAAGATGGAGGAGGGAGGAATTGAATGTCTCTCATGAGGGTCTTTCCAATAAATGTTTGTTTATTGAGTATTTGTCTCATTGAAAGGATTGTCAAAAATGGTTATCACATGGTCCTCGATGCTAGGAAAATTGACCATATTTAGGAGAGGGTTCAGCCATAGACTGCAATAGATGATTTGAAATTCTTTATTTAACCTGGACACCATTAGGAAACCTACTGACTAGGGTGGCACGGTGGCTCAGTGGTTAGCACTGCAGCCTCACAGCACCAGGATCCCATGTTGGATTCCAGCCTTGGGTGACTGCCTGTGTGGAGTTTGCACGCTCTCCCCGTGTCTGCGTGGGTTTCCTCTCACAGTCCAGAAGTGTGCAGGTCAGATGAATTGGCCGTGCTAAATTGTCCATAGTGTTAGATGCATTAGTCAGAGGGAAATGGGTCTGTGTGGGTTACTCTTCGGAGGGTTGGTGTGGATTGGTTGGGCCGAAGGGCTTGTTTCCACACTGTAGGGAATCTAATCTAAAAAAACTCAATTTCATTCTGCCTTTTCAGAGTTTATTGAAAAGAAAACTATTGGAGTAATGACGTTTGTGTAGTAAGGAGTACAGCCTTTTTTCAGGACAGTGTAATTTGACTTCCAAAACATTACATTCAATTCTACCTGGCAATTGAGCAGGACCTGTTTTAAGGATTTTAAAAGGTCCCCCAGGACAGTTTGGGACTGAAGGTGAGAAACTGAAAGACTGTGCAAAAGCAAGAAAAGCAGGCTTCATTTTAGGCAGGGTTGTGGTTAGCTCCACTGCTTAAAAAAAACTGATCAGGTTCGATATGGCTGGGGATCAGGGAAGTCCGAGTGTTGTAGTGTTGAAGTCCTAGTCCTGGTATAATAGTTGTGTAATGAGGGGCCAGGGAATTCAGAGGAGCTGCAAAGGGCTCAAAAGAAGCCAGTGCACAGTTAACAGCTTAGTAGAGCAGAGATCAGGGATTGAAGGCTCACAAATAGTATTTGCTTTTGTACAAGTGAACCAGATTAAAACAAAAAGAGGCAGTACTGGCTTGATATCTCCAAATGCTTTTCAATAATGAGCTTTGGCTTAAGTGCTGGAGTGCAGTTTCCAGGAATCCAGAGAAAAGAAGGTGAACTACAAAACGAGCAATCATTGAGGGAGTCCATGATGGAACAGCTTTTACAGGAGTTTCAAAAGTCAGGTCATCAAAAGTGATGAACTGTAATCCTTCTGGTTTTGGTAACCCACTATTTCACTTAACCTCTGGTGGGACAAATGCAGGGTAAACAATAGCCTGTGATTTGAATAAATCAGGGCCAAACCTGCACAGCTAGTTTCTCAGCTGTCTTATGTGGACTGGAAGCAATCTGACATTTCCCTGTGTTTGTGAGGAGGCTCTCTATGCTGGGAGTTTTAAGCTCTTAAATTGGATAAATCTGGAGGTTTAAAGTCAGGTCTTTTAATGCCTACCTCATTTCTCAAGCTATCTTTCTGGATTACTGATTAGATTAGATTAGATTACTTAGTGTGGAAACAGGCCCTTCGGCCCAACATGTCCACACCGCCCCACCGAAGCGCAACCCACCCATTCCCCTACATTTACCCCTTACCTAACACTACGGGCAATTTAGCATGGTCAATTCACCTGACCTGCACATCTTTGGACTGTGGGAGGAAACCGGAGGAAACCCACGCAGACACGGGGAGAATGTGCAAACTCCACAGTCAGTCGCCTGAGGTGGGAATTGAACCCGGGTCTCTGGCGCTGTGAGGCAGCAGTGCTAACCACCATGCCGCCCACATTATGACCTCCAACTGTATACACTGTTGCCTGGCAGAACAATTATAATCTCACATACAGAAAACTTAAGTTTTTTTTAAACTACTGTTTCCCATCAAAAGACATTTCATGTAATGAATGTGTATTTCAAGGAAGCTTGACAATACAAGTAAAAAAAAGCACAGAATATGCAATTGTGAAATATAACAACAATAGGGGGAAAAAGGCACAAACCAATTACAGTTTAAGTAACATTGATTCTTGTTATGCTGGAGAGTTTGAACATAGATACCATTTTAATAGACAATAATGCTGCACAACTGTTTCACAAGAATGGGATGGATGCTTGCATCTGTGTAAGTTTGAGTCTGTAACAGCTTAAAATATAGTGTATGCAGTGAGATGCCGTAATTTCCAAAGCCATTTGCAGGTCAAAGATGCATTTTGTAGATAAAAGAAGCACAAAACAGAAATCTGCTGTCCTTGTTAAGCAATATGGGATTACTGATACTCAGGCTGTCATCACCCTTGGTGTTATGCTATTCCTTCCCACTTCTGACATCAGTTTGCAGGACAGGTGTACTCATCTGACCAATCCACACAGTGTTGTACATCATCCCTGCACAGTTCTCTGGGAATGCAGTTACAGTACTGAGAGACAACAGATTTGCAGCTCCAGTACTGTGGCCCACACGGAAGACAGTTGGACACTGAAATTAAAATTAGATCCAAAAATATAGCAATAGTTTGACATCAACCATATTTAAATCTTAACATAGAAAATGTGCTGCAGATGGTCAGGTGACATTTAGGGCTAGAAACAGTTGTTATGTTTAAGAACTATTAACTATATCAAATACTTGAGATTGCATATAGTACGGTTAGATATGCCATAAAACCTTAATTGGAGATAGTTGCAAGCTCATAAATGGGGGCACTCATGTTTTCCACACCAGTCTTACTCATGCAGCACCCCAAGGACATAAGCAGAAGGAAATACATTCTCCAGCTGCTAGTGTGTTAACTAACAACCTATCGAGAACGATCTTATTGCCATACCCCACATATACCTTCCCCAGCCAAAGTGCAGTGCCCTGAAACAACGTCCCTTTCCAGCTGTGTGGAAGAGTTTCTAATGCATCAGAAATATTGTTTAACTATTTTCTTAAAACGTTGCAACAAACTCAAAACACTTTTTTAAAAAATATCCCTAGGTTGTTATTGATTTACTGGATTCTGATAAGAATCAATGCTCACGTGGTCCTGATTCATCTGAGCAATCTCCACAGTTGTTGAACCCATTACACACTTGGTCAGTGTAAATCCATGAATTAGGATTGCCACATCTAAACACAAGATAGCTTGGTAGATTGTGCGGCAAGTCACCTGGCAAAAGAGTGGGGCATCAGCTAAAGTCATTTCAAAGGAAATTAAATACAAAAAGAAATATAACGATACCTACTGCACATTGCAGGTTCATGAGCATTGTCCAAACAATCCTTGATCCTGTGGCAAACTTGAGAAGATTGCAAACAGGTGACACGGTCATCACACAGGAATCCTGAATGATTATTTGCAGTTATACAAAATCTGTCTGGAAAGGGTATATTGAGTTTTAACAGTTTGATTCTCCAGTCACCACTTATCCTGCACACAACATTGTAAAGAGTCTTGAACTTTGATTATTTACCATTTCTCCCCACTCTGGCTCCAATTTCTACTGTGCTCTTTTGCTTATATTTTCTTTCCTATCACACTACCTTGCACTTCTGCTCTTGTATTTCTTTTCGATTTTTTAAAAGCCTCCCTTCAATTGAGCACACCCTCTCCTCCAACCGCCCCTACCTAGCCCAGGGTAAGCAGAATACAAAGTCCATGCAGCACAGGTTTACTCAGGTCAGTTAGAACTCAAGGAAACCATAGGAAGCTAAAGGCCTCAGAAGCACACTTTTTCATGCTGTTGACAGTTAGGGCTCAGAAGCTCAAGAGCCGTTTACAGCTTGTTGCAACCAGGAGATTGGAGTTTGGAGAAACCAGGGGCAGCCCCAGTTTAATAAATCTAGTTGTCCATGGAAGAGGGAGGGAACCATGCCAATGGTTTGCTGGAGCACAGCTTCATGAATCCAGTGAAATGTGACGCAAACCATTAGGTGTGCAGTCTAAAAAAAGAGTGGCTTGAGGAAAATCAAAAGGATAAATCTTTGAAAGAGTTGAAGTTACTTGTGAGGAAGGCAGTGTTCATGAGATTGAGAACTTCATGATATTTATCTTGGTTACATCTGCTATTTAATATGCCCAAATGACATGTTCTTCACAACAATTTGCCTGTTATTTCTTATTTGCTGTGTTAATTCTGGATGCCAGAAAGAGGTACATACTGTAGAATTTACTTTTTGACTATGTAGTAAAATTTGTATCAGTTTTTTAAACCAGTAGAATCTAATGGCTTTATTTTCTTACCAAGTACCCAAAATTTCAAGTTCCATCCATTCTAATCAAACTTAGGGATCTAGTCTGAGATTATAAATTACATTCAGGATTTCAGACAAATTAACGTAGCCTGAAAGCAAAATTTTGTTAATCAGTATAAACTATGAAATAATTATTAATTTGTGAATGGAACATGGCATTTTCCAGCATCACAAAGAGAAGTGCAATTTGCAGGAAATGAGTCATACTTCAGCTGACTGATTTAATTGCCTTGACCTGAGTTTTCAAATTTCCTTTGATCAGCTCTTGACACAATTCCTGTGACCAGTAGTCAATTGAAATTACAAATGTGGGCCCTGCTGTAGTTTATCCAATTTAGTCTAATTTGCATTGTTGCTGCTGGATTCAAATACAACTGAATAATAATCAAGAAATGGCAACGTGAATAAAATGCCAGGGTGTAATCACCAGAAATTCACCATGCCAAACTCAGGACATTACCAGTGTTGTGAGAAGGGAACTTCTTTGTACCAGTTAAAATACTACATGGATATAGTTAGACATAATATGGTTTATAGATACAACTCAATTTAAAAAAAAAATCCACAACCTTTAATATTGCTGGACAACAGATATCTGGGAGCAAATTGGAAAGCTCCACCTCATGAATCTAACCTTGAATATTTTTTGGAATGCCAAAGACCACAGCACATGCCAGAGCAGCAGCAGTAACTCCCAATAACAGCATCACAATAGAGATCCAGCAGCACTGCCTGGAGCACCAGCAACGAGGTGGATCACTCTGACTGCAATCCCAACAATCTGATGGGAGGGTGAAGGGAAAACAACATCATTTCATATCCTCCTGCAAAATCCATCCATCAACAAATTACAGAGTGCAACAAAATTAAAAGTAGCGCACATTTTCCATTCCCACACATTTACCTTTCTTGCTGTTGTTGGATGTCACAGAAAGTGTTGAACCAAAAGAAACGACATCAAAACTTCGCTATATGTTGATGGAATGGATAACAAAGAAAGAAACGTTAGTCAAGTGTATACTATCCTCCATTGAACATTGTGATATTAATCTGTCAATTCTCTTCAGTACCATGCTGGTATTTTCCGGGTATGTCTTATTAAATTTCATTTTTGCCAGTTCCTGCTGCACGATGTTAGTCTTTATTACTGGGAAGATTTTGGTTTGGAGAAATGATCCAGTGATGTCAGTTCTTTCAATACAAATCCGTTACTTAGATACTAAGTGTAACATAGATAAATAAAATAGATGGATGTAGTTTGTGCCAAGACTTTATCAAAGTCAATACTATAAATTTTGTTCAGTACAGCAGCACATAAATCATGAGCCTCTAGCATCTGCCAACAATGCTTCAAAGTTGAATAGAAATGGAACCTAGATTTAAGGAATAAGATAGAGCTGATAAAGTCTGAAAAACAAAAACTTACTAACAAGTTGATTTTTTTAAACTCTACCCCCTATATTTAATTTGGCCTATTTGGTTTCTCAAATGAATAAAAAATCCTGTGATGCTATTTTGAGGAGGAGTAAAGGCATTTTCCCTTTTGGTTATATTGTTTTAACCATCACCACCAAAACAAACATCTGGTCATTCTCATTACTGTTTACCAGAACCTGCTGTCTACAAATGGTTGCATGTACCTTATACATTATATCAGTGACAGCAATTCTAAAGGACTTTAATAACTAAAACCTCCCTCTTCAACTCTTCAACAGTAATCTCTACAAATAGTCAACTAGCATAGAGTCATAGAGATGTACAACATGGAAACAGACCCTTCGGTCCAACCTGTCCCTGCCGACCAAATATCCCAACCCAATCTAGTCCCACCTGCCGGCATCCAGCCCATATCCCTCCAAACCCTTCCTATTCATATACACATCCAATGCCTTTTAAATGTTGCAATTGTACTAGCCTGGCAGCTCATTCCATACACATACCACCCTCTGTGTGAAAAAGTTGCCCCTTAGGTCTCTTTTATATCTTTCCTCTCTCACCCTAAACCTATGCCCTCTAGTTCTGGACTTCCTGGCCCCAGAGAAAAGACTTGTGTATTTATCCTATCCATGCCCCTCATAATTTTGTAAACCTCTATAAGGTCACCCCTCAGCCTCCGAGGCTCCAGGGAAAACAGCCCCAGCCTGTTCAGCCTCTCCCTGTAACTCAAATCCTCCAACTCTGGCAACATCCTTGTAAATCTTTTCTGAACCCTTTCAAGTTTCACAACATCTTTCCGATAGGAAGGAGACCAGAATTGCATGCAATATTCGAACAGTGGCCTAACCAATGTCCTGTACAGTTGCAACATGACCTCCTAACCCATGTACTCAATACTCTGACCAATAAAGGAAAGCATACCAAACGCCTTCTTCACTACCCTATCTACGTGCGACTCTACTTTCAAGGAGCTATGAACCTCCACTCCAAGGTCTCTTTGTTCAGCAACACTCCCTAGGACCTTACCATTAAGTGTATAAGTCCTGCTAGGATTTGCTTTCCCAAAATGCAGCACCTCACATTTATCTGAATTAAACTTCATCTGCCACTTCTCAGCCCATTGGCCCATTGGGTCAAGATCCCGTTGTAATCTGAGGTAACCCTCTTCTCTGTCCACGACACCTCCAATTTTGTTGTCATCTGCAAACTCACTAACTGGAGCTCTTATGCTCGCATCCAAATCATTTATGTAAATGACAAAAAGTAGAGGGCCCAGCACCAATCCTTGTGGCACTCCACTGGTCACAGCCCTCCAGTCTGAAAAAACAACCCTCCACCAGCACCACCATCTGTCTTCTACCTTTGAGCCAGTTCTGTATCCAAATGTCTAGTTCTCCCTGTATTCCATGAGATCTAACCTTGCTAACCAGTCTCCCTTGGGGAACCTTGTCGAACGCCTTACTGAAGTCCATACAGATCACATCTGCTGCTCTGCCCTCATCAATCTTCTTTACTTCTTCAAAAAACTAAATCAAGTTTGTGAGACATTATTTCCCACAAAACCATGTTGACTATCCCTATTCAGTCCTTGCCTTTCCAAATATACGTACATCCTGTCCCTCAGGATTCTCTCCAACAACTTGCCTACCACTGATGTCAGGCTCACTGGCTTGTCCTTACCATCCTTCTAAAACAATGGCACCATGTTTGCCAACCTCCAGTCTTTTGGTACCTCACCTGTGACTATCGATGATACAAATATCTCAGCAAGAGGCCCAGCAATCACTTCTCCAGCTTCCCACAGAGTTCTAGGGTACACCTGATCAGGTCCTGGGGATTTATCCACCTTTATGTGTTTCAAGGCATCCAGCACTTCCTCCTCCATAATGTGGACATTTTGCAAGGTGTCACCATCTATTCCCTACAGTCTATATCATCCATATCTTTTTCCACGGTAAATACTGATGTAAAATACTTGTTTAGTATCTCCCCCATTTTCTGCGGCTCCACATAAAGGCCACCTTGCTGATCTTTGAGGGGCCCTATTCTCTCCCTAGTTACCCTTTTGTCCTTAATGTATTTGTAAAAACTCTTTGGATTCTCCTTAATTCTATTTGCCAAAGCTATCTCATGTCCCCTTTTTGCCTTCCTGATTTCCTTCTTAAGTATACTCCGACTGCCTTTATACTTTTCTAAGGATTCACTCGATCTATCCTGTGTATACCTTACATAGGCTTCCTTATTTTTCTTAACCAAACCATCAATTTCTTTAGTCATTCAGCATTCCCTATACCTACCAGCCTTTCCTTTCACCCTGACAGGAATATACTTTCTCTGGATTCTTGTTATCTCATTTCTGAAGGCTTCCCATTTTCCAGCCATCCCTTTACCTGCGAACATCTGCCCCAATCAGCTTTTGAAAGTTCTTGCCTAATACCATCAAAATTGGCCTTTCTCCAATTTAGAACTTCAACTTTTAGATCTGATCTATCCTTTTCCATCACTATTTTAAAACTAATAGAACTATAGTCGCTGGCCCCAAAGTGCTCCACCACTGACACCTCAGTCACCTGCCCTGCCTTATTTCCCAAGAGTAGGTCAAGTTTTGCACCTTCTCTAGTAGGTACATCCACACACTGAATCAGAAACTTTTCTTGTACACACTTAACAAATTCCTCTCCATCTGAACCCTTAACACTATGGCAGTCCCAGTCTACGTTTGGAAAGTTAAAATCCCCTACCATAATCACCCTATTATTATTTCTCAGTTCCACCCAAATAACTTCCCTGGATGTATTTACGGGAATATCCTCCCTCAGCACAGCTGTAATGGTATCCCTTATCAAAAACACCACTCCCCATCCTCTCTTGCCTCCCTTTCTATCCTTCCTGTAGCTTTTGTATCCTGGAACATTAAACTGCCAGTCCTGCCCATCCCTGAGCCATGTTTCTGTAATTACTATGATTTCCCAGTCCCATGTTCCTAACCATGCCCTGAGTTCATCTGCCTTCCCTGTTAGGCCCCTTGCATTGAAATAAATGCAGTTTAATTTATTAGCCCTACCTTGTCCCTGCCTGCCCTGACTGTTTTACTCGCTTCTGGAGCAGCTCTAGCAAATCTCCCTGCCAGTATATTAGACCCCTTCCAATTTAGGTGCAATCCGGCCTTCTTGTACAGGTCACATCTACCCCAAAAGAGATTCCAATGATCCAAAAATGTGAATCCTTCTCCCGTATACCAGCTCCTCAGCCATGTATTCATCTGCTCTATCCTCCTATTCCTGCCCTTGCTAGCTTGTAGCACTGGGAGTAATCCAGATATTACTACTCTCCAGGACCTCCTTTTTAAATTTCTGCCTCTCTGTAATCTCCCTTCAGAATCTCAACCTTTTCCTTTCCTATATCATTGGTTCCAATGTGGGCAATGACCTCTTGCTGGCCCCTCTCCCCCTTGAGAACATTCTGTACCCTCTCTGAGGCATCCTTGATCCTGGCACCAGGGAAGCAACACACCATTCTGATTTTTCACTGCTGGCCACAGAAACATCTGTCTATACCTCGGACTACAGAATCCCCTAACACAATTGATCTCTTGGAACCCAAAGTACCCCTCGTTGCATTAGAGCCAGTCTCAATACCAGAAACTTGGCTGTTCATGCTCCGTTCCCCTGAGAATCCATCACCCCCTACATTTTCCAAGACAGCATACCTGTTTGAAATGGATTGAGCCACGGAAGACTCCTGCACTAGCTGCCTACCTCTCATACCTTTCCTGGAGTTAATCCATCTATGTGCCTGTATCTGAGACTTTTCCCCCTTCCTATAACTGCCATCCATCACATACTGTTGCTGTTGCAAATTCCTCATTGCTTCTGTCTCTCCAACAGATCCATTCGATCTGATAAGATAATGAGCTCCATTGTATAATCCATGCACAATTGTTTCCTCAGGTATTAAAACGGGATTTCAACACCAAGGACATCTCCAAATACAACTGAAACATTTGTTGATAGACAGAGATGCCTTAAATTTATATACATTTTTTAAAAAATGGATACAATCACCAAGTTACGAAACCAATTCAACTACCTGCACTGTTACTGCTGACCTGCACAGATACTGCTTTTGCTGTTTTGAATTCATGTATGGCTGGACAGAGTGCGTCTGGTAAAATTAACAAATAGTGAAATTCACAACTAATCTTGGAGAAACCTGTTTGGGCAAAGTTCACAGCACGGAATCAGATAAGTCAATCATTGTTTTAAGTGTGTCCAACAGAAAGGCTGCAGTAGTGATTAGAGAGGGTTCTTTCTTGGTTAATGTTTTGAGAGATATGTCTCTTGATTAAACTTAAAATATAACCATAACTATTCATTTAACCTGGGGCAGTGTTTTGTAGAGGAATAAGACGTTGGTATTTTCTAGGAATGTAGATTGTGAAGGAGTAAAAATGGCCTTTAGTACAGTGATACGTACTTCTTGTCAGATGTGGGAGTTTAAAGAGAGTTCAAGGGTTACTGCGGATGATATCTGCCATAAATGCTGTTGGATGCGAATCTTATCCGATTGAATGGATCGGTTGGAGAGACAGTTAGAAGCAATGAGGAATTTGCAAGACAACAGTATGTGATGGATGGCAGTTGTAGGAAGGGGGGAAAAGTCTCAGATACAGTCACATAGATGGGTTAACTCCAGGAAAGACGCGAGGTAGGCACCTAGTGTAGGAGTCTTTTGTGGATATACCCATTTCAAATAGGTATGCTGTTTTGGAAAATGTAGGGGGTGATGGATTCTCAGGGGAACGTAGCACGAACAGCCAAGTTTCTGGTATTGAGACTTTCTCTAATGCAACGAGGGGTACTTTGGGTTCCAAGAGATCAATTGTTTTAGGGGATTCTGTAGTCTGAGGTACAGACAGACGTTTCTATGACCTGCAGCAAAAAAGCAGAATGGTGTGTTGCTTCCCTGGTGCCAGGATCAAGGATGTCTCAGAATGTTCGCACGGGGGAGAGGGGCCAGCAAGAGGTCATTGTCTACATTGGAACCAACGACACAGTAAGGGAAAAGGTTGAGATTCTGAAGGGAGATTACAGAGTTAGGCAGAAATTTAAAAAGGAGGTCCTGGAGAGTAGTAATATCTGGATTACTCCCAGTGCTACAAGCTAGTGAGGGCAGGAATAGGAGGACAGAGCAGATGAATACATGGTTGAGGAGCTGGTGTATGGGAGAAGAATTCACATTTTTGGATCAGTGGAATCTCTTTTGGAATAGATGCACCTAAATTGGAAGGGGACTAATATACTGGCAGGGAGATTTGCTAGAGCTGCTTGGGAGGATTTATCCTAGTGGGTGGGGGAGGGGTGGGGGGGGGGGGGGGGGTGGGTGGGAGCCAGGGGGATAGTGAGGAATGAGATCAATCTGAGACTGGTACAGTTGAGAACAGAAGCAAGTCAAACAAATCACAGAAAGAAGGGACAAGGTAGGACTAACTGCATTTATTTCAATACAAGGGGCCTAACGGGGAAGGCAGATGAACTCAGGGTGTGGTTAGGAACACAGGACTAGGTTATCACAGCAAATACAGAAACATGGCTCAGGAATGGGCAGGACTGGCAGCTTAATGTTCCAGGATACAAAAGCTACTGCAAGGATAGAAAGGGAGGCGAGAGAGGATGGGGAGTGGTGTTTTTGATAAGGGGGGCGGACAGGAGGAGAGAGAGCGAGTGAGGAACAGACAGAGATGGACATAGAGACAGGGGTACCGTGAGAGAGGGGGGGGACAGAGAGAGACAGGGACACAGCTGTGTCCTTCAACATTACAGCTGTGCTGAGGGAGGATATTCCCGTAAATTCATCCAGGGAAGTTATTTGGGTGGAACTGAGAAATAAGAAAGGGATGATTACCTTATTGGGATGGTATTATAGACCCCCTAATAGCCAGAGGGAAATTGAGAAACAAAATTGTAAGGAGATCTCAGCTATCTGTAAGAATAACAGGGTGGTTATGGTAGGGGATTTTAACTTTCCAAACATTGACTGGGACTGCCATAGTGTTAAAAGATTTCGGTCAGAGGAATTTGTTAAGTGCGTACAAGATAATTTTCTGATTCAGTATGTGGATGTACCTACTAGAGGTGCAAAACTTGACTTACTCTTGGGAAATAAGGCAGGGCAGGTGACTGGTGTCAGTGGGGGAGCACTTTGGGGCCAGCGACCATAATTCTATTAAATTTAAAATAGTGATGGAAGAGGATAGACTAGATCTAAAAGTTGAAGTTCTAAATTGGAGAAAGGCAAATTTTAAACAGTATTAGGCAAGAACTTTCAAAAGCTGATTGGGGGCAGATGTTCGCAGGTAAAGGGACAGCTGGAAAATGGGAAGCCTTCAGAAATGAGATAACGAGAATGCAGAGAAAGTATATTCCTGTCAGGGTGAAAGGAAAGGCTGGTAGGTATAGGGAATGCTGGATGACTAAAGAAATTGATGGTTTGGTTAAGAAAAAAGCATATGCAAGGTATAGATCGAGTGAATCCTTAGAAGAATATAAAGGAAGGAGGAGTATACTTAAGAGGGAAATCAGGAGGGCAAAAAGGGGACATGAGATAGCTTTGGTAAATAGAATTAAGGAGAATCCAAAGGGATTTTGCAAATATATTAAGGACAAAAGGGTAACTTGGGAGAGAATAGGGCCCTTCTTCATGGCTTATGCCTGAAACGTTGATTCTCCTGCTCCTTGGATGCTGCCTGACCTGCTGCGCTTTTCCAGCAACACATTTTTCAGCTCTTATCTCCAGCATCTGCAGTCCTCACTTTCTCCTAGAGAATAGGGCCCCTCAAAGATCAGCAAGGAAGCCTTTGTGTGGAGCCACAGAAAATGGGGAAGATACTAAATAAGTATTTTGAATCTGTATTTACTGTGGAAAAGGATATGTAAGATATAGACTGTAGGGAAATAGATGGTGACATAATTGCAAAATGTCCAGATTACAGAGGAGGAAGTGCTGGATGTCTTGAAACGGTTAAAGGTGGATAAATACCAAGGACCTGATCAGGTGTACCCGAAAGCTCTGTGGAAAGCTAGAGAAGTGATTGCTGGGCCTCTGGCTGAGATATCTGTATCATCGATAGTCATAGGTGAGGTATCAAAAGACTAGAGGTTGGCAAAACGTGGTGACACTGTTTAAGAAAGGTAGTAAGGACAAGCCAGGGAACTGTAGACCAGTGAGCCTGACCTCAGTGATGGGCAAGTTGTTGGAGGGAATCCTGAGGGACAGGGTGTATATGTATTTGGAAATACAAGGACTGAATAGGGATAGTCAACATGACTTTGTGCATGGGAAATCATGTCTTACAAACTAGATTTAGTTTTTTGAAAAAGTAACAAAGAAGATTGATGAGGGCAGAGCGGTAGATGCGATCTATATGGACTTTAGTAAGGTGTGCGACAAGGATCCCCACGGGAGACTGATTAGCAAGGTTAGATCTCATGGAATACAGGGAGAACTGGCCATTTGGATACAGAACTGGCTCAAAAGGTAGAAGACAGAAGGTGGTGGTGGAGGGTTGTTTTTCAGACTGGAGGGCTGTGACCAGTGGAGTGCCACAAGGATCAGTGCTGGGTCCTCTACTTTTTGTCATTTACATAAATGACTTGGATGAGAGCATAAGAGGTACAGTTAGTAAAGTTGCAGATAACACCAAAATAGGAGGTGTAGTGAACAGCGAAGAGGATTACCTCAGATTACAACAGGATCTTTACCAGATGGGCCAATGGGCTGAGAAGTGGCAGATGGAGTTTAATTCAGATAAATGCAAGGTGCTGCATTTTGGGGAAGTAAATCTTAGCAGGACTTATACACTTTGGTCCAACTTGTCCATGACCACCAACTATCCTAATTTAATCTAGTTCCATTGGCCAACACTTGGCCCATATCCCTCTAGATCACCTCCTATTCATGTACCCATCCAGATGCTTCTTCAAATTGTTGTAATTGTACCAGCCTCCACCACTTCCTCTGGCAGCTTATTCCATATGCACACTACCCTCAAACAAAAAGGATGCCTCTTAGGTCCCTCTTAAATCTTGCCCCTCTCATCTTAAACCTACGCCTTCTAGTTTTGGACTAGTCTATCCTGGAGAAAAGACCTCTGCTATTCATCCTGTTCCTGCCCCTCATGATTTTGTAAAATCTAAGATCACCCCTCTATAAAGATCCCAGGGAAAAATAGCCCTAGCTTATTCAGCTTCTCCCCATAGCTCAAACCCTTCAATCTAAGTAACTCTTTTCTAAAACCTTTCGAGTTCCACAACATCTTTGTGGAATTGAGTGCAATAATCCAATAGTGGCCTAACCAATATCTTGTTCAGCTGTAACATGACCTTCCAACTTCTTGAGCTATTTTCAAAGGGTTTTGAAATACATGCACAATAGACAGAATAGCCAATTCAAATAGGATTACTATTGTTATAATCTTAGGTAATCAGTTAGGCAGTGAAAAGATTAAGGCGCAAACAATTTACTAGAATGATTTAGCTAATACTGGTGTAATCAAGTGATTGCTAAAGTTAAATCGAACATTTAAAAAAAATTCAGAACCAGCAAGGGATTAGAAGAACGTTATGGTTAAAATAATCTGATCACCATAAACAAGATGAAGAGGAGATGCAAATTCTTCAATACTTTTCCATTCAGAGAAACTGGAGGCTAAAAGTGATTGGTAACTACGATGAATATAACATGGTTGCCTAAATTTAATCAATCAAAGGGTTAAAAAGAGTTTATTTCTAAATACTTTCATAAAGCGGCTTTCTCCTTAATATGCAATTAAAGTATATCTAGACTGTACACTTACTATTGAAGATCTTTTCCAATAGCTAATTATTCAGATACTGCAGAATTGTGAAAGGTAGCACATCAGCTTTATCCATTCCTCGGAGGCAGCAAATCTGACAACAGAATTTACTCAGTCTGATTTGTTGAACAGCAGCCAAATAATCCATCCTCATTCCATTCTATCCAATCATTTGCTGAGCGCACCACTCTCCAACATCCTACAGGTCACATTGCATTATTGCAAACAATACAAAGATCTGCAAACTTTGTTTTCATTTGGGAAAAATGTTCAAATATTTCACATTTTTAAAGAAGTAGAATAAACAGCATTGCATCACTTGATGAGGTGATTAAACCAATGTTTATTTTATAATTCCTTGAACAAAAAATGTTGTCCACAAAACCCATGAGGAAATTACATTTGGATCAAAACTACAAACAGTACTAGAGTTTGATTATAATAAAGATTTTATAAATCAAAGCAAAAAAATGTTTAACTTGAAGAAAACAATGGAAGTGCACTAAAAGAAAACACAGCTCAGTTGTAAAATAGCCACGAGGTTTATTATCAATGAGTTACTGAGAAATGGGAAAAACTTAAATTGCGTTCTGAGGTTACTGTGGCTCAATATTTACATAATGTGTGCACACAACTTTTTCATATATCCAAGAGCAAGGTATCCATGATGCAGGTACAGAAAAAGGAAAAGATGTTAATACATAAATTGATTAAAACTAGAGTTAAATATCCAGATTGTAGAAATAACAATCGTAAGAAGTGTTACAAGCAGTGACATTTAATCTGTACAAAGGAACAACCAGTGCGAACAAAAAGGGTCAGCTGCTTACAAGTTTTCAAACATGCAGACAAGTGTGTTGTGCAACACTAAGAGCTATTTAGAATCGACCCCTTTAATAAAACAGCTCAAATCTATGTCACCCTAAAGTTCCAATTATTGTTTGCATCCCAGGAATGTAACAAAAAACAATATTTATCTTAATTTTGAAATTTCACCTCAACTAGACATTTGGCAAAAACTACCACTTTAAAATTTCAGAACACAAGGAGAGTCCAAATTTCATCCACATTGTCTAAATCGTCGAGTGATCCAGGTTCACTTTAGTAGGTATGGGTCCTGCCATGTCCTTTTCATCCTTGGATTTGATGACAATCAATGAAGATGCTGGATATGGAGTTAGCTTCAATTCATTCATAAATTCCATGTCTCCATATATGCTTAGTTTCTGTAACGGAAATGCACACCTGATCACTGAAAACTTGTCACAGAGTCATAGAGCACAGATGTAGACCCTTCAGCCTAACCATATTGAAAATAATCCCAAACTAAATTAGTCCCTCCTGGCCCATCTCCCTCGAAACTCTTCCTATTCATGTATTTATTCAAATGTCTTTTAAATATTGTAACTGCATCCACATCCCCCCGCTTTCTCAGTATGATGTTGGGATTATGGAAGGAAGTCAGAGCAACCCAGAGGAAACCCACAAAGACACGAAGAACATGCAAACTCCCCACAGACAGACAATAGAGGGTGGAATCAAACCCGGGTCGCTAGAGCTGCGAGTCAGAATTGCTAATTACTGAGTCATCAGGCCACCCTAGAATGATGGAGTTGAGCAGACCAATGGCCTGCTTCTGTTTTGATGAGAATGGCAGCTTACTCTCGATCATTGACCACGTCCAAATCAAAGGAAGGTGATTTTTAATTTAATTTCCCTTTTTATGTAAAGCAGCATTTTAAATTTCTTCCTTAGCATTCATGAATGCTGAGATTCATCATGCTGAATATTTCCTTAGATTAGACCCACAGTCAGATGTACAGCATGGCAAAAGACCTTTGGTCTAACTCATCCATGCCAACCAGATATCCTAAATTAATTAGTCCCATTTGCCAGCATTTGGCCTAAATACTAAATGTTGCTATTGTACAAACCTCCACCACTTCCTCTGGCAGCTCATTTCATACATGCACCACCCTCTGTGTGAAAAAGTCACCCCTTAGATCCATTTTAAATTTTTACCCCCTCACCCTAAATCTATTCCCTCTAGTTCTGGACTCCCCTACCCCAGTGAAAAGACTTTGTCTATTTATCGTATCCACATTCCTCATTTTAAGTCTCTGTGAGATCATCCTCAGCCTCCGACACTCCAGAGAAAACAGCCCCAGCCTATTCAGCCTCTCCCTATAGCAAGTTTTGAGAAGATTTGTAGTTCAGCTCTTCCTATAGCTCAAATCCTCCAACCCTGGCAACATCCTTGTAAATCTTTTCTGAACCCTTTCAAGTTTCACAACATCCTTCCTATAGGAAGGAGACCAGAATTGCACACAATATTCCAACAGTGGCCTAATCAACGTCAAAAACACTATTTCAAAAGTGGCCAAACCAACATGTGCAGGACAGTTCCTGACAAACAGTCGAAATGGGGACACTTCTCAGTTTCCAGCACATCCATCCATTCTCACTACTCTGCAACCCATGAACACTGCATCATCTGCAAAATATGGCTCCACTAGACGTAATCAAACATTCAACCTCTGATTTGCTGACTCAATAAGTAATTGAACTACATTTATAGATTGATCCTTCTGCAATCCTGAAGGTCAAAAAGGCAAGATGGGAAGATTTATCTGTAGAAATTTTTAAAAGTCTGAAAGCCTGTATCCATATTGGTGCGTTAAGAAAACCTAGCTTTGAATGTTCCTTATAGTTTAACAATTAAACACAGCACATGCTATGACAACAGCAATGTAGAGAAAGTTTAAAAAGTTCTTTAAACCCAACTGTGTACAGGTACAAATCAGTACGAGCTCGCCACACATTAAGGATTTCCCATTCAAATAGTTAGGCCTTGGCAACTGGCTGCGTGAGAATCTCAGATAAGGTTGCTATCAATACTGAGCGTTAGAACTTGCCTTCACTGTGGAAGCTCAGACAAAGAATAAATGCCTAAGCAAGGTACCAGGGGCTATAAGCAGCTATACCTCAAAAATCACCCTCAACGCAAGCTTTTATCTACAACAGATGAGTAAATAAAATGAGAGAGAGAGAGGATATAAATTCATGCAAGCTTAAATGAAAATAATTAAAGCTAGCATGAATGCAAAGATGGCTGTCAAAATGGCCACGTGTGCCCGCACACAAGCCTGGTGATATCAGTAACTGGCATAAAACATCTCCCCTTCTCAAAAGGAAAAAAATTAATCTGCAAGAGCAGTCAATGTCACTATCTTCTATGCATTACATTTGGGTATACAAGTGCAGATAGTCCTATTGAGGCTCAGGTACTGTACAGGAGCATGTAATTCTCCACCAAATAACATGAAAGTAATGCCGGCACAGAGTAGTGCAGCTAGTTTGCTCTTCATGCTGGAAAAGCGAGAGACAGCAATTTTAGGATAAATTCGGACTTCAGGAAGCACTGAGTACATAAGTCTTTGTCCCCAGCTTCATCGAATTCCCAAGGGTTGGATCAACAAACTTTTTCCTAGTTGGAAGACAGCTTTGTTTTAGCACTGCCACGTGAAGTCTGTGCCTACATGCTCCTTGCGCCACCTCGGAGATAGTGTTCATATGAAACACAGCCTAAAATAAACAAATTAACACCTAACTAGATAGTAGAGATGACAACCTACTAATTTTTAGTCTTGATGGAAGAACTGAAAAGCAGGCAAAGTACTAATTTAAGGAGGAACCGAAATGGGATTTTTAAAATAATTTATTTCTGAAAATCAATGCAACATTTGAAGAGTCAGACAGACAGATAGCATAGCTTCAGAATGGGAATATCATCTAACTTATTTGAGTTTTTGAGGAAGCATGTGAAATGCCACCACCCTCAAATTTACCGATTCTCAGATGCTGCAGTCTGGTCTGGGATCATAAGTGTCACAAGATTCACTGCCGAGCCTCAATATACAATTTATACCAAGGGCATGGATGAAGGATGCCAAATTTACTGATACTAATATAGAAAAGTTAGTTACGAATAGGACATAACCAATCTATATCCCAATGCAGGCTCCTTGCAAACATTTGCCAGAGTATAATAGAGGGAAATGTGAAAATGGCATGAAGAATAGAAAAGCAGTATATCACTTAAATGGAATGGGGGGCGCTCACAAAACTGAAATACAGGAATCGGAAAATCCTATACGTGAACCCAAAACTTTACATGCAGATGCAGGTAATCGGGAGGGCAAATTTACATGCTAAGTGCAAGGAGAATGGAACAGAAAAAGGACATATTTGCTCAGGGTGCTGGAATTATTTTTTTGCCACTGGAACAGAGGCAAAATTTTAGGGGGACTAGAATTAGTGTTTAAAAAATAATGGATGTCCTATTTAAGATGGAAATTTTTTTTCCTCTCAATGTTGACAGCCACTGAATATTTTTAAGATAGTGGTGGTTCCTCTCAGTAGTCCAGTATCCAAGGTTATCTACAGTAAGCAAAATGGAGAGGAGGTCACAATCTGTCAAGCCATGATTTTATTAAATGGCAAAGACGACCAAATGGCAGATATATATATTGGTGAGCCCTGCATTCAAAGTGCAGTTATTTTCTTCAAATATGATAGCATTAGGGTGTTAAAGCTCAGTCTTACCTCTGATGGAATGTGCTGCTCCACAGCAGTGGCAGCAGTAGCACAACAGATCCACAACAATACTAGCACAGAGAGTACCAGGGTGGTGGTTAATATCCAGCGAGGGATTCCAGCATTCCTGAAATATCAATGATTTATTAGGAGGTCAATAATTCTGTACTTATAGCCCTTTGACTGGAGTTGATTAAACATCAGTGAACAAAAATGTTTGCAAATATATTGCTTTTTCTGTGCCTTCATTCCTTGCCTATGAACTAACAGCTCTTTATGACAAGGTTGAAGCAAGGAAACTGGTAAAGTGGCCACAGATCACCTCCTCTCCTTCCATTTTTGTCTCTGCTCAATGACACTGTTGGATTCCAGAAATTACATTGCCAACTTGGAAAGTAACCTCAGTCCCTGGTTGGCACATGACAAAGCACCACAACTTATCCATTGTAATGAGCCTGATGTTCACAGGAAAGAACTAAACCAACATCAAATTAAAAAAAAAATAACAAATTCAACAGGTAAAATGATATGATCCCCCACAACACATCAAGTTGATGAAAGCAGCCTTTCTTTCTGATAAAGACATAATTGTAAACATCTAAAATTATTTGTGCTAACACTTTTCTGAAAGTGTTCATTTGCTTTAGGTTAGTTTTATGGTCATTATGGATTATTGAATTGCTCTAGCTCAAATCTAAGCCCAGAGGGGATTTTAACAGTTACTGTAAAGAAGAATGCCTGGGATGGTTTCCTTGGTCAATACATTGAGGAATAGTCTACAGAACCTGCTAAAAGAAAGGGTTATAGACTCAAGATGTTTACTCTGCCTTTTCTCCAGATGCTGCCAGACCTGTTGAGTTTCTCCAGCAATTTGTTTTATTTGCAATTAAATATATATTTTGGTTCTGACTTCATAAGGAGGACGACGCAATGCCCTAAACATATCATTTCTAGTTAGAGTGATGAACTAAGGGGGAAAAAGAAATTTGGTATTTGTAGGGAAATGTTGTTACAGAAATTTATGAGATTAAAGGCCATTAAATTTCCAGGTGTCAGTAATCTACACCCTAGACTGGCCCTAAAATAATGGATGAATTGATGGTCATCATTTAAGATTCTATTGATTCTGGTATAGATTCAATGGATTAGAGGGCTGCTAATGTAACACCACTAGTTATAAAGAAAACAGGGAATTCCAGGCTTATTTTGGTGGGGGAGAAAAAAAGACTGAGAAAGCAAGAGAGCAAGACAGGAGGATGATGCAACAAGAGCTGGATGTCCGATAGGTGCAGCAGGCAGTGACAACAACAAAAAGCATCTGGACTTAGTGAGAGGATGGGTAGAGGAGCAGGGATGTCTTGCTGCTATTGTACAGATAGATAAGTGTGGCACTAGAAAAGCACTGGTCAGGCAGCATCTGAGAGCAGGAGAATCGATGTTTTGTGCCCTTTATCAGGAACATATGAGGGAGTTAAGGGGGTTGAGAGATAAATAGGAGGGAGGGTGGGGCAGGGTAACTGGGAAGGTAATAGGCAGATGCAGTTGGGGGGGGGGTGAGAGATGGTGATAGCTCGGAGTGGAGGGCGGAGTAGATAGGTGGGAAGGAAGGTGAACATATAGGACAGTTCAAGAGGGCAGTGCCACGTTGGATCAGTGGGGAGGGGTAGAGAAGAGTCAGAGAAATTATGAACTCAACATTGATGCCATGTGGTTGAAGGGTCCCAAGGCAGAAAATGAGGCATTTTTCCTCCAGGTGACAGGTGGCTAGGTTTTGGCAGTGGAGGCAGCCCAGGACTTGGCAGAGTGGGAGGGGGGAGTTGAAGAAGTCGTCAGCCACAGGGCAGTGGGATTGCACAGAGCCTTGGTGAGACCACGCGTAGAGTAGCGTATGCAGTTTTGTTCTCAGCTTCTGAAGATGGATATTCTGGCTATGTACAGAGAGTAACAAAGATTTACTAGACAGATTGATGGGATGGCTGTACTTGGGCATGGAGAGATTGGATTAATTGGGACAGAATTGCTGTGTGTATCTTGAAGGGCTAGCAGAGACAGTTCACAGAAGCCTGCAAGATTAAATGAAACTTAAAACAGGGTAAATGCATAAAAGATGTTCTTGATCACTGGTGAATCCAGAACCAGGGGCCACAGATTAAAGGATACTAGAGCAGCCATTTAAGACCAAGATGAGGAGAAATCTCTTCAACAATGGTAAACCTGTAGTTGAATCAAAAACACTGAACACTTTCAAAAAGCAGTTAGTCATAATGCTGAGGGCTAAAGGGATCAAGAGGGTATGAGGAAAACCAGGTACAGGATATGGAGTTGAATGATTAGCCAATGGATAATATTGAATAGCAAGCAGGCTTGAAGGACTAAATGGCCTGCTCCTATTTTCTAAATTGATAGGTTGGTAGTTGTTTAGACATGGAGGACTGAGATCCAAGATGGCGGCGACCCAGCAAGTCTGAGTCTGCAGTGCTCCTCCCAAGACTTGGGTCACCCACCCCCACCACACTTACCAAATCATTTATAATAGCTGTTTAATTTAATTAGTTGTTTAATATCAAATTTAAACAATCTATTCTTTAGTAAAAATGACTAAAGGGAAGGGAGCCCGCAGCTCTCAAGCAGGAACCCCACCCCCACCTTCTCCAGCTGCAGCTGAGGCATACACACCCGCCCCGGGGGACTGACCTCGTGGAGATGATCTCCAAACTGGGCGTGAAGATCGACGATTTCATCGAAGTATCCCGAAATCGATGGGACACACTCTCAGCCGCGCTGCAGAAGCACGACCGAGACATCCAGGAAATAGAGTGCCGAGTCGGAGGGCGGAGTTAAAGGTCGCGACCTCCGAAACTACAGCTCAATCGGCCGTGGATCAGGTCCGGACTCTCGAACAGCGAGTCCGGACCTTAGAGAATCACATTGACAACCTCAATAATCGAGGTCGCCGAAAAAATATTCGTTTGCTGGGCCTTCCCGAACGGGAAGAGGAAGGCTAGCTTACAGCGTTCCGAGAAGTGGCTGCTACAGCTTTTAAATTTGGAAGCTGGATCAGGCCAGGTAAGGGTCGCAATACGCGGGCCCGGCTCGAACCAGCGCCCACGCCCGGTCCTGTTCCGGCTGCAGAGCTACAAGGAGGCAGATACTCCTAGAAGCCTCTAGAAATCTTGGAAAAGATCCCCAAGCTATGATCTATAAAGGATCCAAGATCATGTTATTCCAGGACTTTTCCCCAGCTTTGGTCTGGAAGAGGAAGACATTTGACGAGGCGAAGCAGCGTTTAAGGGACTTCAATATTCAGTACTCCTTACGCTACCCAGCGACACTACGCTTTAACCATGAAGGATCCGTATATAACTTCGGATCGCCAGAAAAGGCTAAGGAATTCTTGGACTCTCTTAGATAAACTGTAAGAGATAATGGATGTCGGTTTGCCTTTCCCCCTGCTTTGGTTTATATCCTCCCCTTTTTTTTCCTCATATCTTACTGTTTAATATTATCATGGGGGGTGGGGAGAGGGATTTGATTTTCTTCCCCCCCCCCTTTTTCTTTTATTATTTTATGTATATATGTGGGATGCATGTGTGTGTGTGTTGGGGGGAGGTGGTTACCTTATTCAATTTTACCTCTGTCTTTAGGTTGTTTCTCCCTTGTTATTTTGTATTACTATATTTATATTTAATTATTATTTGTTGAGGTTGTAATTTTATAGTTATATGTTTATATATGGTATTAACATTACCAAATATATCCAGGTGTTGGTATGGGTGGGGGTAGGGTACTCACTGTTAACTCTAGCTTTGTATTATATCTGAATTCTCCTCATTTTATTGAGGAGCGCCTGGGTCAAGGGTGGGGCATTGGTTGGGAGAGGATATGATGGACTTTGAGAGAAGTGACACCCCCTGGGAACAAGGGGAAAAATCTCCACTTAGATACATTTTATATTTTTTTTATTTAGAAATATTTTTTTTATTGTATTGTTGTGAGTGTATTAGAGAGGCTTTATTTTTGTAAATTTTATATGCTCTACGCTCGGGATGTTCTGGATAGGGTTTCCCCTCCCGAGGGGTCTCGGATTTGCCCAGATGATTATGGTTGATCAGTCGGTTAAGTGGTACACCTGGAATGTCAGGGGGAGTAATTCGCCAGTCAAAAGGAAGAAAATATTATCAAATCTTAAGGAAGGAAGGAGTTGATATAGCTCTCCTACAGGAGACACACCTGTCGGATAAAGAACACTTGAAATTACGACAGGGTGGATTTGATCAGGCCTTTTTTTCTTCTTTTAGCTCAAAAAGCAGGGGAGTTGTTATTCTTGTTTGGAAGAATTTCCCTTTCAAAATTCTAAAGCAGATAAAAGACGAATCTGGACGATATATTTTGATTAAAGCCCTCATAAATGGAGAGGAATATAGGATTTTAAATTTGTACTGCCCCCCCGGCACATCCCATTAAATTTATAATGGAAGCCTTTTCAAAATTGATGGCTTTTGGTGCCCGTCATACAATCATAGGGGGAGACTTTAATTGTATTATGGATCTGGAAATAGATAGGATTCCCAAGAGTACTGCAGGAGTATCTCCCAGATCTAGACAATTGATGGATCTGAACAAAGAATTAGGATTAGTAGATGTATGGAGATGTCTTCATCCACAGGGTAGAGATTTTTCTTTCTACTCCAATCCACATAAATGTCATACCAGAATTGATATGTTTTTTGCCCCCTCGATTTTTTAAAATTCCATATCATCCTGTAAAATAGGTAGTATAGCAATTTCCGACCACACTGCTGTATATATGGAAACTAAGGCGAGGAACAATGGGACATCCCCTCAGCATTGGCGTATGGACCCCTTCCTAATGAAAGATAGTAAATTTGTAAAGTACTTCTCTCAAGAATTTAAAACTTTTTTAGAAATTAATTCAGGTACAGCTAGCAACCCATCAATGATGTGGGAGACCATCAAAGCTTACACGCGAGGTTTGATCATCTCCTACTCAGCGACCCAGAAGAAATTGAAGAGAGAACAACAGCGTCTGCTTGAAGTTTGTTTAAAAGCAGCTGAAACAGCATACACTGATAGACCTTCTATTATTAAATTGCAAAGGATTACGGCTCTTAGGACAGCTCTAAACACTACGCTTACTCAAACGGCTAAGAGGGAAATATTATTTGCAAAACAAAGGTTATATGAATATGGCGACAAACCGGGTAGATACTTAGCATTTCTTGCAAAGAAAAAAAAGGCACCTCAGACTATTATGTCTATCAAGGAAAGTACAGGTATTTTGACTCATGATCATAAAAAGATTAATGCGATCTTTAGAGAATTTTATTCTGAGTTATATAAATCGCAGGATTGTGAAGATAGGACGAGGAGGATGCAGTCAGTTTTTAAAAATTTGACCTTTCCAGGCCTAACTCCAGAACAGGTATCGGTCCTAAATGCTCCTCTAACAGTCCAAGAAATACTTGATGCAATTAGGCAACTTCAGAGTGGTAAGGCACTGGGCCCAGATGGTTTTCAAGCTGAATTCTATAAAGAATTTACAGGAATATTGGCGGGTCCACTTATGGACATGTATAACTATGCATATAGTCAGGGCTGTCTCCCGCCTTCGCTGGAAGAGGCAAATATTTCTCTTATCCTTAAAAAAGGAAAGGACCCAGAAGATTGTACATCATATAGACCAATATCCTTGCTAAATGTAGATTTTAAAATCCTTTCTAAAACGTTAGCACTGAGACTAGAAAGGATACTGCCACATATTATAAAGGAGAATCAGATGGGGTTTATTAAGGGCCGTAGATCATCCAATAATATTAGAAGGGTTTTGAATATGATTCAAGCCTGTCATCAGGGAAAAATACCAGGAGTAGTAGTTTCATTAGACACGGAAAAGGCATTTGATAGGGTTAAATGGTCATAATTGTTTTACACATTGGAAAGGTTTGGCATTGGACAGGTGTTTACCAAATAGGTCTCAACATTGGGATCATTATACAAAGCAGTTGTGGTTACCAATGGATTAGGCTCGGATAGCTTCAGTGTGGGTAGGGGCTGCCGTCAGGGATGTCCCCTCTCGCCATAGTTATTTACGCTAATAATTGAACCACTAGTAGATGCTATACGAGCTGATCCTAATATAACGGCCCAGAGGATTGGTACAGGTAAACAAAATTACCCTTTATGCAGTTGATGTTCTTCTATTCCTCAGTAATCCTCTGATGTTCGTACCTCGCCTAATCCAAGTTATTAATACATTTAGCACATTCTCAGGCTATAAAATTAATTTTTCAAAATCGGAGGCTATGCCAATGGGCGGCCTTGCTATGACACCCCACTTAGTGGACGGATCCCTTTTTCCCTTTCGTTGGTCCCTGGAGGGCTTCTTATATTTAGGCATTTTTATTACTCCAGTATTTGGTCAGTTGTAGAAGGCTAATTTTGTGCATTTACTGGAAAGGATAAGGCAGGACCTCCAGCGATGGGGAGACCTTCCAATTTCCTGGTTGGGTAGAATAGCGCTAATCAAAATGAATGTCCTGCCCAGTCTCTTATATCCTATGAGAATGCTTCCGGTGATGCTGCCGAGGACGGCTCTACGTAAATTATATGGCTGGCTGGGTTCCTTTATCTGGAAGGATAGACGGCCCCTCATTAAGCTGAAGAAGCTACAGCTTCCACTGACAAGGAGAGGATTGGACTTCCGAGATTTTAGGAAATATCAGTTAAGTTCCCTATTAAGTTACATAGCTGATTGATTGTGGATCAGACAAGACCCAATCTGGTTGGACATCGAGGCCTCTCAAGTAAAATACCCACTTATTAACCTTTTATTTTCAGACAAGAGGAAAATCATCACAGATCACTGTAAAAATCCTATAATACTAAACACAATTAAGGCTTGGAATATAATGCAGCAAAATGAGGGCAACTCACATAAAACATCCCTCTATGCACCGATAGTGGGAGCATGGGGATCCAACCGGGGTTTACGATCTGCTTAAAACATGGGATCAGGATTTGGGACTAGAAATCTCTATAGAAATGTGGAATGATATTTGGGAAAACGCTAGAAGAATTACTATCTGTAACAGAACCCAGGCTATCCAGCTGAAGATACTTCATAGGGCCCATATAGCACCGGTTCGATTGGCAAAATTTAAGGCAGGAGCATCTCCAATGTGTCCCAAATGCAAAATAGAGGTGGGCACTCTTGTACATTAGATTAGATTAGATTACTTACAGTGTGGAAACAGGCCCTTCGGCCCAGCAAGTCCACACCGACCCGCCGAAGCGCAACCCACCCATTCCCCTACATTTACCCCTTACCTAACACTACAGACAATTTAGCATGGCCAATTCACCTGACCTGCACATCTTTGGACTGTGGGAGGAAACCGGAGCACCCGGAGGAAACCCACGCAGACACGGGGAGAATGTGCAAACTCCACACAGTCACCTGAGTCGGGAATTGAACCCGGGTCTCTGGCGCTGTGAGGCAGCAGTGCTAACCACTGTGCCACCGTGCTGCCCACATTGTCGATGGCCCTGTCATAAGATCCGTAGATATTGGACTAAAGTAGCAAGTACCCTGACAGAAATTTTAGGAATGGAAATTAAAGTGGACCCTGTATCTCTCCTTTTGGGCTTTTTGAACTTTCCCTCCCTGGACACGTACAGGAAGAGACTATTTTCTATTCTTTCTTTCTGTGCAAGGAAAAATATTTTGGTGAACTGGGTGGCTGAGGGCCCCCCGGACTTTCAAATTGGCACAGATTAATTACGGAATGTATTCCCCTTGACTTCCTTACAAATATGGTGCACCGAAAGACCGAATTATTTTAAGAAATATGGCAGCCCTTCTTGAATTACATAAATACACATATTTCGGCTATCCTAACAAGGGTTTTTATTTAATTGAGATTACAAACCTGGCTGGTCCAGGGCCCCTTAGGAGAGGAATCCCGCACGAATACGGGTTTTATTACATCTGATGTTAACACATTCCGAGCATGTAAGAGACTTAAATCTACACTCTGGTTAGTTGTAGGTTAGATTAGTAGATAATTGAGTTTTGTTTCTGTTTTTCGGTTTTTTTTATTCTTTTGTTAAATTTTGGCTATTGTATATTTGATTAATTGTATATCAATGTTTACATTTGAGAGTTTTGTCTATTTTTGTAAACTTGTAAAAATGTTAAATTTCTAATAAAAATATCTATATAAAAAAAAAGACATGGAGGACTATCACCTACATTTTAAACACTCAGGCAGATTTTCCACTGGCCAGTCAGTTTGATTTGATTTGATTACTTAGATTTGATTACTTACAGTGTGGAAACAGGGCCTTCGGCCCAACAAGTCCACACCGACCCGCCGAAGCGCAACCCACCCATACCCCTACATTTACCCCTTTAACCTAACACTACGGGCAATTTAGCATGGCCAATTCACCTGACCTACACATCTTTGTGACTGTGGGAGGAAACCGGAGCACCCAGAGGAAACCCACGCAGACACGGGGAGAATGTGCAAACTCCACACAGTTGTATCTCAACATCTAGGAATTGTAGATAGGGACTCTGGAATTGCCATTGTGGCATACTCTTAAGAAACTGCCCTGGAAACTGAATTACCCACTACACAAGTCCTCCATGCTCGGATCCCTTTGAAAGTCTTCATTTAAATTGGAGACTTTTGATGGCTCCCATGAAAGAGTAAAACGGTTAAAGCATTGAATACTTAGTCTAACTCCCAACTAGTAACTATTCATCTAAATACCACACATCCCTCAACTACACCTCCTGAGACTCCATTCTCCCTCTACTCCAAGAGGCCAAACTCAACATCCCACTATCCAATGGATTCAAATCAGGCAGATCCTACTGCCAGACCCACCCCATGTCCATTCCATGACAGCAGCTTTCAGAGTGGTTGTCAAGACCTTAAAATATCAGAAGAATACAGCAGCAAAATGCTGTGAAAGGAGAAGTGGTCTCCTTCCTCTGACAGTTCTCTGCTACAAAACAACTGGCTCCATTAGTTTAGAAGGAGCCTCAAGTGGTATCGCATTTCAGAAATGCCAGGTTACCTTCTTTAATAGAAAGAGGTGTCAGAGTAACATTGCTACTCCCTGGAAAATCTAGCTCACTATTTTCAACCAAAGTTTGAACCTGTTATCATCCAACTCTGCTCCCCTCTTGATCCTGCAGGATCAAGAATTCTCAACTGATCAATTATAACAGAATTCTACAGCATTACAGATCAATACCATAGGAAAAAGGAATACGCTATCCTGTCCCTAAAACCCATTTCACCATTCAATGACGAAAAGGAACTAAACTTACAGAGCCACATTTATGACCAAAAGTATCTCAAAGCACTTCGCACACATGTACTTTTGATGTCTCACTATTGCAAGAGGAAAAAAATGCCAATTTGTCCTATTGATAAAATGCATATCACTAATAACTGATTTAACATCTATTCCCCATAATTAACATCAGGTTGTCTAGGTGGAGAAACGGATCGTCAATGTCTCTATTCTGTAAAGTGCTCAAGTATGGATAGTGCAAGCTACTAAGGCTTACTGATGAGACTTTCAATTTTCTACTTTCAAACATGGCATAAATTATCTTCCCTGTTACAGGATGCCTTAGCAAAGTGGCAAAATGTTACCAGACTAGTAATGCAGTGTGTTGGCTCTAATGATTCAGAGGCAAACTAAAATACAACCACAGCAGCAGGGGTAATTTAAATTCAATACATTAATAAACCTGAAAAAAGATTCGTATTTATGAAAGAACCAGATGTACATATGAAACCCACCCTGATTTACTGACACTGTTTGGAGAGGAAATCTACCATCCTTACATGTCTGGCCTACATGTGACTCCAGAACTACAGCAATTTGGTTTACTCTTGACTGTCCTCTGACATGGGCAAAAAAGTGAGTGAAGGGTTTTTGCCCAAAACAGATTTTCCTGCTCCTCAGATGCTTCCTGACCTGCTGTGTTTTTCCTGTACCACACTCTTGTCCTCTGAAATGGCCTATCACTTAACTCCTACAGAGAAAGTGCGCTGTGTAGCGTAACTGCGACAATTGCAATGACTCAAGGTGGTCACTCACCACTACCAAAGGCAATTAAGGAGGGGAATAAATGCTGGCCTTGCATTCAAATATTTGTTTCAAAAATAAAGTCTCAATTTAGATTGGTGATTGAGTGTAACTTGATTGATTTCAGGACATCCATTCTTACACTAGTATGCAAGTTGGAGAATCATCTTAACTATAGTTAGGCTGTATTTCTGCACACATTAAATAACTCACTATACAACTATTTTTGAATGGATGGAAGATGATTCATTCTCAATTTTGCCGAGGCACAATTCACCAAAACACCTACCTTGACAAACATTCCAAGACACTCTGGTACTCCTGTTCATGACCTTCTTTCATATACAAGCCAGTTCCATGTTCCTTTCTGAAAGTTTTGCGAGTATCATCATAAATAGCCTTGGCTATGTGATCTATTGATAAAGAACACAAAAGATAGTATTGTTGAGAATTTTGAAAAGCATTAGAAACTAACCAGATGTTAGTTTTCTGGGTGATGTTCAATTCCAACACAAGGAAATCTGTATAAAATGGTGCATTAGGAGGAGTAGTCAGGAAAACTCAGCATCAATGACTACAACAGCAGCTTGTAGACAGAAACAAATAGCAAGACATCAGAGCACTAAAGATGAATACAACAATAATAATTCAAACAATCCTGGAGAAAATAGTACAGAAAGATCATTTGTGGATATGAATACAGTCTTTCGAGTCCAAGGCAATTTGCTGCATCACAATTAAACAGCATGCATATGATACTCCAGGGAAAAAAAAATCCTTATTATTATGTTAATGAAGTAATTTGATGAAGTGGCAAAAGGGATTTCAGGAGGACAACTAAAATTTAGACAAAACAGATTTCAAGAGGTTTTAAAAAAAAAAAAAGATGGAAAAGTCAAGAACAGAACCTCCGTAGCAAGGATCTTAAATGAACTGAAGACTGAACTGTCCGTGGGGAGGCAAAGAGTATGAGAATTGGAGGAATAGACAAATCTGGGGGAATTACTGCAGGGCTTCAAGTCATACAGCATGAGGCGATAAACTATGAAGGATTTAAAACACAAAAGATCAAAAATTTGAAATTTGAAGTATTTATGGACTGCAAGCTAAAAATAGCAGATCTTTGGAACTCAGTGGGAACGGTGAACAAGCTGGAGAGAGAAGTCAGTAACCAAACTTGAATCACAAAATTGAATTCTAAGAGCAACACCAAGCATGAGCAGTCCTAGCAAGCTAGGCTGCACAGAAATGACAAATTGTTGAATAAAGTGTTGATTAGACTAAAGAAAACACAGAAAAAAAAATTAGATCAAAGATGATAAGGAGGATGGATACATTCAGTCAATAAAAATGTTACACCTGACTTGTAAAGGGGCCATCCCTATACCATGGGAGGGAAAGTAATCTATTCTGACAGATTCAAGAAAACAAAGTTACTGTAAAGTTGAGAATGAATTACAATAATATTGTAAGACAATTGAGGGGAAGAAGAGCTGGATAAATGGGTACAAGTTTACAGAGCTGTTTTTTTTTCGATGCAAGCATAATGACACCACTTGAAACGGGAGGATGACTACCCTGCCAAGATCAGTTATACCAGCACAGACCTGAATTCACACTTTGATATTCTGTTTCATAGGTTTTAAAGTTGGTAACATTCAGCTAAAGAGTCACTAATAAGTAAATCATTTTTAAAAAAAAACTCAACAGTGTTAAGTCCGTAATGCACCGATGGTAAGGATGCTACTCTGCTCAACTGGTGGTGGTAGCTGCGCTTCAGGTTTGAATACTGCTAGACATCCTACCTGGGTGATTATCTCAAATATCTGCTACCAAAGCAAATAAAGCAGGTTTGCTGACTACCTGAAAATTATCCCCTTTAACAAAGGCAGTCCTACAACAGGAATTTATCACAGTTGGTTAAAAAAAAGTTTACCTGACAGTGCCTGAGAAGTTTCTTTTGAATTTTCTGTTTGCAGTTCAAATTGTGGGACCATAAACTGCACATCTGGTTCAGACTGGAAGGAAAAGGCAAAGAATAAATATTTTAAAATTCGACAGTTTTAACTTGCAGGTAAAAACAGGGCAAAGTATTTGCAAATCATCCTGGACATCAAACCCATACTTGGATAGAAGAAATTCGGAATATTGGGCTGAGAAATAAAACAGATCATAAGTGCCAGTTTACTCAGATTCTACACCTTCACTAGGATGCTGATTCAAAAACTAAATATGACAATCAAACTAAACCAAGGACAAAGTTTTTCTACATACTAACCTCAAGATACAAGTTATCTAAACCAATTTTAATATTTTGAAAAACTACCTACATCTTGCCCTCCATCTTTTCTGCCTATAAAAAATTTAATAACTATACCTTTTTTCTCGAATTTTTTTTTAAAAAATGGAAGCTCCTTTCAAATTAGTCAAAGGGTGATAGATTAGTTTTATATTTTAAAACTCATTTCCAGCAAATTATCCAATTGCATCATACATATCTTTACGTAATTTGTTAAAAAGGCCATCTGCCTGGCTGATTCAATTCATATACTGTACATTGGTGTATCCCTTCTGTCAAATACACTTCAGGATGACCAAAGTAGTTGAAAACATTCTAGTTGTTCATTTAAACACTTCCCTTATCCAAAAGGATGATAAAAACACTTAAGAATTGTTCAAAGGAAATTTTATGCATATACATTCACATATATAAATCAAATGAAAGTGCAAATGATAGGATCACCGTGCAGTTTACGGCTGCTGACATAAATGATTTATTTCAACATTCAGTCATTTGTATCCAATTCATAGATCACAATCTTAAAACTTAAATCTTAAAGACTGCAGAAATATAGTATGAGACGTGGCTTCGGAGTTTAAATTTTAATTTCCATACAGCATCAGTAGTCAGTACATGCTGACAAATGCACATACGTAAATTATCCTCCAAGGACTGCAAAACACATGATAGCTTTGCCTGCTTGACAACTAATCAAAGGACTTTGCACTATTTACACCTACAGCTGATAACTTATCAAACATCAAGTTGCAAGTGTTATTCAAAGCCTTATAGATAAGAAGCTCCTGCTGTCAATCCCTAGTCCATGTAAAGATGATGACCTCAGCAAGGGGAGAATTGGGCAGTGACCTGATAGAATACACTGGACCGGAACCTTATTCCGGATAACCACTGGAGGAGGAAGAACAGTGTCCCTGTGCCATCTGCAAAATAAGGCTTGGTACGCTGTAAATCTGCAACAATTAGTGTATATCATTAATTATCTACTGGCATTTGGACAAGATAAGCAAGGATTGAAGGTACTATGTAAACATAAACACAGGAAACATTTGGCAAAGGACAGAAGCAAGCAGTTTTACAATGACATGCAATAATCAAAACTCTGACATACAATGCAAAAGTAGTAATTTTAATCAGATGCAACGATTATAAACTGACCAGATGTCATTCTGAAGGGTTTTATGTTCACTGTAGCTTAAAATGGCAGCTGATGAGTTTATGAACATTTAGTTACAGGTAAAGCTTGCTTGCTTCAAGGGACAGATTAAAAAGTAAGAGTATATAGCAGTTGGAAGGATTTCCAGATAATTTGGTGAACCTTCGTTTGAAAGCAAGATTTCAGTACATAAAAGTTTGCTAAGGCAATAGAACTTAGTGTTCAAAATTCTATTAATTTTTGTCCACTTGTTCATTTTTCTAACCATCTACACTCACTTTCTTCTAATTGCTTGATTATCATCCATAATGCCACCTATTTCAGAGTCATATAGCACGAAAGAGACTCTTCGATCCAACACCAGCCTGATACCCAAAACTGATCTAGTCTCATCTGCCAGCATTTGGCCCATATCCCTCTAAACTCTTCCTATTCATGTACCCATCCAGATGCCTCTTAAAATTATGTAATTGTACCCACCTCCGCCACCTTCTCTGACAACTTGGTCCATACACTCACCACCTTCTGTGTGAAAACATTGCCCCTCAGGTCTCTTAAATCTTTCCCCTATCATCTTAAACCTATGCCCACTAGTTTTGGACTCCCTACACTGCCTTGGTAACAACTTCCTTCTCAAAAAAGATGCAGTGAATGAAATCTTTCTGTCAGTTAAAAAAAAAATCCATAACAGCATGCATTAGAGAAACACAGAATCCACTAAGTAGAAAAAGATAAATCTGGCAAAAGGTTAACAGTTCTCTCCAAAGAATCAATCCACAGATGTGAGCTTCTTATTTCAGATAAGGCACACTTGCAGCACCATTTGCATTTATTCATGCACTAAATTTAATTAACAGCAAATGTTCGAGTGCAATACTGTTACCTGGAATACAACTACTTTGCCATCATCGGTTTGCAAATAGAAGGTCCATGAAGTGAAGAAGCTCTGAGCTGAATTCATCAAATCACTGTAGAAAGCAGACATTATGCTGATGGGGTAAACGAAGTGGATTTTTGGAACCATGGACATGAGCTGTGGGAAGATGATCATTTATAACTCAAAAGTGTAATAAAACTATCCCAAGTTAAAGTAGAATAAGGAAATTATATTTAGTGCTGTGACTCATTAACTTACAATTGCACAGGGATTGTCAATGAAATAGCTAACATGCATTTTGGATTAGATCTAGAGATCCTCAGAACTCGCATTAGGTTGGCATCAAATTCTCAGCTTCTGTAGCGGATACATTGCAGATACGATCTGAAAAGTTTTCACTATGTTGATATCTTTTAGTTCTATTACTCCAGTCCTCAACCATGAATCTTATTTTCTTACCCATTAGCTTTTGTTCAAAATTTTAAAGCCGTACAAGTTTCTGCAAACTTTAGATTAGATTAGATTACTTACAGTGTGGAAACAGGCCCTTCGGCCCAACAAGTCCACACCGACCTGCCGAAGCGCAACCCACCCATACCCCTACATTTACCCCTTACCTAACACTACGGGCAATTTAGCATGGCCAATTCACCTGGCCTGCACATCTTTGGACTGTGGGAGGAAACCGGAGCACCCGGAGGAAACCCACGCAGACACGGGGAGAACTTTTTTCACATTTAGTTGAAGTTTTCTGGAGGAAACTGCACATAATGAAATTAATTAGCCAGGAACAGACTGGATAGGATATTTTATAAATCCACCTGAATCTCTGCCATCAAAAGTGAAGAATCAGCCAACATAACCAAGGATAGCCTGCACCCATGGAACTGCCCAGCACTAGCACATTTCCTGGTCTTCTGAAGGCAAAACTTGAAACTTTAGCCCCATTTTAAGGCAGAAGGGAAGCCAGCAACTGCGCTCTTCCCCATGAAGTACAAACAGAAATAAGGTGCAGTTCCCACTTTTGGGAAAGTCTTTTAAACCTACAGGGCTCCCAATTACAGGAGCCAGGACAATTTGAGTACTCAGTCTTCTCTCGAACAGCAGATTCTTAAGGAATTATATCATCACTTACTGGGAGCAGCATCCAAATAAAGCAACATCTATATTGATTGCAATGGTCACCCAATCAGCAAGCATCAGCAATAAAGTTGAAGCTATCTGGCATTACACAATGAATGTTCTTTACCTTGTTAACCCACTACCCTTCCCTCCACATCTCATTGTTTACTGCATGCTCTTATCTGGTCAAAGCCATGCTACCTGAGCCTTTGTCACATAACCCTAAATTTAACTTTCTCCCTACTTGCTTATACCTTATGCACATTCTCATAAGTTCCCAACTGCAGATGCAAAAAAAAAAGTTATGGTGTCTTTTCCACTCAACAGTTGAGACAGGATGCAAGCTGGCAGACCAAATGCATTTGAGTGTATTGAATGAGGATTTACTGGCTCTCAATGAAAAGAGTCTTGTTCACAGAAGATACATGCATAGGCATATGTACATATTTGACATCAGCATTAAACAACAGATATCTGGTGACTGAAGTCTAGGCATGTGAAGCCTCGACGTGTGAAGCCATCAACATCCTCCAGCATCATATTTGACAATGTTGATAGATGGTAGTACAGAAATATTCTACGGTATTTGTCTTGCTGATGATGATCAGACCAAACATTACACAGATGTGTTCATTTGCAAAAGCTGTTCCTTAATATGGAATACCAGTGGAGTGCAGTCAATGTACAGCAACTCCGAGAACTTAGGCATGCAGGGCCAAGGAATTTTTCATCAGTCTGGCATGCAAGTAGACACCCTCTGAAGATGGCATGAAGGCACATCAAAAGCATAAAAAAAACAAAGATAACCTATGCAATCCCAAAGTTGATCTAGTGTATTATGTTGCCATAAACAGCTTCAGTAGCGAGCTGGTTTCTTTTTCCAGCAGTTTAACAGACCCATCTCTACTCAGATGGGACAAATGTCATGGTGAGATCAATAAGGATTTAAAATGGTCTCTTTTGCTCACAGCAATTCTTTTGCAGCTGTCAGACTAAGAAAATCACATCAATTAGAAATTTCCCAGTACTGAAACAACACTGGAATACAAGGTAGATATTTTCAGCCAGGATTTGCAATGTACCAACGGCAACATAGACAAATACTTTTACCACAATCTTCAGCAGGGAAATCATTTGATAATTTGTTACAACCATTTCAGTCACTCTTATTCTTTCACAGGGTCCGCTTGCGTGATGCTAGAGGACAGGGATGTCCTGTACTACATCAGAATCTTGATCTTTGTCTTTGCCAAAATGAATCAATAACTTTGTTCATCTCCTCCATTGTGGATGTGATGTCCAACTCTGCCATGACGAGTGAGCTTTCATGTTTCTAACTTCAGTGAGAATGTTCCCCACGAAGAGGGGCACAATTCAAGGTACTATTTGACTTCATGCAAGAAACAGGTGGAAAGATTAGTTCTCCTGCTTTTGTGCTCAGATCAGTTTACTTTGTTGATTGACCTCTTCTTTTCTGATTTTTTTTTTTCAGATGTCCCCCTAACATTACTTAGGTCAAAGGATACAAGAGGATTGAAGCTATCCTGATGAGGAACAAAATCATGCAATCTTTTCTAAGTGTTTAGACTTGGCTCACACACCACTTCAAGAAATAGGAAATAAAAGGAAAATGGTGTCAAATGTTCAAACATGGATTGCACTATGACTTCAAAATTTACTCTAGCTCAGATATCGCCATCAGCATGAATGGATTTACAAAAACCCTTAACATTCACTAGCAAGGTCATTTGTTAAACCAAATCTCCCTTTGTAAAAGGTAGCATTGAGCCCTTTTCCTGAATGCTGTATACCAAAAGGTGAAGGTACTCCCATCGTCTGTATTATAGGAGCTGCATCATTTGAAGTGTGAAGGAATGGCAATATATTTGTAAGTCAAGATGCTGCGCGACTTGCCAATGATAGCATCCTCAAGTACCTACTACACTTGTCCTTTTAGGTGGCAGTAGTCATGGGTTTGAGAAGTACTTTAAGCACCATAGACAAGTGATGATACAGAAAGAAGCCATCCAGTCAGTAGGTCTTCACAGGTCAGAGAAAAAAATTACTACTCACCCATTCTAATCCTACTGTAAAGACAGCACACTGGTTAGCACTGCTGCCTCAACACCAGGGACCCATGTTCAATTCCAGCCTCGGGTGACTGTGCAAACTCCACATAGACATTCTCCTTGTGTTTCCTACCTTTGAGGCCATATGGTCTGATTCCACATTGAATCAGAACAGAATCATGCAATCCCTACAATCATTTATCACAGCCCTGCAGGTCAAAACATGACAAGCACAGATCCAGGTACTTAAATGAACAACTGAAGATTTCTGCTTCACCAACAAACTTGACAGCAAATTCTAGATGAGCACCAATTGCTGGGCATAAATATTTTCTTCATGTCCCTGCTATCTTTCTACAAACCACTAGAGATATGTGCCCTGGTAACTGACCTCACCAGAAGAGTGAAGAGATCTTTGTGTACTTGGTTGGAGTCCCTCAATAATGCCACTCCTCAGTTTTAAGAGAAACAACTGTAGTCCAAGCAATTTTTTGCATCACCTACAATTTTCAAACCCTTGTAACATAGGAATAGGAATAGGCCACTTGACCCTTTCAATATGATTGTGGTTGATCATCCAACTTACTCCCCATATCCTTTGCTCCCTTTAGACTCAAGAAGTACATATACCTCCTTAAAAAACATTCAATGTTTTAGCCTCATCTACTGTGAGACAGGAACTCCACAGGATCACTACGCTTTAGGTGAAGGAACTTCTCCTTAGCTCAATGGCCTACTCAGTACCCAGTGACCGTAACCACTGGTTCTGAACCCAGTTTTGGGAATATCCTTCCATTGTTTATTCCATCTAGTCTTGATGGAATTTTTAAGTTTATAAAGATTTCCCTTCCTCATTCTTCAAAATTCCCATAAACATTGCCCTTAAAAAGTAGTAAATCTTTGTTGCACTCCCTTTATTGCCAGAACATTTTTCGCTCGTGAGACCAAAACAGCATGGAATATTCCAAGTGTGGTCTCAGTTTTTGCAATTACAGCAAAAACATGCCTGCGCCTGCACTCATCCTCATGCCACCTGCTGCACCTGCATGCTTATCTTCAGCAACTGGTGTACAAGGATTCTCCCTTTCCCAATCTATCACCGTTCAAATAATAAAAATTGGTCTTCCAGCTTTGCTAACAAATTGGATAACATCTTATTTACTCAGATTATACTTCATTTGCATTTGTCCAATCACACTACATTCTAAAACCTCATCCATATTCTTTCAAGGGAAATTGCATCCTCCTGTACCAAAGCAAACAGGATTGGACACAAAATTCCATGTGTGGCCCATCCAGCTTATTATTAAATATAGTGCCAGCATTATACCCTGCTTTTGTTTTATCTACCTCATCCAATGCTCATGCTTTACCTTCTTATTGGCTGGTCTTGTCATCTCCAAGGACATGTAAACATGCAATCCAAGATCTCATCATTCCTTTATCCCTTCGGTATCTTTGTGCATTACAGAGGGACCTCGATTATCTGAATACTGGATTATCCGAAGGAGATCGAGGTCCCGATAGAAGCTTTACATCAAAGAACAGTTTCAATCTTGATCGTATTTTTGTTTAGTGATTAAAAAAGATCTCCGCTTACTGAAATGCTACCGAGAACAGTCCTGGACATTGATGGGAGCCCAGGCACCATCTCCAACTGACTGACCACCCCCACCCCCGACACTCTCCCCCCACACACACACATACTTTCCCTGGAGTTCTACATAGGGTGAACCCTAAATCCCCCTTCCCCAGATATTCTCTCTAACATTGCCCTGTACAGGGCAAAGAGGTGGAACACGTCAAAGTTGTGTGCATGCGAGCGTGTGTGCGCGCACTCACGCACGCAATTTGGAGACTTACCCCACAAAGGCAGCAACAGTCTTATTGTTGGTGTCCACTCTGGCTGCCCCGGAGGGAGAGGGGGTGCTGACAGGGGCAGGGGTGTACAGGGGGCAGGGGGACACTGGTGCAGGATGACCAGGAGCACGCCACTGGCCGGGGTTGGGGTTACACAGGGGGGCTGTGCTGGATGGGGTTGGGGCTCGCGCGCAGTGTGCTGCAGTCTCCTGACCAGGGAGCAGACTTAACAGAAAACTGAGCCCCAGAGGAGAGGCATCGAATCGATTAATCAAATAATCAATTATCTGAATGAAATAGTGCCCACCGATCTTATTTGGATAATCCAGATTCCTCTGTACTTAGCTTTGTTCATCCTTCCCAGATGCATACCTCACGTTCTCTGGTCTGAATTCCATTTGCCACTTTTTACATTTCTACAATTGACAGCCATCCTCTTCACTAGGAAGATCATGTCCAATTTCAGTCATCTGTCAACTTTCCAGTCACACTGCCCAAACTTAAGTCCAACTCATGAATAAAACCAAACAGCAAGGGATCCAACACTAAGCCCTGCTAAACATCATTGGAAACTGCTTTCTACTTGCAAAAACATTAACTGTTATCCTTTGTTCTGCTTTTGTTACCAAACAATTCCTCTACAGCCCACAAGGTTTTATTTTGCTGACTAATTTAGATTAGATTAGATTACTTGCTGTGGAAACAGGCCCTTTGGCCCAACAAGTCCACACCGACCCTCTGAAGAACAACCCAACCAGATCCATTCCCCTGCATTTACCCCTTCAACTAACACTATGGGCAATTTAGCATGGCCAATTCACTTAACCGCACATTTTTTGGACTGTGGGAGGAAGCCAGAGCACCCGGAGGAAACCCACGCAGAGATGGGGAGAATGTGCAAACTCCGCACAGACAGTTGCCTGAGGCAGGAATTGAACCCTGGTCTCTGGCACGGTGAGGCAGCAGTGCTAACCACTGTGCCACCGTGCCACCCACTAATGGGTTCTTGTCAAATGCTAGCTTAAATCCATATCATCAACATCCATTGCACATCCTCTATATTACTTTGCTCCTATCTCAAAACTATTTTTTTGAGCAAGTTAACTTTTACTCAATGCTTTGCAACTATCGTGATTAATTCCGGCATTTTTAGTAACTGCTTAACCTCCAAGAACAGTTGTAATAATTTGCCCAGAAGATCCCATAATAAATTGCTCTATCCCTTGCACATAACATGATACCATGCTCAGAGCTGCAATTGATATACAAGATGTGGTGAAGGAAGGAATGATTGCCCCCCATCACACTCAGGATATGGGCTGGACAACAATTCAAACCAAAGGAGTAGCCATAGGCACCCGCATGGGCCCCAGCTATGCCTGCCTCTTCATAGGATACGTGGAATAGTCCATCTTCCGCAGCTACACTGGCACCACCCTCCACCTTTTCCTCCGCAACATCGATGACTGTATCGGTGCTGTCTCGTGCTCCCACAAGGAGGTTGAACAGTTCATCCACTTTACCAACACCTTCCACCCCAGACTTCAAATTCACTTGGACTGTCTCAGACTCCTCCCTCCCCTTCCTAGACCTCTCCATTTCTATCTCGGGTGACTGAATAAACACAGATGATATTTACTATAAACTGACCGACTCCCACAGCTACCTAGACTACACCTCCTCCCACCCTGCCCCCTGTAAAAACGCCATCCCATATTCCCAATACCTTCGTCTACGCCGCATCTGCTCCCAGGAGGACCAGTTCCAATACCGAACAACCCAGATGGCCTCCTTCTTCAAAGACCGCAATTCCCCCACCCCCCCCCCCCCCCAGACGTGATCCACGATGCTCTCCACCGCATCTCCTCCACTTCCCGCTCCTCCGCCCTTGAGCCTCCGCCCCTCCAATCGCCACCAGGACAGAACCCCACTGGTCCTCACCTACCACCCCACCAACCTTCATATACATCGTATTATCCGTCGTCATTTCTGCTACCTCCAAACAGCCCCACCACCAGGGATATATTTCCCTCCCCTCCCCTATCAGTGTTCCGAAAAGACCACTCCCTCCGTGACTCCCTCGTCAGGTCCACACCCCCCACCAACCCAACCTCCAATCCCGGCACCTTCCCCTGCCACCGAAAGAAATGCAAAACTTGCGCCCACACCTCTCCCCTTACTTCCCTTCAAGGCCCCAAGGGATCCTTCCATATCCGCCACAAATTCACCTGCACCTCCACACACATCATTTACTACATCCGCTGCACCCAATGTGGCCTCCTCTATATTGGGGAGACAGGCCGCCTACTTGCGGAACATTTCAGAGAACACCTCTGGGACACCCGGACCAACCAACCCAACCACCCCGTGGCTCAACACTTCAAGTCCCCCTCCACCAAGGACATGCAGGTCCTTGGACTCCTCCATTGCCAGACCATAGCAACACGTCATCTTCTGCCTAGGTACCCTCCAACCACAAGGGACTAACTCAGATTTCTCCAGTTTCCTCATTTCCCCTCCCCGTCTCAGTCCCAACCCTTGAACTCAGCACCACCTTCCTGACCTGCAATCGTCTTCCTGACCTCTCCGCCCCCACCCCACCCTATCACCCTCACCTTAACCTCCTTCCACCTATTGCATTTCCAACGCCCCTCCACCAAGTCCCTCCTCCCTATCTTTTATCTTAGCCTGCTTGGCACACTTTCCTCATTCCTGAAGAGCTCATGCCCAAAACGTCGCTTCTCCTGCTCCCTGGATGCTGCCTGACCTGCTGCGTTTTTCCAGCAACACTTTCAGTTCTGGACAACATTCATTACCCATCCTTAACTTGCCCTCAAGGTGGCAGTGGTGAGCTGACTTGAAAACTACAGTCTATTTGGTGTTAGTATATTCACAATGTTGTTATGGAGGGAGCTCCAAGGGTTCAATCAAGCAACGCTGAAGGAATAGCAATATATTTCTAAATTAGGACAGAGAGTGGCTTGCCATATTCTCATTTATCTTCTGCCCTTTTCATTTTAGACGATGGCGATTGTGGGTTTTGAAGTTAAAAATCACAACACCAGGTTATAGTCCAACAGGTTTAATTGGAAGCACACTAGCTTTGTGCGTCCAATTAAATCTGTTGGACTATAACCTGGTGTTGTGTGAATTTTAACTTTGTACACCCCAGTCCAGCACCAGCATCTCCAAATCGTGGGTTTTGAAGACTCTGTCCAAGGAACATTGAGGAATCCCGGCAATGCATTTTGTAGATAGTAAATACTATCTGCCGCTGGAGTCCTGGTGGTGGTGGTGGTGGTGGAACGAATGGAACCACATTCACAAACAATCAGATGGGCTGCTTAGTCTTGGGTCACGTTAAAGCTTCTGGAGTTTAATTGGAGCTGTACGCATTCAGATGTATTCCATCACAGTCCTGACTTGTATTTTGTAAATCTTGGGGTGTCAGGAGGCAAGTTAACCACTGTAAGATTCTCAGCCTCTAATGTGCATTGGCAGTTACATACTTAAGATGACTAGTCCAGTTCAGATTCTGGTCAATAGTAACTCCCAGGATGTTGATAGAGGGGGATTCAGTGATGGTGATGCCATTGAATGTCATTAAATGTTGGTTAGATTCTCTTTGTTGTGGTGGTCATTGCCTGGCATTTGTGGGGTGCAGAGGTTACTTGTGATTACCAGACAAAAACTGAATGTTCCCCAGAGAATGTTATAGTTTTCAAATGGTTTCACAATATGAAGTTGTGAATGGAACTGAGCAGTGCACAATTAGAATATATCCCCAGTTCTGATAGAGCGACAGTCATTCATAAGCAGCTGAAGATGTTGGGGGCTTGGATGCTATCTTGAAGGACCCTTGCAATGATGCTCTGGGGCTGAGATGACTTATCTCCATAAACAACCATCTTCCTTTGTACTAGTTACGACTCTAACCGATGGTGGGTCTTTCCATCGATTTCAGCTTTACTTGGGCTCCTTAACATCCCACTTAATCTAAACTCGCACTTCTTTTTAAGGACAGTCACTTTGCCTCATGTCTGGAATCCTGCATGCAGGGCCACCCTTTGCCTGTTTCCATTTCTCAGAATGAGCATATTTAATGACACATTTAAGGAAACAAAAATATTCATCTCGATAAATGTAGCTTTAAAATTTAAAGATAAAACTGTGGGAAAGCATAAACAATACCAGCCATAGGACATCATAATCAGATAACTTTCAAATCTGAAATGTGGTATGGAAATGATCTACTGGGATGTAGATTTATCTGTATGAGCATTCCACCATTCTTGTAACTGATTATTGGTTAATAACTACAAGTTTTGTTAGGGTGGGGAAGTTGCATTTGAGTTAACATAAGGTTATGTCAGACATCAGATCTATTTAGGTTTCTCTTGCAATAGTTCTATAAACTTGTTCGTTTCAGAACTTTCAATCCATAATTTCTCAGCCTTTCCCATTACATATGTAAATGCAAACATTGAAACGGTCAATAAAAATTTATTCACAGGTTCCATTAGGACTTCGTACACTTGTTATGCAGTCTTCTCTTTCCCAACTTGCTTCCAACCCTCCATTTTCACATTATAAATATTTCTAGTCTTCTATTAACTTTCATTATTCCAAATTGGTAACCAGTTTATTTCTCTTTCTCTTACCTGTTTTTGTCTCTGCTCAGCAAATGGCAGCTGGTTTTCACATCCCAGGTTGCAAGCAAATTGCTCACCTTGTTGTTTATATGCTTCTGCACAAGCTGAAAAGATAATGTAAATTGTAAAACAGAAGGCACTTATGTTTGGCCGAAGTTAGACTCAGATGACCTATGCAACAATATCATATGAATAAGTATGTGCACATTTATAGACAATGTAGGAACCTGATTACCATTTATGCTCAATATGGTAATGAAGCTACTCTTTACATTTAATTATCAGCAAGTACTGGTTTTGTTTCACAACGTAGTTTATTAAGTCAAGAGTTTGCCAAAACACACTCACAACTGTGCATTTAGATGTTTACCCTTCTAAAGCATTATTCGAATGAGATTTCAGCCCCATTTGTTCAAATGGTGCTGCTATTACATGATTTTCTTATAACATGGGATTGCATGAACTACTGTATTTATATCAGAACTAATTAAAAATTACAGCTATCCATACCAATAAAAGTACATTATCTTCAATGCATCGTTCCTGTAGTGCATTTATAGTAACATACTAAATAAACTCAACACCTACCTCTGTAATCTATAGTATTCTGAACAATTAAAATCAAACCTGCAGTGGAGGAAGAGGCACTGCATGATTCAGGAATATACTAAATTACTCAAAGAGCAACGAAAATTAATTCAAAATTAAGCAATGCAATCCAGTTTCCTGTTAACTTCCAGGTAAAGGGGTATACATTCAAAATAAACAAACATTGTATTTAAAAACAAAAAAATGTTAATGCATTAAAAAGTGAAGCAGCCTAATGCACCCATTAAAAACACTGGTAAAGTTACTTGTTAAGGACCATGTCTGACCCCCTCTAAAATATTTTAAGAATGTAGCCCAGAACCTAACCTTTCTAGCTGTTTTAAACAGATGTAAGGTGAACATTCCAGGAGTGACACAGCTGGTCAAATTCTATTTTGTTTAAAACTGAATCATTTATTTACACACTAACAAGAGAAAATTGAATTTAGAATAGCATAACAATTTGAAAACCCAACGGACATGAAAAAGCTACTTAAAGAGCTGTTCTGATTTCCTGCAATATCCCATAAACACACCCCTTGGCACAAAGGTAAACACGAACATGTTCTTACAGGAGAGATGTCAGAGCGAGCGAGAGCGAGAGAAAAAAAAGAGGATCAGCTTGGAGCTGCTTCTTTGAGTCCCCAGCTAAAAACTACCCCAAAACTAGAAAAACCCTGAAATGGGAGAACTGGCCACTCCCCTTTCATTATACAAGCGTTTTTAAAATAAAAACCTGAAAGCCTTTTGATTGGACTTAGGCAGCATCTGTTAGCCATTATTAAAGTAGCCAGTTCAGACAGTTCAGCACTTCTGCCTTTAATGACCCCTCAAAAAAAAAACAGAATAACCTTAAAGGAGTAGCATTGTCACACACAACTTCCAGATGTTGCCTTAAGTATTTGTTAAGCATGTAATATTGCTTTAGCAAACAAATCTTTTCAAAAAATTGTGTTGCTATGTTAAAACTTTGTTCTGACATTTTAAGTACTCTATTTCTGCATGGCCATAATTTCTCTACAAAACAAAATCGCGAGAAGCGCATCTAGTTTCAATAAAAGATTGCCCATTTTTATTTCAGTGAAACAAAATCATATTTTTAGTATGGTAAAAGCACAGATCTTGAAACTTCTCTCGAAACAGAGAAGTACCCTAAAACAGCCCAAATCCAATAATCCATTTAATTAATCAATGATACTGCAAAAGCCAATAACAGAAGCTCCGATAATGTGCGCATTTGGAAGACTTGAAGGTTTTCAATGCTTTCTGCCAAGCAACAGTTCCGAAATATCCAGAGCCAGCAAACAGGGCACTGTAACATATATATGTTTTTGCATCTATCACTAAAACTGCCCACATTTCAATATATTTTTAAAAAAAATCAACTTCATTATTGCCTCATTTCATCTGTTGCTCAAAACCTCATTACTGCTTTTATTATTTCCAAACTGGACTTTTTCAAAGCTGTGCTGGAGGAGAAAGTTTATAAAGAGTATACTGTACACAGAGGTCAGCCAAAACTTTCAGCCTAACTTTCACCAAGATTCTTACCCATCATTCCTACTGCTACTGTTATATAATGATACCAGGTTAATAAACAATTCTCATGCTGGTTTTCAAATGCCTCAATGAACACTATCCTACCCCTGTAACCTCATTTAAATTCTAATATCTTCAGATATCTGGAGTGTTCTAATGCTAGTATTGAACATCCTGGATTTCAACTGAAAAGCAGTTTACTATTGGTCAACCCCAGAATTCTTTCCTTAAAGAAAATCTTCCTGTATCTCTAGCTTCTCTTTTAAGAAATTTATGAAAATTTAATTATTTCTTGAATAAGCTTGTAGTCAGCTTCTCCAACTCTATACACCTGTGTCAAATGTTGATTGAAGGCATGGGACATTTTGTAATGCAAGGCATTTATATAAATAAGTACAGATTTCATGAAATGTAATGAAGAGCAGAATGTCTAATTTAACAGGTCATCGAGCCATACATTGCAGAAACATTCCTTCAGCCCATCGAATCTGCACTAATATAATTACTATGGCGCCAATCCCAATTACTTGCACTGGTCCCATATCCTTGAATATTATGATATTTCAAGTGTTCATCCAAATTTTTGTTCTGGAAGGTTTAAGTTTCTGACCTCCAATATCTTCCCAGGCAGTGCATTCCTGATTCCCACCATGCTCAGTGAAGGTGCCAGTCTTAAAACTGATTTTTGCAGTACAAATTTTAAGATGTGGGCTTAACTAGGTTCCTTTTACAATGTAAAATGTAACATGATTTATACATCAGTTTCTAGTTTGCCAAAATGTTCTATTGGATCACAGTGCATCCGTGACAAGCTACAGAGTTTAAAATCTTACCTGATTCACATTCGTTTTTGGTCTTGTTTAAGTCTGTGCCTTCATCAACAAATTGACAAATAGAGAAGAGTCTGCATCCTCTCTGGCAAGCATAGAGTTCCTCCTCCTGTAATTATGGAGGAAGGAAAATTATTAAAAAGTCACTTCTACTGGTACATCCAAACAGAGTCAAAGAGTCAGATGTACAGCGTGGAAACAGATCCTTCGGTCCAACCCATCCATGCCAACCAGATATCCCAACCCAATCTAGTCCCACATGCCAGCACCCGGCCCATATCCCTCTAAACCCTTCCTATTCTTATACCCATCCAAATACCTCTTAAATGTTGCAATTGTACCAGCCTCCACCACTTCCTCTGGCAGCTCATTTCATATGTGCACCACCCTCTGTGTGAAAACGTTGCCCCATAGGTCTCATATATCTTTCCCCTCTCACCCTAAATCTATGCCCTCTAGTTCTAGACTCCCCGACCCCAGGGAAAAGACTTTGCCTATTTACCCTATCCATGCTGCTCAAATTTTGTAAACCACTATAAAGGTCACCCCTCAGCCTCCGATGCTCCAGGGAAAACAGCCCCAACCTGTTCAGCTTCTCCCTATAGCTCAAATCCTCCAAACCTGGCAACTTCCTTGTAAATCTTTTCTGAACCCTTTCAACCTTCACAACATCTTTCTGATAGGAAGGAGACCAGAATTGCACGCAATATTCCAACAGTGGCCTAACCAATGTCCTGTACAGCCACAACATGACCTCCCAACTCCTGTACTCAATACTCTTGACCAATAAAGGAAAGCATACCAAACGCCTTCTTCACTATCCTATCTATCTGCGACTCCACTTTCAAGGAGCTATAAACCTGCACTCCAAGGTCTCTTTGTTCAGCCACACTTCCTCGGACCTTAGCATTAAGTGTATAAGTCCTGCTAAGATTTGCTTTCCCAAATTGCAGCACCTCGCATTTATCTGAATTAAACTCCACCTGCCACTTCTCAGCCCATTGGCCCATCTGGTAAAGATCCTGTTGTAATCTGAAGTAACCCTCTTCGCTGTCCACTACACCTCCAATTTTGGTGTCATCTGCAAACTAACTGTACCTCATACTCACATCCGAATCATTTTATGTAAACGACAAGGAGAAGACCCAGCACGGATCCTTGTGGCACTCCACTGGTCACAGGCCTCCAGTCTGAAAAACAAGTCTCCACCACCAATCTCTGTCTTCTACCTTTGAGCCAGTTCTGTATCCAAATAGCTAGTTCTCCCTGTATTCCGTGAGATATAACCTTGCTAATCAGTCTCCCATGGGGAATCTTATCAAATATCTTACTGAAGTCCATATAGATCACTTCGACCGCTCTGCCCTCAATCCTCTGTTACTTACTCAAAAACTCAAATCAAGTTGTGAAACACGATTTCCCACGCACAAAGCCATGTTGACCATCCTTAAATCAATCCTTACCTTTCCAAATAAATATACATCCAGTCCCTCATGATTCCCTGCAACAACTTGCCCACCACCGACACCAGGCTCACTGGTCTTTAGTTCTCTGGCTTATGCTTACCACCCTTCTTAAACAGTGGCACCATGTTAGCCAACCTCGTGTCTTCCGGCACCTAACCTGTGATTAATTGACAATACACATCTCAGCAAGAGATTCAGCAATCACTTCTCTAGCTTCCCAGAGTTCTAGGGTACTCCTTATCAGGTCCTGGGGAGACTTCCAGCACTTCGTCCTCTGTAATATGGACATGCTGCAAGATGTCACCATCTATTTCCCTACAGTCTATATCTTCCATATCCTTTTCCACACTAAATACTGATGCAAAATACTTGTTTAGTATCTCCCCCATTTTCTGCAGCTCCACACAAAGTCACCTTGCTGATCTTTGAGGGGCCCTATTCTCTCCCTAGTTAGCCTTTTGTCCTTAATGTATTTGTAAAAACTCTTTGGATTCTCCTTAATTCTATTTGCCAAAGCTATCTCATGTCCCCTTTTTGCCCTCCTGATTTCCTTAAGTATATTCCTACTTCCTTAATACTCTAAGGATTCACTCGATCTATCCTCTGTATACCTTACACATGCTTCCTTTTTTCTTAACCAAAGCCTTAATCTCTTTAATCATCCAGCATTCCCTATACCTACCAGCCTTTCCTTTCTCCCCAAAAGGAATAGACTCTCTCTGAATTCTTGTTATCTCATTTCTGAAGGCTTCCCATTTTCCAGCCGTCCCTTTACCTGTGAACATCTGCCCCCCCGTCAGCTTTCTAAAGTTCTAGTGCTATCAGTAACTGTTTGTATGCATTTTTACAGCATATTTTTTCTTATATTGACTTTGAACAATTGAAAATTTAAGATTCACTTTTGTGCAAAAGCAAAATGCAACACTTTTATTACTACCAACGGCAGAGGGGAACAAAGAAAATACAAATACTGAAATTGCATCAAACAGACAACATCTGAAAACATTGAAATGTTTCCTGTGTTCCAGTGAAGGCAAGACTCATTTAACTCAATTTAATGCCTTTCAAAGACTAGCAAAGCAAAGAAGGACATAAACCTACAACCTGCTGACAAGAAATGCATGAATTACATTTGAAATACAAAAACAGCTTAGTCAATTTTTATCATCTCAAATCTGTCCAGATACAAAAAAAATTCATGAATTCTGAGGAGCAGGGTCATGCATTTTTTTTCTCTCAAATACAAACCTTGCAAGTATTTTGTTTAAGTTTTAAAAATGCTGGTATTGTACACAGCATAAATGTGGGGCATTGAAATTTTTTAAAAAATTGGCAAGGACTCGTCTCAAATTTTAACTTCAAACAGAACTACATACAGAAAGTATTAGCGAGAAGAAAGCAAAACCTAGTCATAGTCATATCAGAGAGACAGGTCATAAATCAATACAGTTTAATCCAAAAAAAAAAACACACAAAAGTACTATTTCAAACATGAAGGGTCACTAGGGAGTATTAGACAAACCACAGATGTGCATTTTGGCTATACTGTTGACAAGTCACATCGGCTGGCAGAGGAATCTCACTAAAGGAACTATAAAAGGTGGCTTCACTTGGGTGAAATACAGAACCGCATAGGGTGGTCTGAATCATGACAAGCTTGACAGTGAACTCAACTAGAAAAACTGCAATAAAGTGTGCAGCTATAATTCTTTATAGAAAAAGGAAAGGAAAGAAAAGGAAGGAATAATATAACCAGACAGCAGACAAGAACAAAGATAAAGATCAACTAAAATGGAATAAAGGTGGAGAGAATTAACAATTTCACATTGGTCTAGGAATAACTGAATGAACCATTTTTAATGAAGTTCTAGAAAATAACTTTGTTCCAATTATTTCCTGGAACCTCAAAATTTAAGGACAGATAAATGCAGATCAACATTATCTCAAGAGCAAATCAGGGACAGGCAACAAATATGATAGCCAACTCCCAAGGTTTAAAAGAACAAAACTTCACTCGCAGAAAGTGTTTTGTGGGGTTTAGGACACACAGGTAAAGTTAAATTTCTGTATCAGGAAATTCTTGATCCTGACACTAAGAGCTTGAAACAGGAAGATACTCAATTCTTCAACAGTGCCCCTGATCTTGAGCACTACACCATGATATTTCTTAACTGTTAAAAATCACAAAAATTGCATTTGCAGGTTCTAACGTTGATATTTATGGCTGTATTATACATTTTCAAGGGCAAAGATCTTTTGGATATTGTCTGTAGTAGAACTGACGAGGTTTCTACTGCTAAACAATTACTGGGAGGTATGTAAAATTTCTTTTAAAAAAAGATAGAGCTAGTTTGTATATTATGATTTCTTACTTCCAATCAAACAAATAGGTACTTAGAATTTGAACAATAAGAACCCAAGAAACAAACAAGTAGACAAATGGATTCCAAGCCTGCTCGCAGCACATTTAGATATCATATTCCTGCACACTTCTCATGTCCCTAGATTCCCTCAGTTTGTAAACCGGTCAACATTCCCAACTGAACCAATCTAACGACCCAGAACTAACTCAAAAGACAAGTACTTGCACATTAAAGTTGAGAGAGACTCTGGTGTTCCTGTACAGGGGTAGAGGAAGTTAAGTGAAATTCTACTTTGTACCTGTAGTTGGTGAATAATTTAAAACACCCACCAACATTATAGCCCCTTTTTGTGACCTTGTTGCGTGAACATGCACTATCTGACCTCCTCAGTTTACATTCAACCTAACTTTGTTAACAAACTTCAATACATTATTCTTGGTTTCTCTGTAAGGAGCTACAGAACCAGCACTGCTTATATAGCCTGTTGACCTGAAAATTCCAGGTGGTTCCCCACTCCTGTCTGTTAAGCAATCCTTCATCAGTTTTAATTCACAGGCGCAACTTCAGATGTTAGCATCAGTCTACTAACCTTGCACTTCTAATGCCTGCAAGGATGCCTTAATTGTACTAGTTCCCTTTTGTATTCTAAAAAAAAAGTGTACCCCTACGAGATTTATCTTAAAAAAACTATTACAACTGGAGTCACTGGACCCAAAAATGCTGACTGTTTTCTCCACAGCTGCTGCTAGATCTGCGAGCTTCTCCAGCAATTCTGGTTTTTGTTTCAGATTTCCAACATCCTCAGCTCTTTATGTGGCAAAAGTCACATGTACTGGCCAGAAGTCAGTACAATAAGTGTATATCAAGCATACTCCACCGTAAGAACACAGTTTCTAATTGTAGCCTTGACTTTTCTTGACCCTGTGCATAATTCCAGCCAGAAATTATGGGACCAGGTTTTGACTATGGGACACAGTGAAACCATCTGCAGCCAGATCTATTTCACACAGAAATCTGAAATTACAAAATCAAGATAATACAGAAACATGGACTGATTCACCGACATCTCCTTTGCTTAGGGCAGAACAATTATACTGCTTCACAATCATGCTACCTTAACAACAGCCATTACAACCAACAACCAACTGACTGAGCACTTAGGTGGGCATCCTAACTGAGTTCGTCTGATTTACCTGAAGTTTCAAAAGTCAAAAAATGATTCAAGAGTTATAAATGCAATGAAATGTGTTAAAAGGATAGGCAAAATCTTTGGTCTATTGTTATAGATCTTGGTGATACATGCAATTGTCACAAATATCAGATTACTCAAACTCATTGCCCACAAAGCTCAAATTTATTACATTTGCACAATTATATTGGAATACAATAAACCAAATTTCCTCTAGGAGCTCCAATAGAGATCATTTATCTCTAACTTTTTTCTAATCCAATCCACCAAAAACAAGGTTATATAGAAACACTAGAGTGTGTCTGAAGGGTCTCAGACTGTATTAAAGTTTAGTAAATTATGCAACATGTCATGCTGTTTAGAAGCACTGCTTCCTTCTGCACACTATAGGCGCTGATGTTTTTAAAAGGACTATCCTAATTGTTGCACTGAAGAGATTTCACAATTGCCAATATACTTGTATGTCAATCTTGAGGAAGGGTCTTCACACTGATACTTCAACTGCTACCTCACCTCTCTCAGTATTTATTTCCAAACTTTAAGCAACTACAGAATTTCTCTTTTCTTTACTATCATACTTGCACAGAAATTTTAAAATCGAAGCTATCTTTTAAAATCTCCTACTTCAGCAATGACTTCCAGTTCTGGCAGCCAATACCACACATGGACCTTAGAGGTCTGTGCAGAAGAAAAATTATAGAGGGAAGGGCTACGGTAAACCTAACTTTTGAATGATCCAATGGGCTTGGTAGTGTCACTGGACTAGTTATCCAGAACCCCAGTTAAGATGATATGGGTTTGAATATCACCAAAAGACATACTGAATTAATCTTCTTAAATTGAAACAGGAATTAAAAAGCTAGTCAGTCAATTGCTGCATACAAACACTCATCTGTTTCATTAAAATCCTTAAAAAGGAAGTCAGCCATCCTTACTTCACTGGCCTTTGTGACTCCAGATCAATAGCAAGTACAAGGATATTATCAGGACTGGAAAATTTGAGTTACAGCGATAGGCTGGATAAGCTGGGACATTTTGCACTAGTGCATAGGTGGTGGCTGAGGAATGACCTTAGAGGTTTATAAAATCATGAGGGGCATAGATAAGAATAGCAATGGTCTTTTCCCCAGGGGTTGGGGAATTCAAAAGTAAAGGGCGTAATTTTAAGGAGAGAAGAGAAATATTTAAACAGGGACCTGAGGGGCAACTTGCATATGGAATGGACTACCAAAGGAAGTGGTAGGTGCAGGTGCAGTTACAACATTTAAAAACATTTGGATAGGTACATGAACAGGAAAGATTGAGAGAGAGATATGGGCTGAAAATGTGTTGCTGGAAAAGCACAGCAGGTCAGGCAGCATCCAGGGAACAGGAGAATCGACGTTTCGGGCAGAGAGATATAGACCAAAATGTAGACAAGCGACAGTAATTCAGTTTGGGAGAGTTGGTTAGTATGGGTAAGTTGGACTGAAAAGTCTGTTTCCATGCTGTATGTATGACTATAACTCTGTGGTTGACTCTTAAATAGCACTCCAAGCAATTAGGAATTGGCAATCAATGCTGGCCTAACTCGCACTCCATAATCCTTAAATCATGCAAGAATTTAAATTTAACTACCATTCACAAGAAAAAAAAGTGTTCAAAAACAATGCTGTTAAACTTGAAAATACTGACATTTACAGCTCAGGTGTGACATAGACAACTTATTTGCATAATTTACTTCCTAACAGCAATGGAAGGATTTCTCATGGGTTGCAATGGTTCAACCTATGTTTCTCATCAACCTGTTCAGAGATGTTATTATACACCTCTGGAGGAGTTGGGACTTAAGCCCAAGTCTCAAGTTCAAAGTTAGGGACACTACCACTGCAGCACACGAGAGCCCCGATAAAAGGTTCAAGGCACAGGCTCACTGCTTCTATGACTAAGACTGTCAGCATCTGACAGCCAATTATGCCTTGGGCAATAAATGCCAGCAACACCCATTTTCCATGAAAAATTATTGAAAAAAAATAGATTACGTGATGGCATTATCAGATGCTTACTTAACCATGATCATGTCATGTTTCCTCCCCAAACTCAAATCAGTAGTCTGACAGACTTAAATCCAACATTTTCCTTTGCAACCAGTCTCCAAATCAAGCTGAGAAACCCTCCGATATTTAAAAAAACTTCCCTGGCCATCATGGTGGTCATTCACACATGATTGCATTCCAATTCCTAAACCCAAAGAGGTTAGGCCACATCAGCTTAATATACCAAGAGTACTGGTTGAACATAGTTACTCGAATTACAGTAAGTAAAATAACTCAATCAATCACAATATATTTTACAATTACTTTAATTGCATATTTTGTTAATCCAACCAGTTCTCAAACTCTAAACTTGCAAGATAATGTAATTCAGACATCCACTGATAGCTGTCGAATAGTGTGGCGCTGGAAAAGCACAGCAGGTCAGGCAGCATCCGAGAAGCAGGAGAGTCAATGTTTCCGACATAGGCCCTTCATCAGGAATGTTCTTTTTTGGGGGGGCGGTTGGATGGGTAAAGCATTAAGTAGAAGCAGATGGGAGAGTGGTTGGATGGGTTAGATAGGTTGGAGCAGATAGGTGAAGAGAAGGATGATAGGCAGTTCAAGAGGCCGAGTTGAATAGTTGTATCTGGAATGAGGTGGGGAAAGGGAAGATAAGGAAACTGGTGAAGTCAACGTTGGTACTGTATCATTGGAGGGTCCCAAGGCAGAAGACGAAGCATTCTTCCTCCAGCTGTCACATGGCTTGGATTTGGCAGTAAGGGCAGCCCAGGTCTTCCATGTCCTTTGCAGAGTGGGAGGGGGAAATGAAGTGGTCAGTCACACTTAGGTTTATTGGCGAGTGTGTCCCAGAGACATTCCCTGAAACAGCCCTGTGGCCGACCAATTAAACTCACCCTCCTACTGACATGACATGCAAGTTCTGGGCAGCTTCTCCACCACCAAATCCAAGCCACCAGACAACTGGAGGAAAAACACCTTATCTTCTGCCTTGACACCTTCCAACCACACAGCTACATCATCAACTTCACCAGTTTCCTTACCTTCCCTCACCCCACCAATTCAGCACCACCCTTTTGAACTCTTAACCGTCAATCTTCCTTCCCATCTATCCAATCTACCCTCCCCTCCAACCCATCACCCCCCACTTACATCTACCTATCACCTTCCCCCACCTCCAGTAATTTATCTCAGCTCCCCCACCCCCTCATTCCTAGTGAAGGGAATGTGCCCTAAACATAACTTCCCTGCTCCTTGGATGCTGCCTAACCTGCTGTACTTTTCCAGCACCACACTTTGACTCTAATCTCCAGCATCTGCAGTGCCCACTTTCTCTCATCCACTGATACCTCACAATGCAAAGGCATGACAAAGTGGTGACTGAGAACCTGATCACTGTACAAGGCAAAGCATGGGTAACCACATTTTTGCATATATTTTGACCTTTTCAAAACAAATAAACAATTCTTATTTCAGACAAAAAAACCTGCAGTGTTCGTCAGTTAAATGAGAAAAATCTTGTCACGAATTGGTCATTAACATGCTTCACAAAAATATCAACAGTGCAAGTTATGAATAAGTGGAGAGTGGCTGTTATAGTCACAAAAACCATATACCGTAACACGGATCGAAAACATTCGAGTAAACGAAAGCCAAAGCAACTGTCAAGAGGCCAGAGCAGAGAGAGGAAAAAAAAACGATGCCACGCGAACATTTTATGAAAAGCCTTCACTGCAATGTTAAAGCATTTTTAAAAAAAGTTCTTGTCCCTCGAGTAGTACAATAACTTTTTGATCACTCAGCGTTAATTATTACCCTGGGCAACTAGTCGCCCTTTTTTTTTCTGAAACGCCCTAGGATCCGTCAACTCAGTTCAAAAGCTCCAACAAATAAACTGCAGATTTCAAACTGTCTGGATCACACAAGCACTCCATGACACGAAACACGAACCCAAGATGACTAATAATTAGAAATATTAACAAAAGGATCAGCCTCGTTAAAAAAAAAATAAACACAGGCCTCTGTTCCTACCCCTTGCCTGCCGGCCGGTCTGCCCTACCTTCGGGTAAGTGTGCAAGCTGTAAGTCATCTCGCAGCTTTTTTGACACGACGCAGTGTCACCCAAAACCGCTTCGAAGGCATCGGAAGCCAGTGACAAAGTGGAGAAGAAACATAACGCGATTCCCAAGTATAGCAGAAAACTAAGGGCAGGAGCTCTACAAACAACCCCTCCAGCTACCTCCGCCATCTTCAGTCTGTTTGTTATGATCCAACCCTCAACGCACATGCGCTCTCCAACCACCCTCAGTGACCTCAACCCTTATTGTCAGGTCTTTGTTTTAAAATTTATATTAGCCCTCCTTTGACCGAGATGGAGTCGAATTCCATGGCCAAGGCTGGTTTTTGGAGCCGGTGTTATGAATAGATGACTCCGTTTTTGGAAAAAAATTGTTTTCCCTTTAGAAAAAAACCCCGCCGGAAGTCGCCTCTGGTTTCGCGCAGGGGACGCTGGGATGCGTAGTTTACCCCGGCGATTGCGGCCTGCGGCTCCCAGCATGCACTGGGTGGGCCGGTTTGTCTCTGAGTCCAGGAGTGGGGTGCTGTTGCTGCTGATGGATCACTCTGTGGGAAAGGGCAAGGATCAAGGCCCAGTGCAGCACGGCGCCAAGGTTTACCGCCAGGTCACTCTCGAGTCTTTAAAGGTACATTCCTGGTCTCTTTTGGGGCCGTTGAATTATATGGTTTATTGCAAGGCCAGGCTTTGTTTGCCAGCTGGTCTCCCTCATTTCCTAGCGATCCCTTGCTGCTCGGGGGAAGAGAAGGCACGTTTTTCAGGATAAGTGAAAGACTGGAGATGGGAGAGATTTTGTTACAGTCGCAGGTCGATGTCTGTTTCATCACACAAAAAAAAACCCACCCACGTTGGTGGAGAAACTCAGCAAATCTGCAGCATCTTTGGAGAGAGAAAAACAGAGTTAACTCTTCTGGTCCAGTTCTGAAGAAGTCACACTGGACCTGAAACGTTGACTCAGTTTTCTCTCCACAGATGCTGCCAGACCTTCTGAGTTTCTCCACCAACTTCTGTTTTTGTTTCAGATATCCAGCATCCACAATTTTTAAAATTTTGTTTTATTTTATATTTTCCACAGTGCCAAACTACTGCCCTAGCGCCACCCTCCCTTTTCTCCCCCTCCAAAGTGCTTGAATTGTTCTCATCCTCCAAATCTATGCCCGTCCATTTCTGGAGTTCCATGTTTTAATTCTTCTGCTCAAGTTTCCACCTTTAACACATGAGCAAATGACATCCTTTGCGAATGACAAAGGGGAAACTTTCCCTCTTGGTCTTTATCAGATTCTCCCTAACTTTGACTGCATGGTTGGCTGCACCATCCTCCTCTAATGCTACTTAACTCATCCAGTTGGGTAGGATTATATTCACCTGATTATGTTCTTATCTATCTAACCACAGCCAGAGAATCATCTGTTCTGGAAATACCCCTTCTCTATTTCTCTGCTCCATCACTTAGCTGTTGAACTCACCCCTCCTCCAGTTATCTGTGTGAGGTTAAATCAGACTTCTCTAACGTTGGTGTAGTTTTTAATCTCAAGATAAGCTCTTAACTGTGTGTGTTGGCCATCACAGTAAGATTCCCATTTTTATGTCCATTACATTGATTTTACAGGAGAGGATTAAATAGCTTTGAAATATGAATTTTGAGGAAAGTTCGAAGGATCTGCTGGACAGAGAAAACAACGTAAGATGAAGAATTACATTTGTTGAACATAATTAGGGAAAGTTAGAGAATTTCCAGAGGCACATTTTGAGACAAAAAGGACCAATAAGTGATATGGGGAGACTTCCAAGAAAGAAGAGTAAGGAAGAAAATATTAGTGTTGGATGGCTTGAGATGATGACAAATGGAAAAAAAAGTAAAAATTATGGAAAGATTACAATGATCTACAGTCCTGTCTTTGGACAAAAGGAACATGCTGATAATGAAAATTGCCCCCAACGCTCCTGCCCAAGCTCATCTGCTGCTAAAAGTCTTGCCTCTGCCTATGTTTTCATTTAGATTTGATTATCCCGATGCATCCCTGAAAAAAAACCCAGATTCCACCCTCTGTGAGTCAGAAAGTGTGGTGCTGGAAAAGCACTGCCAGTCAGGCAGCATCTGAGGAGCATAAGTCCTGAGACTCATCCAAGACTAGGTTGGCCATGCCCTCTGCTAACTTGGCTCCTGGTCAAGTTATGTCTTCAGGTTTAAAATTCCTCACTCTCTTTATGACCTCTCTCCTCCCCGTCTCTATAATCTCTGCTTGCCCCTCAACCCTCCAAGATATCTGCATATCTAATACTTGCCTCATGAGGGTGTCCAATTTTAATTACGCTACCATTGGTTCGTGTGCTTTCAGCTGTAAACTCTGAAATTCTCTCCTTTTAAGCTCTCTATTTGTTTTCTCATTTAAACTACTCCTTAAAACTTAACTCTGACCAAGGTTTTGACCATCTGCACAAATATAATACACCGTTAAAATTAAAGACATTTACTTTTTGTTTAGCTGATGTACCATTTGCCTGTTGCTTAATGTTGAATTACGTTGCTTCTACTTTGCTTGTTAAAGCAAAAGTCTTTGTACAAAATGAAATCTTGTCTTTCAGTTCTCATTTATATTTTGAGACATTTGTTACTTTAAAAAATTCAGTTTTTAGCGTTATCATAACAAGTCTAAATGCTGTTCTTGTTTTAAAGCATGTGTATAACTTCGGACAATCTGCATTTTTGTCAGCGTTCACATTTTTGCAATTTTAATCGATAATATTCATGGCTTTATATCGGCAAGTATGTTTGATTGATTTCTTCCAAAACCTCAAACACCGCAGATTTATTGCATGACTTTGATCTTTATGCTGAAATAGTTTTTGGGTCATGACTAATTTTTTTTTATTCTCAAAATAGAGAGTTGTGGTGATTGAAGATATTAAGAGATACAAGACTATTTTGGAACTGCCTAGTCAAACAAAGGAAAACTTAATGGAAGCATTAAATGAATTAAAGAAGAAAATACCTTCACAAGAAGTATTGCTCTCAACTAAAATAGGTAAAACTTTTAACTGCACAGTTCTTACTTTGAAGATTGTAATTTTGCTTCTAACAAAAGCTTTTAAAATCCTGATATTATTATAAGTTGCGTTTTGCAACTTTCTAATGATCTCTAATGGAATAGTGTTCTGTTCCTCATGACTTTCAAATTCAATATTTTGAAGTGTGGCTCTTTCCACTGAACCATTTGAGAGATTTAAACTGGGTTGATGGATTTTCTGACACTTCTGATGTCATCGTTTGAGGAATATGTACAGTTTCAGAATTTTCCAATTTCTACTTGCTGTTTTTCCTCTTCCTAAGGGACGTATGTCCTAGTATTTTGATTCAAGTTACTGATGCAAACATATGTTTCATGTTCTAGTTAGAAATGTATTAATCAGTGATGCCATAGATCTTTCTAAACATCATATTGGAAAAAGCATAAAGTAAAAAATAAATGTCATCACAAATGGACATGAATTCAACATTTTTTGGATTTTGTCATTTTAAGAAAATGCAGGAAATACTGAAAATTAGGGAACATTTGTGGAGAGAGAAACAAAAGAATCTCTGCTGAGCAAGATGTATAAGATTCAGTAGGAGATACAAGGGACCCAAATGTAGAAATTGTCTTAAAAAGAACAGGCAAAAGGTTGACAAAAATAACTAATTTCTCTTCCGAAGTTTGAAGCACAGAAAAAGAATTTCAAAATCTTTGAGTCATATCATGTAATAAGATTGAAATGGTAATAAACATGTAGTGACCAATGCAAAATTAGACCTGTGGAGTTCCTTAATAGCTCAATGAAATTATATATTGCGTGGTGTGGAAGCTGAATTGCACTTAACAGCAAGTTGCCACATTTGATCTTGAGATCAGTACTATTCTGGCTCAAATCTCAACAGTGCTATATTTGGTATTAGTTTGTCCCTCCTGGATGGAAGTACCTGTAATAGAAATCTGCTAAATTAGTTAAAATCAGTTAAAACATTTCTTCTATTCTGTTCTTTCAAACTGAGAGCTTATTGGCAAAACAAACTTGCTTCTGTCTTTGTGTTCTGAGGAAGGTTCACTGGACCTGAAATGTTTCTCTCCACAAATGCTGCCAGACCTGATGAGTTTTTCAAGCAGTTTTTGAATTCCTGTATCCACCGTTCTTTCAGTTTTTATTTGCTTCTCTCTTTGAGGTTTTCATCTTGAAAAGATCAAGAGTGTGACCCTTTTTCTACAGAAGGTCCAATGGTTGTGATTGTTTGCAGTGAGCAATAGCTAATTTTTGACTAGAAATGGAATCATCATTTGTCTGAGTAAAATCCTGTTTACACTTACTTCCTGGATTTCTCAGGACACACCGTAAACAAGATGCGTAAAAATTCGGACCCTGAAGTGGCCACGCTTGCTCAGTCCATTTACACAACGTGGAAAACTTTCATGAAAGAAAATAGAAATAAGCAATCCATTGAGGTGCGATGTGATCCTAAAACAGAGAGTCTTAGGAGTAATGCTCGAAAACTGTTATCTGAAGCCTTGGAACTGAAGGTAATTTAAAAAATAAAACTTTATACTGAGAATAAAACAAGATTGTTATAGTATTATTATTTTCACATTTGTAAAAGTTTGCATGAAGTAAAAGAAATCCAGTAATGTCACAAACAAAATGTATGTTTATTGTCCATGTTCAGTATGTTTTGTATGAAAAAGGTGCGTTGTTTCTAACTCTTGGAATGTATCTCCCAATGTAATAATCAAACAAGGAGCTTTTGAGGGTTTGAAAATGGAAGTTCATACATTTATCTTAAGTGCAACATCTCATATATCTGTTTTTTTCTCTCTCTCTCACACACTCACACTCACTCACACACACTCACTCACTCACTCACACAAAGATACAGGACGTGGTAATATACTGATCCCAGTTATCCCAGTCACTGATTTATGATCTCAGATCTCATTAGGCAGGTCAGGAGTGTCTTGGACTGTTTCAGTACTTTAAGGTTGAAGTGGCTGGTTAGTTCAGTTGTTCAGAGCATGGTGCTAATAACAGCAAGATTATGGGTTTGATCCCTGTACAAGCCAAGTTACTTTTGGGCAGTCTGGTGGCTCAGTGATTAACACTGCTATCTCACAGCACCTGGGTTTGATTCCAGCCTTTGGTCACTGTTTATGTGGAGTTTGCATGTTCTCTTGGTGCTCCAGTTTCCTCCCACAGTCCTAAAGATGTGCAGGTTAGGTGGATTGGCCATGCTAAAAAAATTATCCCTCATGCTTAGGGATGTGTAGGGCTGGCTGCATTAGGTAGGGTAAACATAGGATTACAGTGAGAGCTAGGGCTTGGTGGGATGCTGTTCAGAGGGTTGGTGCAAATTCAGTGAGCTGAATGGCCTCCTTCTGCACAGGAGAATGATTTATGATTCTGTGATAAGTGAAGGCCTTGTAAAGTATTCACAGCAGATAGTGATGTTTCTTATAGTTAAATTTCTGGAAAGTTGATTCTCAGGTGAGCCTGAAAATGGAGCATGTATGGTGGTTTCCTCTCTGGGAAATCTTGTTTTCACAATATTATTGTTTATTACCTTGGCTGCTTGATGACTTGAAGCTTGCTTGTTGGTATGGTTTTCTGGCCAACTAAACTATTTTGATCTGGAAATGTGTTGCTGGAAAAGCGCAGCAGGACAGGCAGCATCCAGGGAACAGGAGAATCGACGTTTCGGGCATAAGCCCTTCTTCAGGAATGAGGAAAGTTTGTCCAGCAGGCTAAGATAAAAGGTAGGGAGGAGGGACTTGGGGTAGGGGCGTCGGAAATGTGATAGGTGGAAAGAGGTCAAGGTGAGGGTGATAGGTCAGACTTGGGTGGGGGCGGAGAGGTCGGGAAGAAGATTGCAGGTTAGGAAGGCGGTGCTGAATTCGATGGATTTGACTGAGACAGGGTGGGGGGAGGGGAAATGAGGAAACTGGTGAAATCCGAGTTCATCCCTTGTGGTTGGACGGTTCCTAGGCGGAAGATGAGGCGTTCTTCCTCCAACCGTCGTTTTGTTGTGGTCTGACGATGGAGGAGTCCAAAGACCTGCATATCCTTGATGGAGTGGGAATTGAAATGTTGAGCTACAGGGTGGTTGGGTTGGTTGGTCCGGGTGTCCCAGAGGTGTTCTCTGAAACGCTCCACAAGTAGCCGGCCTGTCTCCCCAATATAGAGGAGGCCACATCGGGTGCAGAGGATGCAATAGATGATGTGTATGGAGGTGCAGGTGAATCTGTGGCGGATATGGAAGTTTCCTTTGGGGCCTTGGAGGGAGGTGAGGGGGGAGGTGTGGGCGCAAGTCTTGCACCTCCTGCGGTTGCAGGGGAAGGTGCCGGGAGTGGAGGTTGGGTTGGTGGGGGGTGTGGATCTGACGAGGGAGTCACGGAGGGAGTGGTCTTTACGGAATGCTGATAAGGGAGGGGAGGGAAATATATCCTTGGTGGTGGGGTCCGTTTGGAGGTGGCGGAAATGACGGCGGATGATGCGCTGTACATGGAGATTGGTGGGGTGGTAGGTGAGGACCAGTGGGGTTCTGTCCTGGTGGCGGTTGGAGGGGCGGGCCTCAAGGGCGGAGGAGTGGGAAGTGGAAGAGATGCGGTGGAGGGCATCGTCGACCACGTCGGGGGGGAAATTGCGGTCCTTGAAGAAGGAGGCCATCTGGGTTGTGCGTTTTTAGAACTGGTCCTCCTGGGAGCAGATGCGGCGGAGTCGAAGGAATTGGGAGAATGGGATGGCGTTTTTACAGGGGGTAGGATGGGAGGAGGTGTAGTCCAGGTAGCTGTGGGAGTCGGTCGGTTTGTAGTAGATGTCCGTGTTGATTCGGTCGCCTGAGATAGAGATAGAAAGGTCGAGGGAGGGAGGAATCTGAGACTGTCCAGGTGAATTTGAGGTCGGGGTGGAAGGTGTTGGTGAAGTGGATGAACTGTTCAACCTCCTCGTGGGAGCACGAGGCGGCGCCGATACAGTCATCGATGTAGCGGAGGAAAAGTTGGGGGGTGGGGCCAGTGTAGTTGCGGAAGATGGATTGTTCCACATATCCTACGAAGAGGCAGGCATAGCTGGGGCCCATGCGGGTGCCCATGGCTACTCCTTTCGTTTGGAGGAAGTGGGAGGATTGGAAAGAGAAGTTGTTCAGGGTGAGGACCAGTTCAGTCAGTCGAAGGAGGGTGTCAGTGGAAGGGTACTGGTCGGTACGGCGGGAAAGAAAGAAGCGGAGGGCTTTGAGTCCTTCGTGATGGGGGATGGAGGTGTACAGGGACTGGATGTCCATGCTGAAAATAAGGCGTTGGGGACCGGGGAAGCGAAAATCATGGAGCAGGTGGAGGGCATGGGTGGTGTCCCGAACATAGGTGGGGAGTTCTTGGACTAAGGGGGACAGGACGATGTCAAGGTATGCGGAGATGAGTTAGGTGGGGCAGGAGCAGGCGGAGACAATGGGTCGGCCGGGGCAGTCAGGTTTGTGGATTTTGGGCAGGAGGTAGTAGTGGGCGGTGCGGGGTTGTGGGACTATGAGGTTGGAGGCGGTGGATGGGAGATCCCCCGAGGTGATGAGGTTATGGACGGTCTGGGAGATGGTTTGGTGGTGGGGGGTGGGGTCATGGTCAAGGGGGCAGTAGGAGGAGGTATCTGCGAGCTGGCGTTTGGCCTCAGCGGTGTAGAGGTCGGTGCGCCAAACTACTACCGCGCCTCCCTTGTCTGCTGGTTTGTTAGTGAGGTTGGGGTTGCAACGGAGTGAGTGGAGGGCTGCGCGTTCCGAGGGTGAGAGATTGGAGTGGGTGAGAGGGGTGGGGGAGTTCAGGTGGCGGTTAATTTCACGGCGGCAGTTAGCTATGAAGAGGTCGAGGGCAGGTAGGAGGCCAGCACGGGGTGTCCAGGTGGATGGGGTGTGTTGGAGGCGGGAGAAGGGGTCGTCAGAGGGTGGGCGAGAGTCTTGGTTAAAGAAGTAGGCACGGAGGCGAAGGCGGCGGAAGAATTGTTCGATGTCACGCCGCGTGTTGAACTCATTAATCCGGGAGCGTAGGGGAATGAAGGTGAGGCCTCTGCTGAGGACTGATCTTTCATCCTCAGAGAGGGGTAGGTCTGGAGGGATAGTGAAAACACGGCAGGGCTGGGAGCTAGGACCAGGTCTGGGGCTGGGGCTGGGTGTGGGGGCGGGGTTAGGTCTGGGGGCGGGGACGGGGATCGGCGTGGGGGAGGAGTTAGGCGTGGTGATGGCGATAGGTGAAGGGGCGGGGTTAGACGTGGTGACGGAAATAGGCGTGTGGGACACCCGGACCAACCACCCTGTAGCTCAACATTTCAATTCCCCCTCCCACTCCACCAAGGATATGCAGGTCTTTGGACTCCTCCATCGTCAGACCATAACAGAACGACGGTTGGAGGAAGAACGCCTCATCTTCCGCCTAGGAACTCTCCAACCACAAGGGATGAACTCGGATTTCACCAGTTTCCTCATTTCCCCTCCCCCCACCCTGTCTCAGTCAAATCCATCGAATTCAGCACCGCCTTCCTAACCTGCAATCTTCTTCCCGACCTCTCCGCCCCCACCCTAGTCTGACCTATCACCCTCACCTTGACCTCTTTCCACCTATCACATTTCCGACGCCCCTACCCTAAGTCCCTCCTCCCTACCTTTTATCTTAGCCTGCTGGACAAACTTTCCTCATTCCTGAAGAAGGGTTTATGCCCGAAACGTCGATTCTCCTGTTCCCTAGATGCTGCCTGACCTGCTGCGCTTTTCCAGCAACACATTTCCAGCTCTGATCTCCAGCATCTGCAGACCTCACTTTCTCCCTAAACTATTTTGATGGCTTACGTGGAACTACCTGTAAAACAACTTTTAGCTGATTCTTAAAAGCAGACAAGAATATGGCTGCCTCATCAGATGTTTTTTTTTAAAGAACTTCAAAATCCCTTCCAAATTAAAGAGTGATGTTCACTTTGTACATCCTGTATTGTGGATTAACATCTCTAAGAGTTTTAGAGAGTAATGTCACAGCTTTAGAAAGGCCCATCCAATCTGACAAGATACTTTTTGATTGGTTTCAGGGAAAGGCATTGATCTGCAATCCTGCAAGACTTTTTGTTGCTTACATTTGAGGGGAATTATTTCAATATGCAAAAGAATTGCAGCTGTCTTTTTTCCAGTTTTTGTGTCCAGTTTTAAAAACATAAAAATAGTTTGAAGTTCAGAATAGGAAATGTCAGTACTGGGTATGACAGTAAAATAATTGGAAAATGAAAACTGTATAGTGGCATCCCATTCATTTCCAACACGTTCACCAAGTGTGTGTGGAGTCTAAGTCGTTCAATGGTGATATTGCACTTCACTAGCTTCAAGGCTGCTTAACACTAGGACAAGAAATACGTAAAAACCTCCTGAGTTCAGGGAAACAGCACACGAGATATTTTGCTTTGAAAGCTCTGGGCAAGCTTATATTTATTTGCCAGCCTTAGTTTCTTTTTAAGACATTAAGAGTCAGCTATATAGTCTGGGATTGATGTCAAGGCTCCGTTTCAAGGGATGTTGGCATATTCTATTGTGAAAGAGACCCAGGGAAATGCTTCAGAAACCCACCACAATTAAAATCAACTAATGAATAAGTCTGGTGGAAAAAATTGTGAGGAATGATTAAATTACCAGATTCTATTTCTAAAAACCCATCTGGTTAACTGGCTGCCTTTATTCTTGGAAATCTGCTGTCCTTAATTGGACTAGCCTACGTGTGAATCCTTGTCACATATTTGCTATTTGTAATGGAGATCCGGGAGATATTTTTCAGTAGAGGTCGCAAAAGCAACCTGTGAGTGAGAGAAGAGAACCTTAATCAGAATTAGCATTTCTTTCACATCACTTTATAAAGGGCACAATCATTTTTGACATGTATAGATGGACTTGTTTTGTTCTTTCTAGTCATTGACTGTGCTATAAGCTCTTCTTGGTTTGTAATCATTATTTCGGGTACTTTGTGAATATGTAGCTTTTAGCATTTAAAGGCATAATGTCATTTGTTACTTATTTTTTACCACTCATTATAAATTCATAAATACACTGTTTAATTTTTCTACAGAATGATGACCTGCTGATTGAAAATATAGAGCGAGAGATTTTTCATCAGTGTTCTCGTTTGATCAACATCCCCTACCGACGGACAGTACGAACTCTGGTCTTTACTTTAAAACAGAAGTCTGAAGTCCGAGAACAAGTTAAAACCTACAGACTGCCAGTGAAACAGCTCATTGAAAACCACAAGAAATGATTCATTCTGGGTTGTTAAAGAATTATGCATAAACTTAAAAATTGTGAACTTTTTAAACTGTGGCCTTTTTTTATTTAAATCATAAGAATATGAATATGTCAAATGTGTGATCTTTATTAATAAATTCCTGGTTTTTGTACACAGCTGTTGGAGAATTCTTTTGGTTTGTTTGTGACTCACTGTCTATAATTGCATAATGACAAAGTTGCCAATGAATGCAAAATTTGCTTTGCCAGAGTCTCCTGAGAGAATATTTTTGGGCCAGTGATAATTAGTTGGGCAGATTAAACTGGCTGCTTCATTGTAACTTAAATGTATTTTAAAAAATTTTTTAAGGTATTTGGTGCATTTGACTGAACCTGTTCTGTCACATTATTAAGTTCGGGTTCTTCATGATACTGCAAAGATATAATCATGCTTCTTAAGGTGTGTAGACTAATTTTGGCTTCAGTTTTTGATCATTAGATTTATTTATTCCTGCAGCAAGGCTATTGTTGGCTCTATCAGCATTTATTGCCAATCCTTTGCCCAAACATAGTGGTGAGATGCCTTCTTGAACCGTGGGTTGTAGGGATACCCTCTGTTGTTAAGCTATTCCATGATTTTGACCAGCAATAGGGAAGAACAAAATTGATAAAAGCAGTGCAATTGGCATGAAAACCTTGGTTATGGAAAGAAACATTATCCAAGATTTAGCTGGTATATTCTTAACCCCTATCTGAAAAGTGTGCATTCATCCAAAAATGGATTAGACTGAGCTGCAATGTCCTCCACAATAATGTACAAAAGGCTGATAACTATCTGAAGCACCACATCTATACATTCTTAAGGAAAAGGCAAACAGGACAAGATGATTGCAGCTTTGATGGTTTCATAGCATTATTCCATCTACCATACTTGCCATATTTTTCAGTCTACCTTTTACAAAATTTATGTACAGTAGTTGCTTCTTGAACCAGTTTACTTTTGGCCATGCCACGCCATTGTTGTCCATTCCTAGTTGCTCTGAAAAAGTAGGTTTGGACCTTGCGAGGTCCTTTCAATGGTACTTCCACAATAGTACTGGCTTGGGAAACCTAGGTCTTTGATCCAGTGACAAAGAGGCAGTGGTGATTACATATTCAAATCAGGATGGTAGGGAATTGAAAGCAACATTTCCAGCCTTGCTAGAAAGTATCTTACCTTTTAAATGCTAAGTTGCAATAATACTTTTTGACTTTGTAATAAAATTCATTGATTTCTTTTGTTACCTAGTGATGATTTACAGTGAATTATTAATGAGGAGCTGAGTTGAAATAATTTTCAATCACACACTGAGTTCACTGGTTTACCAAAAATTGAGTGACATCTAATTGAAGGACAAAGATAACTGTCCTTACCTGGTTTTGCCACATATTGAACATTGTAGCATAATTGTTTTCTTCAGCTTAATTTTGGGAGCACTAACAAGGGAACTGTACTACTATGGAAATTCAGTTTGTGGGCAGGTTAGATACTATGTATATTTTACAGCAGTTAAAATCTTATCTTATTCTATCATTCCTATGATTGATAGAGTAGCTTATCAACCCTTATTAAATCCACTAGATCTTTGTTAACTGGTTTTTAAAAATGTGTGGAGGTGGTTTCATGAGATGTGTGCATTGCAGGCTAAGCCAACATTTATTACAAATCCCTAATCACCTGGAGAACAGTTAAACATCAGCCATATAGCTGTGAGTCTAACATTACATGTAGACTAGACCAAACCAGATAAAGGCAACAGATTTTGTTCCCTAAAAGACATTGATGAACCAGTTTGGGTTTTTTTTTTGTGGCATTTGCTGGTGTTTCTATTAGTCAAGCTTTTAAGTCCAGACTTTTATTAAATTCAAATTCACCATCTACAGTGGTGAGATTCAAATCCATGTCTTCAAACGTTAGCCTGGATTCTGGATTGCTAGTCCAGTAACACCCCCACTCCAGGCTATGGCCAAACTTTAATATAATAAATAACATGAAAGATCCTTAATTTCTGGAAATACATTTGCTCGCTGAGCTGGAAGGTTTGTTTTCAGTAGTTTTGTCATCACACTAAGGAACATCAGTGAGCCTTCAGTGAAGCATTGGTGGTATGGTCCACTTTATATGTTTAGGTTTCCTTGGATTGATAATGTCATTTCCTGTTCTTTTTCTCAGGAGGTGGTAAATGGGATCTAAATCAGTGTTTGTTGATAGAGTTCCGTTTGGAATGCCATGCTTCTCGGAATTCTCATGCGTGCCTCTGTTTGGCTTGTCCTAAGATGGATGTGTTGTCGCAGTCAAAGTGGTGTCCTTCCTCATCTGTATGCAAATATACTAATGGCAGTATATTTTTTTTTGTGGCTAGTTGATGTGCAAGTATCCTGGTGAGTAGTTTTCTGCCTGTTTGTCCAATGTAGTGTTTGTTACAGTTCTTGCAAGGTATTTTGTAAATGACATTAGTTTTGCTTGTTGTCTGTATAAGGTCTTTCAAGTCCAGAACCGCAACTTGAGCTACAAATCTTCTCAAAACTTGCTAACATCTATGGGCGCAATGCGCTAAAACTGATAATGGGAAACCAATGTCATCCGACAGAGCACCACCCACAAAGAGCTGTACTTCCTGCACGAATGTCTAAGGAAACCGGTACGACCTAAATGTCTTAAATTTAAACCTCACCTTAACACCCCACTAGCCAAAAGAATAGCAGAGCAAAATGGCTGCAAAATGCTTAGAGAAATGATTAATGATGCCCACAACAGACTCTGTGAATACAACCAAGAAATTTTGCACCAAAAAACTTTACTCATTATTGCAACAGACCATGAATGAACAGACACAGTACAAGCCATAGATACTAGACAGCAACAAACACAGAAAATGGAAAAAACTAGACCTGCAGTAAAAAAACTAGACAAACTTACACAAAGTAACAACACGAAAGCTTAAAAAACGTATCTGTCCGACCCATAACTTCTGTAAATTCTACTTCATTTAACAATATATTAGTTCTTAAAAACCATGCCCATCTTGATAACCATGCATCTTGCCTTTTTTTCCCTACTCTATTTTGAAACCTTTAGCTTTGCTTATTTGCGTCTTGAATGTTGATTGATGATTTAATAAAAAAAATTCATTGGATGTGGGTGTAGCTGGCTAGGCCAGCATTCATTGCCCATTCCTAATTGCCCAGAGGGCAGTTGAGTGAACCATATTGCTGTGGATCTGGAGTCACACGTAGACCAGACCAGGTAAGGGTGACAGTTTCCTTCCCTAAAGGGCATTGATGAATCAGTTGGAGTTTTCCTCTGACAATGGTTTCGTGGTCATCATTAGACTTTTAATGGATTCAAATTCCACCATCTGCTATGGCCACATTAAAACCCCAGGCCCACAGAACATGACCAGGGTTGCTGAATTAATAGTCCAGCAGTAATACCACTAGGCCGCTGCTTTCCCTTGCTTCTCTTGATGCAGAATGTTGCTCATTAAGTGTACCGAGCTGTTTTGGCGCAATGTTGCTTTGCTTAACTCCTTTGTTTTCCTTTATGGTTTACAGGTTAGGTGTGGCAGACGAGTGAAAACATTTAAAATCCAATAAAAACCTTTCTCAGTGCTTGAAGGACATATCTTAAGTTACTTCTCTTAAAGCATTTGGCATGGAAAGTGAGGTGATGCATATGCCTTGTATAATTCATGTCCTTTGTATATGTTGCATACTTACATCAATACACATTTAACAATGGCTGATAGACTATTATATGATCCCAGCCTTGCTACATTGTGTCACTCAAAGTAAATATTGTTTATTTCAAACCCTCATTTTATATCCACTTTTATTTGATCAAATTTGTAGTCCTATTCTAACACTGAAATCACTTATTCCCGCATTCCATTGGATTTCAAGTGGTCAAGTGATGGGAGAATAGAAAAAAGACTTGTATTCATGAAGCACCTTTCACAATCACCAGCCATCTTAAAGTGCTTTACCTTTTGAAGAAAAGTTGCTGTTGTAATGTGTAGAAAATATAACCAACGGTTTGCATACTTTCAGCTCCTACAAACTGCAATGTGATAGCAGATACTTTTAAAAAAATGTTAATTGAGATTGTTGATTAAAATTTGATCAGAATATCCAAAATAATTCCCCTAGTCTTCTTTTAAATGTCACTGTGAGAGCTTTTACAACCACCTGAGAAGACAAGTGGAGCCTCAGTCAAATGTCTCATCTGAAATGTAGGATCTCTGACAGTGCACCAGTCCCTCCCTCACTTCTGCACCACAGTCAAACAGGGTTTATTGCACTGAAGCCCTAGAGTAGGACAAAAAGATTTCTACCAAATATCCTTGCTTTTATCTTAAATACTTTTAAAATAATTAATACCAACTGACTTTCAGACATTGGTTGGATAAAGAATTGTAGTAAAGAATATCTGAAAGTCTGAATGTTCAATTAATGCTGGTAAAGCTTACTGGTTCTCCAATAAGTTGTAGCTTTGACTAGTGAGACATAGATTCATTCCTACATTGTGCAAATGACAGATTTTGAAAGTAACTTAGAGGGTAAATTGCTTTCAGTGTAATGCACTTCTCACCTTTCCCAAAAAAAATTACTTCTGCTCTTCACAAAGGGCTCAATTTGAACTGAACGCCCCCCCCCTCCCCACTCCTCAACTGCTGCAACTGAGTGCGTTAGCCCACAGATTATGGAAAAATAACTATTTCACACTGACCTCAGGTGAAAACCTGCCCATGTTCAACATCAACGTTCTTCTGTTTCCAAGCTCTGCACCATCTCCCAAGATTAAATGGCCTGAAGAAAGGTCACAGGACTCCAAACATTAACTCTTTTTCTCATAGATACTGACAGATCTGCTGAGTTTTTCCAGCAATTAATGGTTTTTTGTTTCTGTCAAATGACTTCTTTGGTCTTCTGCCAAGGCTTTACTTTTAATAAAAGGATGAAGAGAGACAAGATAAGTTTATTTGGCCAAATATCATTCATTGATTTGAATGAACCAACAATGTTTTGCTTAAAATAACTATGACTTCCATTCTTATACTTCACTTTCCAACGTTGAAAGGTACAAAAATAGAATACTGCTGATACTGGTAAAACTAAAATAAGGCTTGAAATAAGGGTCTACAATTTTTAAAAAATGACAAGCAACACCAATTTTAGGAAAAGGTGGTTACCCAGAGAAGTACATTGACCACAGGGCATTTTCCTGGATGGTGAAAGTGAGTACTGCAGATGCTGGAGATTAGAGTCAAGAGTGTGGTGCTGGAAAAGCACAGCAGGTCAGGCAGTATCCGAGGAGCAGGAAAACCGGTGTTTCAGGCAAAAGCCCTTCCTGATGAAAGGCTTTTGGCCAGAACATAATTTTCCCAGATGGTCATTTAAAATATCTCCCAATGTCCCCCATCAACAAGTACAACTTCTGGGTGGATCCAAGATGGCGGCGACCCAGCAAGTCTGAGTCTACAGTGCTCCTCCAAGACTTGGGCAAAGTGGTCACCCACCCCCACCACACTCACCAAATCATTTAAAATAGCTTTTACTTAATGTAATTAGTTGATAGTATTGAATTTAAACAATTTAATCTCCAGTAAAAATGACAAAAGGGAAGGGAGCACGCAGCTCTCAGCAAGCAGAAACCCCTCCCCCACCTTCTCCAGCTGCAGCAGAGGCGTCCGCAGCAGCCCCGGGGGACTTACCTACAATGGCGAGCCTTGTGGAAATTATCTCCAAACAGTATGCGAAGATCGACGCTTTTATTGAAGAATCCCGAAGCCGATGGGACTCATTCTCGGCCGCGCTGCAAAAGCACAGCCAAGACATTAAGGAAATCAAGCGCCGAGTCAGAGGGGTGGAGCTAAAGGCCGCGACCTCCGAAATTACAGCACAATTGGCCGTGGATTGGGTCCAGACTCTCGAACACCGAGTCCGGACCTTAGAGAATCACATTGACGACCTCGAGAATCAAGGTCATCGAAAAAATATTCGTTTGCTGGGCCTTCCCGAACGGGAAGAGGAAGGCCAGCTTACAAGGTTCCTTGAACAGTGGCTTCCACAGCTTTTAAATCTGGAGGCTGGATCAGGCCAGGTAAGGAATGGGCCTACCGGGTTGCAATACGCGGGCCTGGCTCGAACCAGCACCCCCGCCCGGTCCTGTTCTGGCTGCAGAGCTATAAGGAGGCAGATACTCTTAGAAGCTTCTAGAAATCTTGGAAAAGATCCCCAAGCCATGATCTATAAAGGATCCAAGATCATGTTATTCCAGGAGTTTTCCCCAGCTCTGGTCCGAAAGAGGAAGGTGTTCGATGAGGCGAAGAAGTGTTTAAGGGACTTAAATATTCAGTACTCCTGCGCTACCCAGCGCGCTACGCTTTAACCATGAAGGATTCGTGTATAACTTCGGATCGCCGGAAAAGGCCAATAAATTTTGGGACTCTCTTAGATAAATTGTAAGAGATAATTGATGTTGGTTTGCTTTCCCCCCACTCCGGTTTACATCCCTTTTTTTTATATATTCATCCTTTTTTTTACCTTACTGTTTAATATTATCTTGGGGGGTGGGGAGTGGGATTTATTTATTTGTTCTCTACTTAACGATTTTCTCCCTCGCTTTTTTTTATTATTCTATATATATGTATATAGGCAGGGGGGTCTAGTTAATGTTGGTGGGGGGAGGTGGTTACCTTATTCTATTTTACCTCTGTCTCTAGGAGCGGGGTTGTTTTCCCTTATTATTTTATATTATTATATTTAATTATTACTTGTTGAGGTTGTAATTTTATAGTTATATATGTTTATACATGGTATTAACATTACCAAATATATCCAGGTGTTGGTGTGGGTGGGGGGGTGGGGGTAGGGTGCTCACTGTTAACTGTAGCTCTGTAGCATATTTGAATTTTCCTCATCCTATTGAGGAGTGCCTGGGTCAAGGGTGGGGCACTGGTTGGGAGAAGATACGATGGACCTTTGGAAAGGAAGTGATACCCCCTGGGAACAAGGGGGAAAATCTCCATTTAAATATGTTTTTTTTAATTTAGAAATAGTTTTTTATTATACTGTTGTGAGTGTATTAGAGACGCTTTATTTTTGTGAATTTTATATGCTCTATGCTTGGGATGTTGTGGATAGGGTTTCCCCTCCCGAGGGGTCTCGGATTTGCCCGGATGATTATGGTTGATCAGTCGGTTAAGTGGTGCACCTGGAATGTCAAGGGGAGTAATTCGCCAGTCAAAAGGAAGAAAATATTATCAAACCTCAAGAAAGAAAGGGTTGATATAGCTCTCCTACAAGAGACACACTTATTGGATAAAGAACACTTGAAATTACGACAGGGTGGATTTGATCAGGCCTTTTTTTCTTCTTTTAGCTCAAAAAGCAGGGGAGTTATTATTCTTATTCGGAAGAATTTCCCTTTCAAAATTCTAAATCAGATAAAAGACAAATCTGGACGATATATTCTGATTAAAGCCCTTATAAATGGAGAGGAATATAGGATTTTAAATTTGTATTGCCCCCCGGCACATCCTTTTAAATTTATAAAGGAAGCCTTCTCAAAATTGATGGCTCTTGGTGCCCATCATACAATTATAGGGGGAGACTTTAATTGTATTATGGATCCGGAAATAGATAGGATTCCCAAGAGTACTGCAGGAGTATCTCCCAGATCTAGACAATTGGTGGATCTGAACAAAGAATTAGGATTAGTAGATGTATGGAGATGTCTTCATCCATAGGGCAGAGATTTTCCAATCCACATAAATGCCATACCAGAATCGATATGTTTTTTGCCCCCTCGATTTTTTAAAATTCCATTTCATCCTGTAAAATAGGCAGTATAGCACTTTCCGATCACGCTGCTGTATATATGGAAATCGAGGAACAATGAGACATCCTCCCGGCATTGGCGTATGGACCCATTCCTGATGAAAGATAGTAAATTTGTAAGGTACTTCTCTCAAGAATTTAAAAATTTTTTAAAAATTAATTTAGGTACGGCTAGCAACCCATCAATGATGTGGGAGACCATCAAAGCTTACGCGCAAGGTTTGATCATCTCATACTCAGTGACCAGAAAAAATTAAAGGGAGAACAACAGCGTCTGCTTGAAGCTCGCTTAAAAGCGGCTGAAACACCATACACTGACAGACCTTCTATTATCAAATTGCGAAGGATTACGGCCCTTAGGACAGCTCTAAACACCACGCTTACCCAAACGGCTAAGAGGGAAATATTATTTGCAGAACAAAGGTTATATGAATTTGGCGATAAACCGGTAGATACTTAGCATTTCTTGCAAAGAAAAAGAAGGCCCCTCAAATTATCACGTCTATCAAGGAAAGTACGGGTATTTTGACTCATGATCATAAAAAGATTAACGCAATCTTTAGAAAATTTTATTCTGATTTATATAAATCGCAGGATTGTGAAGACAGGACTAGGAGGATGCAATCATTTTTAAAAAATTTGACCTTTCCGGACCTAACTCCAGAACAGGTATCGGTCTTGATTGTTCTCCTAACAATCCAAGAAATAATTGACGCAATCAGGCAACTTCAGAGTGGTAAGGCACCTGGCCCAGATGGCTTTCAAGCTGAATTCTATAAAGAATTTACAGGAATATTGGCTGGTCCACTTATGGAGATGTGTAACTACTCATACAGTCAGGGCTGTCTCCCGCCTTCATTGAAAGAGGCAAATATCTCTCTTATCCTTAAAAAAGGAAAGGACCCAGAAGTCTGCGCGTCATACAGACCAATATCCTTGCTAAATGTAGATTTTAAAATCCTCTTCAAAACATTAGCATTGAGGCTAGAAAGGGTATTGCCACATATTATAAATGAAGATCAGACAGGGTTTATTAAGGGCCGCAGATCATCCAATAATGTTAGAAGGGTTTTGAATATGATTCAAGCCTGCCATCAGGGAAAGATACCAGGAGTGGTAGTCTCATTAGACGCGGAAAAGGCATTCGATAGGGTTGAATGGTCATATTTGTTTTACACATTGGAAAGGTTTGGCGTTGGAAAGGTATTTACCAAATGGGTCTCAATATTGTATAGTGATCCCAAAGCAGTTGTGATTACCAATGGATTAGGCTCGGATAGCTTCAGTGTGGATAGGGGCTGCCGTCAGGGATGTCATCTCTCTTCATTGCTATTTACGCTAATATTTGAGCCACTAGCAGAAGCTATACGGGCTGACCCTAATATAACGGCCCCGAGGATTGGTACAGGTAAACATAAAATTACCCTTTATGCAGATGATGTTCTCCTATTCCTCAGTAATCCTCTGATGTCCGTGCCTCGCTTAATCCAAGTTATTAATACATTCAGTGCATTCTTAGGCTATAAAATTAATTTCTCAAAATCAGAGGCTATGCCAATGGGTGGCCTTGCTATGATATCCCACTTAGTAGACGGATCCCACTTTCCCTTTTGGTGGTCCCTGGAGGGTTTCTTATATTTAGGCATTTTTACTGCCCCAGTATTTGGTCAGTTATACAAGGCTAACTTTGTGCATTTACTGGAAAGGATAAGGCAGGACCTCCAGCGATGGGGAGACCTTCCAATTTCCTGGCGAGGGAGAATAGCACTAATTAAAATTAATGTCCTGCCCCGTCTCCTATACCCTATGAGAATGCTTCCGGTGATGCTGCCGAGGCTGGCACTTTGTAAATTATATGGCTGGTTGGGTTCCTTTATCTGGAATCATAGACAGCCCCTCATTAAGCTGAAGAAGCTACAACTTCCACAGGCAAGAGGAGGATTGGATTTCCCAGATTTTGGGAAATATCAGTTAAGTTCCCTATTAAGTTACATAGCTGATTGGGTCTTGTCTGACCCACAAACAATCTGGCTGGACATCGAGGCTTCTCAAGTAAAATGCCCACTTATTAACCTTTTATTTTCAGACAAGAGGAAAATCATTACAGATCACTGTAAAAACCCTATAATACTAAACACAATTAAAGCTTGGAATATATTGCGGCAAAATGAGGGCAACTCACATAAAACATCCCCCCTATGCTCTGATAGTGGGAGCATGGGGATTTCAACCGGGGTTAACAGATGCCACTTTCAAACTCTGGAGACCCAGGGGTATCTCTCGTTTCGGGGATCTATTTAAAGAGGGGGTCCTGATGTCTTTTGAACAGCTGCGTCAGAAATTCGGATTACCTAATGGAGACCTCTTTCGATACTTCCAAATTCGAGATTACATACAGAAGAAGACTACATTACTAGATGGTCTTTATAAATCAGATAGAGAATGCAGAGTGCTACAGCCAATGGGGGTATCTTCCGTCAGTACTATTTATCATTTACTACGATGAAGTATTGGGAGATATGGACAATCTGCTCAAAACATGGGATCAGGATTTGGGACTAGAAATCTCTATAGAAATGTGGAATGACATTTGGGAAAATGCCAGAAGAATCACCATCTGCAACAGAACTATCCAGCTATCCAGCTGAAGATACTTCATAGGGCCCATATAGCACCGAATCGATTGGCAAAATTTAAGGCAGGAGCATCTCCAATGTGTCCCAAATGTAAAATAGAGGTGGGCACTCTTGTACATTGCCTATGGACCTGTCATAAGATCCATAGATATTGGACTAAAGTAGCAAGTGCTCAGACAGAAATCTTAGGAACGGAAATTAGAGTGGACCCTGTATCTCTCCTTTTGGGCTTTTCGAACTTACCCTCCCTGGATATGCACGGGAAGAGATTATTTTCTATTCTCTCTTTCTGTGCAAGGAAAAATATTTTGGTAAACTGGGTGGCTGAGGCCCCCCTGGACTTTCAAATTGGCACAGATTAATCATGGAATGTATTCACCTTGACTTCCTTACAAATATGGTGCACCAGAAGACCAAATTATTCCATAAAATATGGCAGCCCTTCTTGAATTATATAAATACAGATATTTCGGCTGTCCTAACAAGGGCTTTTATTTAACTGAGATTGCGAACCTGGCTGGTCTGTGGCCCCTTGGGAGAGGAATCCCGCACGAATACGGGTTTTGTTACACTTGATGTTAACACATTCCGAGCATGTATCTCACTACCCAATTTCTGTGTTATCCATCATTTTTTTTCTTTCTCTTATTTGAATAATGTAAGAGATTTAATTATACACTCTGGTTAGTTGTAGGTTAGATTAGTAGTTAGTTGAGTTTTGTTTTTTTCTCTCGGTATTTTTCTTTTGTTACATTTTGGTTATTATTTATTTAAGATTTAATTGTATGTCAATGTTTATGCTTGGGATTTTTTTTATTTTTGTAAACTAGTAAAAATGTTAAATTTTCAATAAAAATATCTATATTAAAAAAACAAGTATAACATCTGCTTTGTGCGAAACTGCTACGTAGGTGTAGTAGTTTCCTGCTTCATACTGTATTGGTCAAAGCTCATGGGTAAATTAAAATTAGTCAGAACTCTTGTTTTGATCACTTTTTCATGACTCCTATTTGAAAGCTCATGTGTGAACATTAGGTCAAATAACTTTATTAGGTTTTGATTTAGATGTGAACGATGGCCACACAGATGAGATATTTGGTTCCTGTATTAAAATTAAAAAGAGGTAATAATGGACTAAATAAATGAGAAAAACTGACAAATGGGTATCAAGTATAAGGTCATCCAATGTGGATCCAAAAAGGAATATGTCAGAGTACTGTCTAAAAGCCGAAAAGCTAGAGGCATCAATGGTCCATAGACACTTGGTTATCTATGTGCATAAATCATTAAAACATCATGGACAGGTATAAACAAAAAGAGACATATGGTATTTATCTGAAGGACTATACATAAATCCCTGATTAAATACCTGGACTATTGTGTTCAATATTGGGCATTATATTTTAGGAATATTTTGGATTGTCAAATTTTTACAAGATTCAAGGGGGAACCAATACAGAAAACCAATGACTGGTCATTATGGAGTCAAGTATCAGAAATATAGGCTAAACATTAGAGCCAGGCTTTTCAGGAGTGGAATTAGGATACATTTTGACATGCAAATGGTGGTAGAATTTCATAACTGTGTTCATTGCAAATGGCATTTGATGCTGGGTCAGTTTTTCAAAATCCAGGATTTATGGATTTTTATTAGCCAAAGGCAAGAAAGGTATATGGATTTAGGTTGCAAATCAGCCACAATCCGGTTGAAAGACAGACCAGGCTTAAAGAGTTAAATGGCCAAGACATGTTCCTATGAAAATTCACTTAATGTCTAAACATACTAAATATCAGGCATGTTGTTTCTTTTGGGGAAATGGATGGGGGTGGGGTGCGTAGGAAATCCTCTTTGAGTTTCCTTGGAAATTGGTTATTTGTCATCATGCTACTCTTACACTCACATTCTCCAGCAGGGGTCAGTGGATGACAATTACAGTCTGGGTACATGCAGGAAGTATAACTACGTGGGCAACGTACAATGTAAGTGTACAGCAGCATAAGTTAGAGGTTTTAAGAAAGAAAGGAAACAAATGAAAAGTTAAATTAAAATATTTCATAATGGAGAGATATTTAATTTTCTTCATATTGATTTATACCTGCAGCATTGTGCTAAAAAAGTATGCAGGTACCCCCAGCAAATTTGCTCACTTGAGTTACCACTGACACCAATAGCTGGGTCATATGAGCCGAATTGTTGATGACCACATCCCCACAAACTCTATGCAGAGCTTGCAATCACATGAGACCAACAGAGAACCCATGTCTGTGGTACAAGGATGTCTGCAAAGGGGACCTTGGATTGATCAGGATTGGACTGGATGCATGGGAAGTCCTCATGACTGACTGAAATGCCTGCAGACAATCATAAGGAAGGGAATGGAAAAAGCAGAGGATTGAAGAAATGACAAGATCATGGCAAACATCTGCCAGTTTTGAGCCAATACTATTGACTGTGTCAGCTGAATGAGGAATAGCCACTCATGAATGGGCCTCTGCAGCTACAACAAACAATGTTCAATCCAGAAATGATATATTCCTTGAAAGCAGTCCATCATCTTTTGAGATAGAAAGGTACTACCAACATTAGTTTTGATAATTGAAGGATATGTTAGAGTTTGATACCAATAGATGTTAGACATGGTAAAAATATAAGTAATTGAATTAAAGTTTATCAATCAATGTCAGTCCCTGTTTGATGTGTCAGATTGTGACATGGTAATGGTAAACTAAGTATCCTGAGCTCAATTAAAGCAATGAGGCATTTATTTTTGTTACTAACGACCTTATCTGTGTCTCTATAGTCAAACCCATCGTTTTCTATAACCAGAACTTGGTCTCTGTATTAGACATTATCACCATCTTCTTATTGCATTGCCTTTACCAAGATTAAACAAAGTTAAAAATCACATAACACCAGGTTATAGTCCAACAGGTTTATTTGGAAGAAACCTCTCTCCCACACACATACACACACCGACTCTCACTCTCTGTCTTCCTTCCCCCTTCCAAACACACGCACAGACACATGCACATAAGTCTATGGGGTGAATTTGCATTTGCAGATACATTCTATTTTGTTCAAAAAACACGCAATCTGTAGGCAGTCAGTCCATGTGATATTTTTTACATTTCTACTTTGGAAATAGAATCAGAATGACTCAAGGTTGGAATACAGACAGACTCTAACCTCACACCTTTAGTGCATTGTCTGAGCTGCGATGTCAGTTTTTTTTAATAAAACTTTAAGTTATCTCGGGAATGTGACTTGAAAGAAGTTCTGGAATTGAAATGCATCGAAACTTGCAATCCATTCTAAGTGATTAAGACTTTTTAAAATATAGATATTTTTATTGAAGAAGAAGATTTTTAAGATTTTTTACAAAAATAATACAAACTAGTATATTTCACTTTACAATATAACAACACCACCAATATGAAACTTTTAAAAACTAACTACTAATCTATTATACAGACAACCAAAATATAAAATAGAGTATCATACATTACTAACAATAAACAAATAGGTAAATAAATAACTAAATACATACTCAAAATAGATTTATATCAAGTCATAACAAAACCTGTATTTATACGGGATTTCACCTCCCGGGGCCCCCGAACCAGCCAGAACCAATACCACTGCTAAACAAAGGCCCTAGACAATATGGCCAAGATACCTATGTCAGTATTGTTCAAAAAGGGCTGCCATGTTCTATAAAATAATTCCATTTTTTGGTGCACCATATTTGTAAGGAAGTGAAGGGGGATATATTCCATGACTAATGTGTAGCAGTTTGAAAGTCCTCGGCGACCTTCGGATACCCAATTTACTAAAATATTTTTCCTCACACAAAAGGAAAGGATAGTGGATAATTTCCTCCCGTTTACATCCAAAGAGGGGAAATTTGCGGAGCCCAAGAGTAGGGACACTGGGTCCAATCCAATCTCCATACCCAAAATCTTTGTCAATGCATTCACTACTCTGTCCCAATACCTACGGATCTTATGGCATGTCCACAGACAATGCGTGAGAGTACCAACTTTGATCTTGCATTTAGGACACATTGGGGATGCTCCTGCCTTGAACTTTGCAAGTCGTTCAGGTGCCATGTGAGCCCTGTGAAATATCTTCAATTGAGTAAGCTGAGTTCTGTTATAGATAGAGATCTTCCTGGCATTTTCCTAGGCATCCTCCCACATTTCTAAGGAGATTTCCAATTCTAATTCTTGACTCCAGGTTTTATATAACCGTTCCGTGTCCTTCGATACCTTATTGCATAGTAGGTGGGAGAGAGTACTGTCCGAGGGTGGACCCATCTGCCGAAGCACTCTCCTTTCCCTATCCGATTTATAAGGATTGATTATCAGTGTGGTCTTCTTTTGTATAAAGTCTCGTATTTGAAAATACCGAAAGAGGTCCCTGCTGGGTAGCCCAAATTTCCGGCGCAGTTGTTCAAAGGACATCATGACCTCCCCATCGAACAGATCTCCTAAACAGGAGATACCTCTGGACTGGTCAGCCCTGGCTGGAATCCTAATGTTCCCACTATACGGGTATAAGGGGAGGTTTTTTTGTAGGTTACTCTCATCTTGTCACATTATCCTCCAGGCTTTGATTATATTTAATACAATAGGGTTTTTATAATAATCCGTAATAACTCTCATCTTGTCCATAAATAATAGATTGATGAGGGGACATTTTGCTTCGGAGGCCTCAATATCTAACCAGATTGATTGTGGATCATAAGAGACTCAAACAACTATTTTTAAGATAATAGTGAGCTCAGTTGGTACCTCCTAAACTCCGGAAAGTTCAGCCCTCCACTTACTTGTGGAAGCTGCAGCTTTTCTAATTTGGTAAGGGGCCAAATAAAGGATCCGAGCCAACCATAAAGCTTACGCAGTGCCTGTTTCAGCAGCATCAAGGGGAGCATTCTCATGGGGTATAAAAGACGAGGTAAAATATTCATCTTAACTAAGGCTACTCTGCCTAACCAAGATATAGGGAGATCTTCCCAGCATTGAAGGTCCTGTCTTATTTTCTCTAATAAGTGTGTGTAATTGGCTTTATATAGCTGACCAAATACTGGAGTGATGAAAATACCTAAGTACAGAAAACCTCCTAGTGACCACCAAAAGGGAAAACAGGATCCATCCGGAAAATTGGGTATACTGGCAAGACCTCCCAACGGCATGGCCTCCGATTTCATAAAATTGATTTTGTAGCCTGAGAACATACCAAATAAATTGATCATTTGAAATAGTCGGGGCCCAGATGTCAAAGAATCACTTAAGAAAAGGAGGACATTATCCGCATAGAGAGTAATTTTGTGCTTGCCCGGTCCAACCTCTGGAGCCATTATGTTAGGGTCAGTTCGTATAGTTTCCGCCAGCAGCTCGATCACTAGCGTAAATAATAATGGTGAGAGAGGACATCCCTGACGACAGCCTCTGCCGATGCTAAAGCCATCCAAGCTTAAGCCATTGGTGATCACCGCTGCTTTGGGATCATTATATAATACTGAGGCCCATTTAGCAAAGACCTCTCCAACGCAGAAACGTTCCAGTGTATAAAAAAGATATGGCCATCCTACCCGATCGAATGCCTTCTCTGCATCAAGGGAGACAACTAAACTTGGTATCGCTCTCTGCTGGCAAACATGTACCATATTTAAGACTCTTCTAATGTTATTAGTTGATCTACGACCCTTTATAAACCCTGTCTGGTCTTCTTTTATAATGAATGGTAAGACCCTCTCCAGTCTTAATGCTAACATTTTTGAGAGAATTTTGAATCCATATTTAACAAGGATATGGGTCTATATGAGGAGCAGTCTTCTGGGGTCTTTCCCTTGTTAAGAATGAGAGAACTATTTGCTTCTCTCAGCAAAGGCGGGAGGCAGCCCTGACTATATGAATAGTCATACATATTTATAAGTGGCCCGGCCAATTCCCCTATAAATTATTTATAAAATTCAGCCTGGAATCCATCTGGTCTAGGTGCTTTGCCACTCTGAAGCTGCCTCACCGCTTCCTGTACTTCCTGAGTTGTCGGGGGGGCATTCAAGAACAACACCTGCTCCGAGGTTAGGCCTGGGAGGGCCACATTTTTAAAAAAAGACTCCATCTTCTTTGTTCTGTCCTCATTGTCCTGCGACTTATACAATTCAAAATAGTACTTCCTAAAGGCTGCACTGATCTTTTTATGATTATAAGTCCGGGTACCAATACTCTCTAATAGATGTAATGGCTTGGGAAGCCTTTTTCTTTCTGCCAAGGTACGTTAGATACCTGCCAGGCTTGTCACCGTATTTATATAGTCTCTGCTTCGCAAATAATATCTCCCTCTTTGCTGTTTGACTAAGTGCAGTATTCAAGGTTGCCCTAAGGGCTGTGATCTGCTGTGGTTTAGTAATGGAGGGTCTATCAACATACACTGTCTCAGCTGCCATTAGGCGAGCCTCGAGCAGACGCTGTTCCTCTCCCTTTTGTCTTTTCCGGGTCGCAGAATGTGAGATGACCAGGCCTTGCGCATATGCCTTTGCAGTCTCCCACATCGTCGAGGGGTTACTGGCCGTGCCTGAGTTGATATCCCAGAAGGTTTTAAATTTCTGTGAAAAATATTTTATGAACTTGTCATCCTTCAATAAAAAAGGGTCCATACATCAATGTCGGGGACCTATCCCATCATCAACAGTCTTAAACTCCATATATACTGCAGCATGGTCAGAAATAGTTATATTACCTATTTTACAGGACACTATAGAGTTCAAAAGGGTCGAGGGGACAAAAAGCATATTGATTCTGGTGTGGCACTTGTGTGGGTTAGAATAGAAAGTAAAGTGTCTGCCCTCGGATGGAGACACCTCCACACATCTACCAGCCCCAACTTCCTATTCAGATCTGCCAGCTGCCTAGATCGCAAAGATATGCCCACAGAGTTCCTAGATATCCTGTCCGTCTCTGGGTCAATGATACGATTAAAATCTCCCCCTATGACCCCGAGAGCTTAGAGAACAACTTAGAGAACACTTCCATGACAAATTTAAAAGGATGTGCCGGGGGGGGGCAATAAAGATTCAAAATCACATACTCCTCTCCATATATTAGGGCTTTAATCAATATATACCGTCCAAACCCAACTGGCTTAGCATTTGGAAGAGAAGATTCTTCCGAATAAGAATAGCTACTCCCCTACATTTTGAGCTGCAAGATGAAAAGAGCGCCTGACCAAACCCACCCTGTTGTAGCTTTGAGTGTTCCTTATCAAGTAGATGTGTCTCCTGTAAGAGAGCTACGTCAAATCTTTCTTTTTTTAAGACTTGATAGTTTTTTTTTCCATTTGATTGGCGAGTGGCTCCCCTTGACATTCCAGGTGTACCACCTAAACGAATAGCTAGCCATGATCATCCAGGCAAGCCCGAGACCCCCCAAGAGGAAGAACCCCAGCCAAAAGACATTGAATACAGACCAGAAACAATTCACATATAAAAAAACTCTTTAAAACAATTAAATCAAAACAACTAAGACCTACTCCTAAATAAAAATAACATAAACTATATTTAGAGGGAGATTTTCCCCCTTGCTCACAGGGTTCACTACTACCTTCCAATAACCCCGCCATAACCTCTTCCAGCTAGGGCCCTGCCCTTGGCCCAGGCATTCCAAAGTAAAATAAGTAAATTCCAGTATCTCATAAAATAGAAGTTAAAAGTGGGTGATCCCCCAACCCCCCCACACTATCACCTAGATATACTTAACAAAACAGCACGGGGGGGATCCAAGATGGCGGCAACCCAGTAAGACTGAGTCTATAGTGCTCCTCCCAAGACTTGGGCACAGTGGGTCACCTACCCCCTACCAAGCTCACCAAATCATTTATAATAGTTTTGTAATTTAATTAGTTGTGTAATATTACATTTAAACAATTTAATCCTAAGTTAAAATGACTAAAGGGAAGGGAGCCCGCAGCTCTCAGCAAGCAGGAACCCCTCCCCCACCCTCTCCAGCTGCAGCAGATGCGTCCACAGCCGCCCCGGGGGACTTACCTACAGTAACAAGCCTTGCAGAAATGCTTTCCAAGCTTGACTCGAAGATCGATACTTTTATTGTCGAATCCAGAAATCGTTGGGAGTCGCTCTCGGCCGCGCTGCAGAAGCACGACCGAGAGATTGAAGAAATTCAACGCCGAGTCGGAGGGGCAGAGCTAAAGGCCGCGACCTCCGAGACAACCGCTCAATCGGCCGTGGATCAGGTCCGGACTCTCAAGCAGTGAGTCCGGACCTTGGAAAATCATATTGACGACCTCGATAATTGAGGTCGCCGAAAAAATATTCATTTGCTGGGCCTTCCCGAACGGGAAGAGGAAGGCCAGCTTACAGCATTCCTGGAGCAGTGGCTGCCACAACTTTTAAATCTGCAAGCTGGATCAGGCCAGGTAAGGGTGGAATGGGCCTACCGGGTCGCAATACGCGGGCCCGGCTCGAACCAGCGCCCGCGCCCGGTCCTGTTCCGGCTGCAGAGCTACAAGGAGAGGCAGATACTCCTAGAAGCCTCTAGAAATCTCGGAAAAGACCCCCAAGCTATGATCTACAAAGGATCCAAGATCATGCTATTTCAGGACTTTTCCCCGGCTCTGGTTCGAAAGAGGCAGGCATTCGACGAGGTGAAGAAGCGTTTAAGGGACTTAAATGTTCAGTACTCCTTACGCTACCCAGCGATGTTACGCTTTAACCATGAAGGATCCGTATATAACTTTGGATCACCAGAAAAGGCTAAGGAATTCTTGGACTCTCTTAGATAAACTGTAGGACATAATGGATGCTGGTCTGCCTTTCCCCTCCGCTTTGGTTTATGTCCCCTCCTTTTTTTTTCTTTCTCTTACCTTACTGCTTAATATTATCATGGGGGGTGGGGAGAGGGATTTGATTTTCTCCCCCCCTCCCTTGGAGTTGTTTTCTGTTATTATTTTATGTATATATGAGGGATGTATGTATATGTGTGTGTATGTGTGTATATATGTGTGTATATATATATATATGTATGTATGTATGCGTATATGTATATGTATATATGTATGTGTATATGTATATATATGTATATGTATATGTGTATGTATGTATATATATATATATATATATATATAAGCTGGGGGATTTGGTTAATGTTGGTGGGGGGAGGTGGTTACCTTATTCAATTTTACCTCTGTCTTTAGGAGCGGGGTTGTTTTCATTTCGTTATTTTGTATTATCATATTTAATTATTATTTGTTGAAGTGGTAATTTTATAGTTATATGTTTATATATGGTATTAACATTATCAAATATACCCAGGTGTTGGTATGGGTGGGGGTGGGGTGCTCACTGTTAACTCTAGCTTTGTATTATATTTGAATTCTCCTCATTTTATTGAGGAGTGCCTGGGTCAAGGGTGGGGCATTGGTTGGGAGAGGATATGAGGGACTTTTGGAGAGGAAGTGACGCCCCCTGGGAACAAGGGGGAAAGTCTCCACTTAGATACGTTTTATATTTTTTTTATTTAGAAATAGTTTTTTACTGTATTGTTGTTTGTGTATTAAAGAGGCTTTATTTTTGTAAATTTTACATGTTCCACGCTCGGGATGTTCTGGATAGGGTTCCCCCTCCCGAGGGGTCTCGGATTGGCCCAGAGGATTATGGTTGATCAGTCGGTTAAGTGGTGCACCTGGAATGTCAAGGGGAGTAATTCGCCACTCAAAAGGAAGAAAATATTATCAAATCTTAAGAAGGAAAGAGTTGATATAGCTCTCCTACAGGAGACACACCTGTCAGATAAAGAACACTTGAAATTACGAAGGGCGGATTTGATCAGGCCTTTTTTTCTTCTTTTAGCTCAAAAAGCAGGGGAGTTGTTATTCTTGTTCGGAAGAATTTCCCTTTCAAAATCCTAAAGCAGATAAAAGACGAATCTGGACGATATATCTTGATTAAAGCCCTCATAAATGGAGAGGAATATGGGATTTTAAATTTGTACTGCCCCCCGGCACACCCCTTTAAATTTATAACGGAAGCCTTTTCAAAATTGATGGCTTTTGATGCCCGTCATATAATTATAGGGGGAGACTTTAATTGTATTATGGATCCGGAAATAGATAGGATTCCCAAGAGTACTGCAGGAGTATCTCCCAGATCTAGACAATTGATGGATCTGAACAAAGAATTAGGATTAGTAGATGTATGGAGATGTCTTCATCCACAGGGTAGAGATTTTTCTTTCTACTCTAATCCACATAAATGTCATACCAGAATTGATATGTTTTTTGCCCCCTCGATTTTTTAAAATTCCATATCATCCTGTAAAATAGGTAATATAGCAATTTCTGACCACGCTGCTGTATATATGGAAACTAAGGCGAGGAACAGTGGGACATCCCCTCGGCATTGGCGTATGGACCCCTTCCTAATGAAAGATAGTAAATTTATAAAGTACTTCTCTCAAGAATTTAAAGCTTTTTTAGAAATTAATTCAGGTACAGCTAGCAACCCGTCAATGATGTGGGAGACCATCAAAGCTTACACGCGAGGCTTGATCATCTCCTACTCAGCGACCCAGAAGAAATTAAAGGGAGAACAACAGCGTCTGCTTGAAGCCCGCTTAAAAGCGGCTGAAACAGCATACACTGATAGACCTTCTATTATTAAATTGCAAAGGATTACAGCTCTTCGGACAGCTCTAAACACTACACTTACTCAAACGGCTAAGAGGGAAATATTATTTGCAAAGCAAAGGTTATATGAATATGGCGACAAACCGGGTAGATACTTAGCATTTCTTGCAAAGAAAAAAAAGGCCCCTCAGACTATTATATCTATCAAGGAAAATACGGGTATTTTGACTCATGATCATAAAAAGATTAATGCGACCTTTAGAGAATTCTATTCTGAGTTATATAAATCACAGAATTGTGAAGATAGGACGAAGAGGATGTAGTCATTTTTTAAAAATTTGACTTTTCCAGACCTAACTCCGGAACAAGTATCGGTCCTAAATGCTCCTCTTACACCCCAAGAAATAGTTGATGCAATTAGGCATCTTCAAAATGGTAAGGCGCCGGGCCCAGATGGCTTTCAAGCTGAATTCTATAAAGAATTTACAGAAATACTGGCTGGTCCACATATGGACATGTATAATTATGCATATAGTCAGGGCTGTCTCCCGCCTTCGCTGAAAGAGGCAAATATCTCTCTTATCCTTAAAAAAGGAAAGGACCCAGAAGATTGTGCATCATACAGACCAATATCCTTGCTAAATGTAGATTTTAAAATCCTCTCTAAAACGTTAGCACTGAGACTAGAAAGGATACTGCCACATATTATAAAGGAGGATCAAACGGGGTTTATTAAGGGCCGTAGATCATCCAATAATGTTAGAAGGGCTCTGAATATGATTCAAGCTTGTCATCAGGGAAAGATACCAGGAGTAGTAGTTTCATTAGACGTGGAAAAGGCATTTGATAGGGTCGAATGGTCATATTTGTTTTACACATTGGAGAGGTTTGGCGTTGGACAGGTGTTTACCAAATGGGTCTCAACATTGTATAGTGATCCCAAAGCAGTTGTGGTTACCAATGGATTAGGCTTGGATAGCTTCAGTGTGGGTAGGGGCTGCCGTCAGGGATGTCCCCTCTCGCCATAGTTATTCACGCTAATAATTGAACCACTAGCAGAAGCTATACGAGCTGATCCTAATATAGTGGCCCCAAGGATTGGTACAGGTAAACATAAAATTACCCTTTATGCAGATGATGTTCTTCTATTCCTCAGTAACCCTTTGATGTCCATACCTCGCTTAATCCAAGTTATTAATACATTTAGTGCATTCTCAGGCTATAAAATTAATTTTTCAAAATCGGAGGCTATGCCAATGGGTGGCCTTGCTGTGATACCCCGCTTAGCGGACGGTTCCCTTTTTCCCTTTCGCTGGTCCCTGGAGGGTTTCTTATATTTAGGCATTTTTATTACTCCAGTATTTGGTCAGTTGTATAAGGCTAATTTTGTGTATTTATTGGAAAGGATAAGGCAGGACCTCCAGCGATGGGGAGACCTACCAATTTCCTGGTTGGGTAGAATAGCATTAATCAAAATGAATATCCTGCCCCGTCTCCTATATCCTATGAGAATGCTTCCGGTGATGCTGCCGAGGACGGCTTTATGTAAATTATACGGCTGGCTGAGTTCCTTTATCTGGAATCATAGGCGGCCCCTCATTAAGCTGAAGAAGCTACAGCTTCCACAGGCAAGGGGTGGATTGGACTTCCCAGACTTTAGGAAATATCAGTTAAGTTCCCTATTAAGTTACATAGCTGATTGGATCTTGTCTGATCCACAATCAATCTGGTTGGATATCGAGGCTTCTCAAGTAAAATACCCACTTATTAACCTTTTATTCTCAGAAAAGAGGAAAATCATTACAGATCACTGTAAAAACCCTTTAATACTAAATACAATCAAGGCTTGGAATATAATGCGGCAAAATGAGGGTAATTCACATAAAACATCCCCCTATGCACCGATAGTGGGAGCATGGGGATTCCAACCGGGGTTAACAGATGCCACTTTTAAACTCTGGAGATCCAGGGGTATCTCATGTCTAGGGGATTTATTTAAAGATGGGGTCCTGATGTCTTTCGGACAGCTGAGTCAGAAATTCGGATTACCCAATGGAGACCTCTTTCGATACTTCCAAATTCGAGATTATATACAGAAGAAGACTACGTTATTAGATAGTCTTTATAAATCCGATAGAGAATGTAGTGTCCTACGACCAGTGGGGGTATCTTCCGTCAGTAATATTTATCATTTATTACATGATGAAGTATCGGGAGATATGGATAATCTGCTTAAAACATGGGATCAGGATCTGGGACTAGAAATCTCCACAGAAACGTGGAATGATATCTGGGAAAATGCTAGAAGAATTACTATTTGTAACAAAACCCAGGCTATCCAGCTGAAGATACTTCATAGGGCCCATATAGCACCGGTTCGATTGGCAAAATTTAAGGCAGGAGCATCTCCAATGTGTCCTAAATGCAAAATAGAGGTGGGCACTCTTGTACATTGCTTATGGACCTGTCAAAAGATCCGTAGATATTGGACTAAAGTAGCAAGTACCCTGACAGAAATTTTAGGAACGGAAATAAAAGTGGACCCTGTATCTCTCCTCTTGGGCTTTTCGAACTTTCCCTCCCTGGACACGTACGGGAAGAGACTATTTTCTATTCTTTCTTTCTGTGCAAGGAAAAATATTTTGGTGAACTGGGCGGCGGAGGGCCCCCCTGGACTTTCAAATTGGCACAGACTAATTATGGAATGTATTCCCCTTGACTTCCTTACAAATATGGTGCACCGAAAGACCGAATTATTTTATAAAATATGGCAGCCCTTTTTGAATTACATAAATACAGATATTTCGGCTATCCTAACAAGGGCTTTTATTTAATTGAGATTACAAACCTGGCTGGTCCGAGGCCCCTCGGGGGAGGAATCCCGCACGAATACAGGTTTTATTATATCTGATGTTAACACATCCCGAGCATGTAAGAGACTTAAATATACACCCTGGTTAGTTGTAGGTTACATTAGTAGATAGTTGAGTTTTGTTTGTTTTTTTTTTCTTTTCGGTTTTTTTTGTTGTTTTGTTTTTTTTTGTCAAATTTTGGCTATTGTATATTTGAGCTAATTGTATATCAATGTTTATATCTGAGAGTTTTGTTTATTTTTGTAAACTTGTAAAAATGTTAAATTTCTAATAAAAATATCTATTAAAAAAAAACTGCACAAGATAAAAGTATATAAGATTACAAAATTACAATCCCAGCAAGTATTAAGCAACTAAATAAGAAAATAAAAACACTACAAGACATCCCTCAATAATCAGATAAACCACACAAGCTATAGATAAGAGACTGAAGAAAGAATAAGGAACGAGCCCCTCCACCCCCAAAGGGAGGATGGAGGAAAGAAAGAGGAAGAAAGAAAGAAGGAAAGACAAAGGGGAGCAAAATAAAGTTGTTGTCCATACAATTCAAGTCCTGCAGTCTATTTTAGAGCGTCCAGGAATTCTTTTACTTTTTCTGGTGATCCAATGTTTTATGCAGATCCTCCATGACTGAAATGCGGCGTTGCCGGATGTCGCATGGAATATTGAATATTTAAGTCTCTCAGATGCTTCTTCATCAAATACCCTCCACTTGCAGACCACAACCAGAGAAAAGTCCTGAAACAACATTATCTTGGAGCCCTTGCACATCATGGCATGGGAATCCTTCCCCAAGACTCTGGAGGCCTCCAGCAGCATTTGTTTTTCCCTATAATGTTGAAGTTGGACTAGGACTGGGAGGGGGCGCTGGTCTGACCCAGGCCTGTGTACAGCAATCAGGTGGGCCCGCTCAACCCGTACCCGGCCCAGCTCCAACTCCAATTTCAGCAGCTGTGGGAGCCATTGCTTCAGGAAATCCACAAGCTGGTCTTCCTCCTCCCATTCGGGAAGGCCCAGCAATCGAGGTCGTCGATATGTTCCTCCAGGGTCTGGACTCACCGCTCCAGAGCCCGGACCTGACCCACAGATGACTCAGCAACAGTGTCCGAGGCCGAGGCCTGTTGCTCCGCCCCTCCGATACGCTGCCCAAGTTTCCTGATCTCTCGGTCATGCTTCTGCAGCATGACTGAGATTGACTCTCCCACCTGGACCGGGTCTCGTCAATGTACGCCCGATCTTCTCTCGGAGTTTAACGAGCCTTTGCCCTTAGTCATTTTTTAAAAAGCACCAAACTGTTAATGTTTGATGCAAAATGGCTAAAGGTGCTGGGTAAAAACTATTTTAAATAGTTTAACAGGTGAAGTGAGGGTAGGCACCCCACTCTGCCTGAGTCTTGGGCAGAGCTCTGCAGACTCAGACCTACTGGGTCACCACCATCTTGGATCTCCCCAGTGATTAGGACTTAACAGCAATTTGGGTTTGTTCAATACATCGTATCAGTAGTATGACACTTTGATCTTTTATATAAATTCTGTGTCCCATAATCCTGCCCCACTAGCTACCTGATGAAGGAACAACGCTCCAAAAGCTTGTACTTCCAAATAAACCCGTTGGACTATAACCTAGTGTTGTGTGATTTTTTACTTTGTTCACCCCAGTCCAACACCAGCACCTCCATGTCAAGAATAGACAGACAGCAGGGATCAAACCTGATCTATGTAACTCAGCACCAGGGTGAAACATCAACCGAGTCACTGGTGACCTATCGACTTTGAATGAAATGTTGAACAAAATAGTTCTGCATAAAAAGTGACTCAAATATCAATATGTCACTGACTGTGGACCCTTCACTTCAAATTATTATTGCTTTGCTGCAGCCTACTAATTAAGGTGGAGAAGACCAGAGATCATATATTTAAGTTATAAAAGTGTAGAGGTAGGTCATCTATTATGCACTGCTGCAGTAACAGTAGCATTGTCATATCGGCACCATTACTGAAGTCAGGCCACTGTAGACAAATGTGAACAGGCAAATATATTAAATTATCACAATGGAAAAGACCAGCAGGTCCACTGAGCCAATCCTGACACCGGCATTGGCATGGGCATTGTACAGACACCCATACCCACACGCACACATTCACCCCTCTACCCCTGGCACTGATCTTATAATCTGCTGGTAGAGAAAAAAGGTTTAAGATGTCCAAGAACAATAAAAAAAACTCTTAGTTAATCAACACAAGATCATGAGATCACATAAGTCATACATGTAGTCAGAGAGTTATTGCAGCACGAAGGAAGAGGCTATTCAGCCTGTTGGTGCTTGATATTTTACCTACCTTTTATGATGTGACCTGTTGAGATCTTATTGAATGGTGGAAAAAGCTTGAAGGGCCTGATAGCCGACTCCAAAGTCTTATGTTTCTATGTTGACTATTCTCTGGCAGATGTGGAACTATCCAGCATCTAATCTACCTATACTTTCATAACTTAAATACATGACCTCTGATCTTCCTCAACCTAATTAGCTGAAATAGTGCCTCGGAAGGAAAAATATCAAACAATGTAATCATTTTTTATATCTTTCAAAATATCTCCAAAACAATACATTTCTAAAGGGAAGACACCCACCATTTAAATCTTTCAGAATAGTTTTAATCTTTCAATTTGAATAATTGTCATAGCCTTCTTCAGAATTTCCCAGAACTTCTGGATAGTCCACGAAAGAGAAGATCCAAACTGAATGCAGCATTCCGAACACGGTTTAGCCAGGAGAAGACAAATTGCTTTACATTGAATAGTTCTATCTCGGCAACCAAATATTCGATTTGCTTAGTTACATTTTCTCAACTCTTGCCATGATGTTTTGGAGAGTTATGAGCAATTATAACTGAGTTTAATTAGGAATCGTGCATTGTGAAAGCACACTTGGTTTCTATCCTGCTCCCCCCCCCCCCCAATACACTCTACGTGTTTAATTACATTAAAGAATAATTGTCAGATTCTGGTTTAATCACCAAACTTATTTAAATTTGTTCTACTGCAGAGTTCTGACATTGACAAATTGTGTGCTATCAGAAACTTTGCACACTTACACAGATGGCATTGCGATAGTGACTTCATATCAATAATGATCATGGACTTCACTTTGAATGATTCTGGATACCTGGCTACTTTTTAAAGGTCAGTGAAAGATATTGGAACTTGTTTTAAAAACAAAGCATCTCTTTAAAGTCACAAGTCTTGTGGTAACTGCTTGTTTACTGTGGACCTGCTGCCTGAGTTTAAGACTGTCGGGTTGCAGATTCGGCTTTGGGGGTCATTTGGATTTTCCAATTGGTGGCCAACCTAAGGAAGGAAGAGAGATTCCTGGCCCAGCTCTTCTGTTTTTGAAAAATTCCTTGTTGTGGACTCAGTGTGGTAGCTAGAGTCCCAGTCTAGTTTGAACACAGATTGCCTTCATGGAATCCTCAATATTGTTTCCTGAACAAGACGTATCAGCAAAGATCCTAGAGATATCTGCCTGTCATCAGTCTTTGCATGCAAAAATGTTTGATAGCCACATTTGAACAGTTCACATCTTATCCTCTTTCTGCCATCAAGAACTAAGACAAATTCGACCAATGCATTTTCTCCCCAAACTGCAAAGAGAGAACCTTTTTAAAAAATTTTCTTTATTCAGTGTGTGTCTGAGTGTTTATTTGGGTTATGTTTATGAAGATGTGGGTGTTCTATACCTTTAAGAGAGTTAAAAGCGAGAAGAACTACCTGACACAGCACCGATAGTTCTGAATAAGGTAACAACGTAACACTGGGTCAAAAACTATATTAGCTGGTTGCCTGGAAATGACAAGACAGATTTGAATTAAGCCAATCAATTTAAATTATACCCTGAAAAATATCAAATTACAATCAAGTTTGAATTTAGTTTATTGGCAATCTTAAAAGCCGATGACACAATCCGATGCTTTGGGGGTATAAGACCAGAAAAAAATTGAACAGTTGGGAGGAGAACCACCAAGCCAACGACATCTGCAGATTGCCCAGAGAATAGTTCTCTTAAAGGTACCTTTATTGTGACCTATGAAGCATAATCCCTAAGAAGACGACGACACAGGAAGATCCAAATAGAAGATTCAACAGCTGGCTGGTTTTTGAAACTTGAATTTCTGGTAACTCTTAATCGGGGCTTTTATCAGACTGATATTATAGAAGGAAAGGTAAAATATAGGTTAGAGGAAGGAGTTGTAAATAGTTGTGAGTTAATTATTCTCTGTTATACTTTAAGAAATAAAGTTGTTAATTTTTACTTTAAATAGATCTTGGCCTCTCGAATTGTCACAGATTACTGCACTGTGTTGCTGGTTTAAATTAAGCAGGACGGTTTACCCCATGTCGTAACAGTTATTTAGAGGGGTAAAATTTTATATTTTCATATTACAAACTAAATTCATTAACCAGTTTTGCATCATCATTTAATAATTTTGTTTAAAGTAAATAAATAATGTTGTGCTCATTAAAGAAAGTTGATGGATCTTTTGTTTTAAAACTACATTCGAGAAATGGATTATATCGGGACCCAAGTAACACAATTATGTTGTGACCTGTGGATTACTGGAACTAATGAAAAATAGTTCACTTTCCAATCATGGTCATAGCAACATTCATAAAGATATTAAAAAGCATTGGCCCAGGAACAATTAGAGTCATAGAGATGTACAGCATGGAAACAGACCCTTCGGTCCAACCCGTCCATGCCAACCAGATATCCCAACCAATCTAGTTCCACCTGCCAGCACCTGGCCCATATCCCTCCAGACCCTTCCTATTCATATACACATCCAAATGCCTCCTAAATGCTGCAATTGTACCAGCCTCCACCACATCCTCTGGCAGCTCATTCCATACACATACCACCCTCTGTGTGAAAAGGTTGCCCCTTAGGTCTCTTTTATATCTTTCCCCTCTCAACCTAAACCTATACCCTCTAGTTCTGGACTCCCCGGCCCCAGGGAAAAGACTTTGCCTATTTATCCTATCCATGCCCCTCATAATTTTGTAAACCTCTATAAGGTCACCCCTCAGCCTCCGACGCTCCAGGGAAAACAGCCCCAGCCTGTTCAGACTCTCCCTGTAGCTCAGATCCTCCAACCCTGGCAACATCCTTGTAAATCTTTTCTGAACCCTTTCAAAATTTCACAACATCTTTCCGATAGGAAGGAGATCAGAATTGCGCGATAGGAAGGAGATCAGAATTGCGCAGTATTCCAACAGTGGCCTAACCAATGTCCTGTACAACCGCAACATGACCTCCCAACTCCTGTACTCAACACTCTGACCAATAAAGGAAAGCATACCAAACGCCTTCTTCACTATCCTATCTAACTGCGACTCCACTTTCAAGGAGCTATGAACCTGCACTCCAAGGTCTCTTTGTTCAGCAACACTCCCTAGGACCTTAGCATTAAGTGTATAAGTCCTGCTAAGATTTGCTTTCCCAAAATGCAGCACCTCGCCATTATCTGAAATAAACTCCATCTGCCACTTCTCAGCCCATTGGCCCATGTGGTCAAGATCCTGTTGTAATCTGAGGTAACCCTCTTCGTTGTCCACTACACCTCCAATTCTGGTATCATCTGCAAATTTATTAACTGTACCTCTTATGCTCACATCCAAATCATTTATGTAAATGACAAAAAGTAGAAGGCCCAGCACTGATCCTTGTGGCACTCCACTGGGCATAGGCCTCCAGTCTGAAAAACAACCTGCCACCACCACCCTCTGTCTTCTACCTTTGAGCCAGTTCTGTATCCAAATGGCTAGTCCTCCCTGTATTCCATGAGATCTAACCTTGCTAATCAGTCTCCCATGGGGAACCTTGTTGAACGCCTTACTGAAGTCCATATAGATCATATCTACTGCTCTGCCCTCATCAATCTTCTTTGTTACTTCTTCAAAAAACTCAATCAAGTTTGTGAGACATGATCTCCCACGCACAAAGCCATGTTGACTATGCCGAATCAGTCCTTCCCTTTCCAAATACATGTATATCCTGTCCCTCAGGATTCCCTCCAACAACTTGCCCACCACCGAGGTCAGGCTCACCAGTCTATAGTTCCCTGGCTTGTCTTTACAGTCCCTCTTAAATAATTCCTGCAGGACACCCCTGATAACCAACTTCCAAACATATTTATGTACATTAAACTACAATTTTCTGCCTATATGAATGGAAATAATTTCTAATCCATGCCAGGTTTTATGAACCTGGTGTTTCTTGTCTCTGACTTACAACTTTATATTTTCATATTCCAAAATCAGCACCACACCAGCATCTTTCCAAACTGAGAGAATGATCCCAGAACCCAATAAGCTGTTAAGGATAAGGTCAAGGCTCTTTCAAGTCAGTTCCCATGTCATTTATTTAAGATGCTTTATTTTGAGATATCTTCCTCTCTATTGTAAAACTATCAATTTTCGTTTACAATGCAAGTCACATCTGATTGTTGGATAACATCCAGAGGAATGTGAACTGACGTAAAATAATCATTGAACACCTTTGCCACAGCTGAAATTCCAATCCATTTTGTCCTGAAGTGTCTGTCAGTAATACTAAGAAGTCCTAAATAGTCATTCAAAAAACTTTATCATTACTTCTGTAATTATCAATGATTTTCCTTCCCATTGTTCTCTAAACTGCTCTAATCGTTACTTCTGTTACCATTGATTGTGCCGTGATACTTATCTCTATTTCCTTGTCAGCTATTTAACTTCATCAATGTTTTGCCATATTCTTAAAATGTCCAATATTTAGATTCTCTAATGATGCATAGAGCAGTAACTCAATCAATTTATTTCTAATATTACTTGTATTTGTATAAAAATATTTTAACAGTCTAATTGTTAGCGGAATAAAGGTCATTTTTTTCTTTTAGCACCATCTATTTACAAACAATTATTTCACCTGTATTAAGTTAATACTATTAATGCCCCCAATATCAGATCTTTTAAAAATCTATTCAGCAATTTAGTGTGATCATATCACAAGTTTAATTCTGATATTCTATGGCCCCAGCTCAAGATATTATTGAGTATATTGGCCTCACTGAGAATGTGACTATCACATGATTGTACGAGAACAGTGCTGTTCAAAAAGTGCACCTTCCCCAAATAACATCACTTTTTATGATGTGTGTATTTCCTTGACAGGTTCATTTAAGACAAGCTACATCCAATGTAGAAAATTAGAGTAAATAGAGGAAGTAAAGATAAACTTTTTCCAAACATGGAAATGACAATAACCAGCGGTCACAGATTTAAGATGATGAAAAGAACTGGGGCAACATGAGGAAAAACCTTTTTATTAACAAAATGAGTACTTTGAATTTGGAATTGTACCGCTTAATAGGGTGATGGAACACAATAGCTTTCAGGAAGGAATTTGATAAATACTTTAAAAGAAATTGCAGGGAAATAGGGAAAGAACTAGGAGTGGGACTAAATGGCTTGTGCTTTGAAAGAACCAGCACAAACATGATTAGCTGCACTAACCTATAATAGGAAAATTAACACAACAAGAATTTCACAGAGACAAAAAAACTGCAGATGCTGCAATCCAAAGTAGACAAATAGGGGGCTGGAAGAACACAGCAAGTTAGGCAGCATTCAGAGATGGAGAAGTCACTGTTTCGAATATTAACTGCTCTTTAGGGTTAATTTCACAGAAACTGGGATTTATCGCTGCACCGAGTTTCCTGCTAATGAGGCATTAAAAAAGACTTTACAAAATGGCCACCCTCCAAAAAGCCAGGTCTCCAAACTGATTAATACACCATTACAACTGGAAACATACAATTATCTCATGTCCTTATAGCAGGACCAGCCCTATGATAGCAATCAACATGAGAATTCCAGCCAAAACACAAATACCAATGAAGACAATGTCACTGGTATCTTGCATTCTGGAAAGGTCTGATCCATCTACCACCTTCAACTCATCAGAGTTGGAATCCTCAAGATTGACAGCTTGCTGTTGGAGCTGATACAGTTCTGTATCTGTAATGATGTCATACGAAGCTGCTTTTCTCTTGAGGTCGCATTGCACTTCATATTCCTGGCTATCTTCCCGTGTTCCATTAGAAACCTTTATGTACAAAATATTCACAAAGATGGTGACATTTCCTCTTCTCTGCAAAGGCAAGAGAAAACAGATTAGTAATGTCTATTGCACATGGATTAACTCTGAAAGACATAGAGACAAAGAAACAAGCTTCTTGTGTTTGGGAATTTGGAGAAGATTTGTAGCTCAGGGTGGATTAGGTTGTAAATTTGCTTACTGAACTGGTAGATTTGTTCTCAGACAGACATTTTGTCACCATGCCAGGTAACATCATCAGTGAGCCTCCAGTGAAGCCTTGCTGTTCTGTCCGGCTTGATATTTATCTGTTTCAGTTTGTTGTGGTAAGTGATATCATTTCTGGTTCTTCCTTGAGAGGTTGGTAAATGGGGTACAAATCTGTGTTGGAAATGTGTTGCTGGAAAAGCGCAGCAGGTCAGGCAGCATCCAGGGAACAGGAGAATCGACGTTTCGGGCATAAGCCCTTCTTCAGGAACCTGTGTGTTTGTTAATGGAGTTCAGAGTTGAATACCAGGCTTCTAGGAATTCCTGTGCATGTCTTTGTTTAGCCTGTCCCAGGATGGATGTATTGTCCCATCGAACTGGTGTCCCTCTTAATCTGTGTGTATGGATACCAGTGGCTAGTTTTGGTGGCTAGTTGGCACTCATGTATCCTGATGGCTAACTTCCTGCCCATTTGTCCAATGTAATGTTTGGTGCAGTCCTTGCAGGGTATTTTGTATATGATGTTTGTTCTCCTGGTTGTTGGTATGGGGTCCTCTAAATTCATCAGCTGCTGTCTCAGTGTGTTGGCAGGTTTGTAGTGTACCATGATACCTAGGTTCTAGATTAGAGTGGTGCTGGAAAAGCACAGCAGTTCAGGCAGCATCCGAGGTGCAGGAAAATCGACGTTTCAGGCAAAAGCCCTTCATCATGATACCTAGGGGCTGGAGTAGTCTGGTCTTCATTTCAGAGATGTCTTTGAAGATCACATTGAAACAGCTCCTGATGAATTTAAAGGACCCATACCAACAACCAACAGAACGAACATTATATACCAAATACTCTGCAAGGACTGCACCAAACACTACTTTGGACAAACGGGCAGGAAGCTAGCTACCAGGATACATGAGAACCAACTACCCACCAAAAGACATGACCAACTATCACTGGTATCCATACACACAGATGAAGAGGGACACCAGTTCAACTGGGACAATACATCCATGTTGAGACAGGCTAAACAAAGATACACGCGGGAGTTCCTCGAGGCCTGGCATTCAAACTGGAAATCCATTAACAAACATATCGATTTGGACCCCATTTAGCAACCTCTCAGAAACAGAACAGGAAATGGTATCACCCACCACAACAGATCAAGACAGATAACTATCAAGCGGAACAGAATACCAAGGTTTCATTGCAGGCTCACTGATGATGTTACGTAGCATGGTGACAAAACATCTGAGAACAAATCTACCAGCTCAGTGAGCAAACTTACACCCCGAAGCTTCTTGAGTATTGTTGGAGCTTTTGGAACATTTAAAATTCATATACCTGGATGGTATATGAATAGGAATAGTTTGAGGGATAGGGCCTAATGTTGGCAAATGGGAGTAGGTCATACTGGGATATCTGGTCAGCATGAACTCACCCAGGCAAATGGGGAATATTCTATCATACTTTTGAATTGTGCTTTGTAGATGGTGGTCAGTCTTTGGGCAGTCAGGAGGTGAGTTATTCGCCACAGTATTCCTAGCCTCTGTTCTGCTCTTGAAGCCACTGTGATTATATAGCGAGCCCAGTTGAGTTTCTGGTCAATGGCAACCTCCAGGATATTGATAGTAAGGAACTCAGTGATGGTAACGCCATTGAGTGTCAAGGATCGGTAATTAGATTGTATCTTATTGGAGATGATCATTCCCTGGCATTTGTGTGATGCACATTCATGAGGGGTATAGATAAGGTGATTAGTCAAGGTCTTTTTCTTAGGGTAAGGGAGTCCAAAACTAGAGGGCATTGGTTTAAGGTGAGAGGGGAAATATTTAAAAAAGGACCTGAGGTGTAACCTTTACATGCAGAGGTCTGTGTGTGTATGGAACAAGCTGCAGAGGAACTGGTAGAAGTGGGTACAATTACAACATTTAAAAAGCATCTGAATTGGTATATGAAAAGGGAAGGTTTAAAGAGATATGGGTCAAATGCTGGCAAATGGGATGTCAGATTGGGATGTCTGGTTGGCATAAACAAGTTGGACTGAAGGATCTGTTCCATGTTGTATGATTCTATGACGCTAAATGTCACTTGACACTTGTTAGTCCAAGCTTGCATACTGTCTAGATCTGGTTGCATTTAAACATGAACTGCTTCAGTATCTGAGGAGTTGCAAATAGTGCTGTACATTGTGCAATCATTCAGCAAACATCCAAGTACCTGGGTCTTTGTTCCACATGCATCAAATCGTGAGATTATCTTGTATGCAGAGCCAAAAGCCTGGGCAGTACAGCCCTGGTTTCCTAGATAAATGTTGCTTCGACTGAGTAAAGGAACAGCCTGTACAGCAATCTGAATCTGGAAATCTGTTCTCGTGCAGCTGATGTTCATGGGAACGACTGAAACAAATAAAATAAGTAAAGCTTAGTTAAACCTCAATAGTTCTGGCTGCATTGATTACACAGAATAATTCACAGAATGCTGTACAGCACCTGTTGACTCAGTGGCAAATACACTTTCCAGTGTGATACTCGGTTTGTGAGTCAGTTGGCAAATTGCCTGCTCCGAATTATCAATATTGATGATGCTGGTAGTTAGATTGGAACAGCAGATAATGGAGCCTCTATATAATGGGTTTTCATATGTCACAATGGAGTGTCAGTCTTAAATTTTGTACTCGAGTCTCAGGAGTGGAACTTCTACCCAAAGTCTTCTAACTTAGAGTTGATATGCTATTCTATCAGAAGTGTTAGTCCATAACTGAAACTACCATTCCCACCAATGATGCTACCTTTGTCCATTAGATATCTCATTGGATAAATTACCACCCAGATTCCACACATCCAATAACTCCTTGCCATGATGAGCCCTCTACTTACCACCATTGTATGATACATGGAAGCCACGAGAGGCTGTATTCCTATCAGCAGATAACACAAATAAAAGTCGGTTCCCATTGGACAGGAGTGAAGAGGGTGAGTTCCGACCACACCATTTCCCTAGCAATGTATCAGTCTCACTTTCTCCATCAAAAACTGCAAGAAAATCATAGTCACAGGCGTCTGTCAGGCTATCCCTGTCCTCCAACTCAAAATCATTTACGTGAACATTAATCCTGTAACCAAGAGGTTGCTGGATTGTCCAGTGACAGTTGATGTTATTCGGGTAAATGTTTGGATAGCGTGGGCTAGAGAAATTCCCTTTAATGGCCGTGAATATTTGCTGACATTCACCTGGGAAAAATGAGACACAAAGTATCAATATTAGCTCTTAAAAATATGATTACAAATAACTGGGCATTTGTAAAGTTAATTACTAAACAAAATGGCTTCTGCCTAGAATTGACAGTGATTCATCATGAATCTGTGAATGTGAAGAAATTGTTTTTCAAGTTGGCTATGTTGGTTGATAAGCTTTGCATTCCTCAAATCAAGGGAATGTTAAAGACTGGAAATGTAACATTTCCAGAACTCCTGATGTCACCCTATGGGTAACAAATCACAGATTGGTGCAGTCAATTATCTGTCCTAACATAGTCTCAAAATTCCTCAGATTCCAGTAGTGAAACCAAGATTTCATTCATCTCTATTGGACCCCCGCTGCCTCCTCAGATACTTGGCTTCCTCCTATACTGACTCTTATAGAGTCTGCAATGACAGAGGTAACCAAATTAGCATGGGACAAGTAGACAAGAGCATAACTTTGCACAGGCCTGTGGCACTCAACTGAGTAGAAGGCCATCTATCCCATTCTTTACCCATCACACACTAACCCTCTTCCTACAACTGATCATAGTTCTATCAGTCCACTAAGCTGGAGAGAAATCCTGAAAATTTTGTTAGAACATACATGTAGGGACTTTGAGAGTCCAGACTGCCAGATCTGCATTGCATTAGTGGAGCTTATATCCACACTTGTTGATATCCTCTAGCAAAGTAGCATGCTTGAGACAGGTAACTTCATCTGTTGCTCAAATGTTTGGGATACCTTCTGTCCTCAGGTTAATTTGAGCCAGATTGGACACCTTTCAGAGCTGGAAAAGGCAGCATTTCAACAATCTTGATTTTGAAATATATCAAACAATGATTTGATCATGATAACCATTATCACACAGGATTATTTTGACGTGCCCTATTTCAACACTAAGCTTACACTGTGGTCATATCATTATTGGGTGTGCTTGAAATTACACTGGAAATCAATTTAAGATTATTAGTTAGGCTCCAAGTAGGATTCAATTGTACATGTTTGAATGTACATATATTCACACACAGGATCCTGTTCTTTGCAGGCCAAGACAATTTGTTCATACATTTCACCTTTTCACTGAGGAAAGAATTATGGTGACTGCCAGTTTCTGCTGCATTCTCCATAACAATACTTTATCCAATCATAGTCTACCTGGTCTAATTTTAATAAACTAGCTAGGACTAGTAGTTAACAGTTCCTGCTGCATCTCCATGTTAACACTGCTCAATTAATCAGTATCCTCTTCTCATGCTGTGTAAATTGATGTTACCTTTCTAAGCTTGGCTTCTTGTGTCATAGGCAAGACAAAATCTTCAACTTCCTTTATCTTTTCAGCAATATTTGAGTATTTACTCTGGTATCCAAATGTTTGCTATTTTACTTATCCCTCCTAGTTCAATTTTATAATTAAGCCTATTGTAAATGTATTGTATAGTGTGTTATTTAATAACACTAATCTAAGAGACCAGATGTCTGTCTTTTAGATCCTTCAACCTGAGACTCCATCAGCCTGTTTTGGAATATAAAAGATTCCAAAGTAGTATAATCAAGGAGAGCAGGAGCGGTATCCCTGTTGTCATGGCTAATATTTATGTCTCATTCAACACCACAAAAAACAGATTATCTGTTCATTAGGATACTGATATTGTGACAGTTTAGTGAGTGCATATTGCCTGCTTTGTTTCTTGCATTATAACAGTGACAGTTCAAAAGTACTTAGTTAGCTGTAAAATGCTTTATAACATCCAATGGTTCAAAAAAAAACTCCATCAACTCAAGTCTGTCTTTATTTTTCTTTCTATCTGCAGATTTTGACTGAGGTAGTCAAAATTAGCCACAGTTTTTTAAGCTAAAGAAAGAAATTCCCATTCCTGAATTTAGTCTGGGTAGTCCTGATGGGAACAGCACATCCAAATGTCAAGGGATCAGCACTCACTATTGTACATGTTACTAAATTAAAGACACAATGTTAAAAGCACATCTTCTTGTTTGACATAGACCACATATTATGAATGATCAATTGAGTATCAAAGAATAGTTAACATTATTGAACAAAAATGTAATAATATTTCTATAGTCAAAGATTATGACTTCCAATGGGGAATAATTTCGAACTTAATCAGGCTGGTTGATGAAACTGGTAAACACAAGGAAAATCTGAAAAGGCTGTCATTAAAAAAGTAGATGGTTTTTTTTTCAGAACAATGTCAACTTATACTATCTTTTATTGAAACTTGGTTACATATCTTACCTGAAAAGTAAAATGCTTTGAAGCCCTTTGCACCAATATTGAAATCTGATTTAAAGACAACCAGGAGTTCACTGCTGCTGGAAATAATGTCCGGAGGCTTTGATCCACCACAATAGTGACCCCAGTGTCTGTCTTTCATGCTGGATCCATCAAATAAGGCAACGTAGTCAAAGCTACAGTCCTCATTGTTTTCCAGGTGAAAGTCATAGAAGATCAGATTGACCACTGATTGATTGGAGACTCGAATAATCCAGTGACATTCTGCATTATTGGGGTAATTATCTGGGTACTCAGGGCTAGACAGCACTCCAGACAGACCTGTTAGCACTCCCCCACATATATCTGAAAAAAAGCTTGATTTGAAACTTCAGTTTAAATTGAAAGGTTTGATGCCCTTGCTTTTCAAATTATTTAATAAATATATGTTTCCCTTATGTAAGTCATTTCCCACACATTTCGTCAAAATCTTAATGCTGCTCCAATGCTCCCATTTTGCCATTTTCTGAGAGGTATACAACATCAAATTGATTTTCACTTCTACTCGCTATTGGGCGAAGGACTGACCAAAAACAGGAGGAAGCATGCATGAAATTGTACCAACCTACAACTTGTGGATATATTCTAGCAAAGTAGCATGTTTGAGACAGCTAACTTCATCTGTTATTCAGAATTTCATTCATTTTTATTGGACCCTCGCTACCCCATCAGATCCTTGGCTTCCTCCTATATTGACTCTCACTTACAACACCCAGTTAATGTATTGCTTTTTCGAAGAGTCCAATATTACTGATTCTAGTGTCAATCACACTGTAGTGTTTAAAGACTTTGACTGAAAAACACAAGATCTGTGTCTGTGTGGGAAGGTTATCAAGCAATAACAACTTGCATTTATGTATCAACAGTAATATTGTGAAATATCCGAAGGCCTTGAATATTAGTGATTATCCAACAGAATATGTCACTGAGCTGTGCAAGGAAATATCATGATAGTTGACCAAATGTTTGGTGAAAGAGGTGGGTTTTAAGTAACATTTCAGAGGAGAGGGACAAGCTACTTCTTGTTGAGACAATTGAATGTGCAAGCACCAAAGAGTAGTAATTAAAATTGGGGATACTCAAGAGACTGTAATTGGAGAAGTTCAGAAATCTAAGCGGTTTTTGGGCTGGAGGATATAATAGAAGTAAGAAGGAAGTGGCACGATTTGAAAACAAGAATTAAAATTTTTAAATTGAAGCATTGCTGAACTGGAAGCCAATATAGATCAATTAGCACATGAATATAGAGGATTTAGTGAGAGTTGAGATAAAGGCAGCAAAAATTTTGGATGAGCTAAAAATTACAGAGGATGCAAGATGGGAGACTGGCTAGGAGATCATTGGCATAATTGAGCTCGAAGGTAACACAGGCATGGATAAGAGTTTTAGAAACTGATAAACTAAGGCAGGATAGATAATACAATAAGTAATTATTTGAACAAAACTATTACTCGTTCCAATTTGTTATTATTTTGTTTTTTACCTTAGGCTTTCTTTCAGGCAGTCTTTTCAACATTGGGATGTGTTAGAATTCTATTTTTTATGTGAGTAATTAATTTGAAATTATTCATTTTTAACTAAGACTCTAAATACATCAGCCTCAAAATATTCAAAGACTTGGTTTCCACTACCTTTACATGAAGAGAGTTCCAAAGACTCATGACCATCTATGAGAAATATATGTTGCCTAATTTCTGTTCTAATAGGGCAATCTCTTACTTTTAAGCAGTGTTAAGAAGAAACATCTCCTCCATATTTTTTCTGTCACCTCTTACTCTTCTTATCTCCAGCTGATGCAAGTCTAGTCTTCCTCACCTTTGTTCATAAGACAACTGATGGTATGCTCTGCAAGATTTATTTCTGCATCCTTCAGCTCAAAACAATTTCTGCTCACATTGACATTGCAAGTATAAGCTGACAAGTAGACCTTGATGAATGACAGGATTAACATCTCATTCATTAACCAAAGAGATTTAGGGATAAAGAAATAAACAGAAAAGGAATTGAGATAGAGAAGGAATTAAACAGGGTGAATTCAATGCCAAATCAAGTTGAGAAAGAGAAATAAAGGACAGGATTTTTCAGATGGCAAAGTTTCCCACTCACCACCATGAGGAACATTCATTGGCTGGAGATGGGCCTTTTGCTTGAGTATGGGCATCTGTCCCTCACTCAGGCTGAAGACCCACTTCAGAGTACTGTCAACCATCAGATTTATTCCATAACTCCAGAAGTGCCAGTGACAGCAGTGGCCAGGGCTGGGACTATGAGTTGTTCCTGGATTCTAAATCCAGGACTGAAAAATGTATTGCTGGAAAAGCGCAGCAGGTCAGGCAGCATCAAAGGAGCAGGAGAATCAATGTTTCGGGCAAAAGCCCTTCTTCGGGCATAAGCCATTTTTCAGCTCTGATCTCCAGCATCTGCAGTCCTCACTTTCTGCTTCTAAATCCAGGATCCAAGACCTAGTATTTGAGGAGGTCTTACAATGGGGGAGTGAGTTAGCGTGAATTGCCAGCGTGATCCTGTAAAATTCTGTCCAAAACTAAAAGTATGCTTGAAAGGAGAAACAAGAGAGACAAAGAAAACACAAGAAAAAAAACATAAAATTTAACATTTTAAAATCATCTGTAGTAATTCAGAACCTGAGAGATTAAAACTGACTACTTTTGACTGTTCACTTTTTGGCAAAAGAGACTGATTGTTAAGTCATTCTTAATTATCAAGTTCTTAAAAGATTAATTACATTATTAATTATATGCCAACTTTGTAGATACAGTAATTTTAAATCAACCTGTTCAGACATATTATGACACCGCTCTGGAGCAGTGGGACTTCAACCTGAGCCCTGTAGCTCAGATGTAGGAACATCTTTACTGTGCTACAAGATTCTCAGACTTAACTTAGTATATCAAGATTAATGGGCGAGTATAATGCAAGTCCATCATTTTAATGAAATTCAAGTGGAGATTAAAAATGAGAAGGCGTTTTTAGGAAGGCAACAGAAGGGTAGAACAAATTGACAAGTAACCTATGATGATTTGTCATTCCACATTCCTCTTCCTCATCCAATGTATACATGAATAATAGTGTGTATAAGTCAAATGCTATTAATTTAACAGGAAATTCTAAGCCATTATTGCTCCAATGTTTTCTGTTAAAGCACCACCCAGCAAAATCAGAATTCAATTACATCACATTGTATCAAAGTCAATAATTGTTCATCAATTAAGCATTCGATTAAATTTTAAAAGTAAACTTTATAAAATGGGATACAGATTAATCAAACCTTTGCGGTATGAAGCAGAGAATCCATGGCTGACAACATGTTTATCTGAGCGGAAAATGATTGACATCACATGCCAAGAAGACGTGAAGTGGGGAGGGAAGACTTTTCCACAAAATGTGCCCAGAAGATTTCCCTCATCCTCAGGCATTCCATTATAGATTTTAATGTAATCATATTCACAATAAGTGTGAAATTCAAGGTCAAAATACTGGAAGTTGAGCAAAATTGAGGAGCCCTCTGTAACAACAATGAGCCATGTACATTTAGTGTCATATGGATAATATCCTGGGAAGTTAGGGCTGGAGAAATTCCCATTCGCTGCTGATAGAATGCCGCCACATTTAACTCCTAATGGAAAAGAAAGCAAAAAAAAAACGCTTTTCTGTAACATTTGCATTAATGCTTTAAGAATGTTCATTGTTTCACAACTATGGACAAAAGTTTAATAGTTCAAGACACAATGTAGCAGTTGGTGTGATAATGAGCCATTTAGGAAGGCTGCGGATTTCATCCCTTTTAAAGAAACAGGAATAGGCTGTTCAGCCTATCAGCCACTTAAGCCATGGCTGATTGGACACGTAGCCACACTATCCCCATAACCATTTATGCCACGGGTAATCAGAAATCTATCAAAAATACATACTCAGTTAAATATTAAACATCCAACATACTCATTCTAAGCATCCACAGCCAGGGTACAGAACTTCAAAGATTCACACTTTTCTGCATAAGACAAATTCTCATCTCAAATTTAAATGGCATTCCCCCTCACTTTTAAATTGTGCCCCTTGGTTCCAATCTCCCTGACCAAGGGAACCATCTTTCCTGCATCTAAAATAAAACAAAGAACTATGGATGATGGAGTTTTGAAACAAAAACAGAAATTGCTTGTGAAACTCAGATGGTCTGAATGGATTCATGGGGAGAAAATTGAGTTAACGTTTCAAGCAAGTCTAGTGATTTATCATCAATACTAAATTTTGCCAGCAATTTATTTTTGTTTCCTACATCTATTAGAGAATCTAATAGGGCAGCACTGCTGCCTCACAGCACCAGGGACCCAGGTTCGATTCCAGCTTTGGGCAACTGTCTGTGTGGAGTTTTGACATTCTCCCTGTGTCTGCGTGGGTTTCCTCTGGGTGCTCCGGTTTCCTCCCACAATCCAAAAATGTGCAGGTTAGGTGAATTGGCCATGCTATATTTTCCATAGTGTGAGGTGCATTAGTCAGGGGTAAATATGAGGAAAGGGTCTGAGTGGGTCACTCTTCAGAGGGTCTGTTTCCATACTGTAGGGAATCTAATCTCTAATCTAATCTATCTCTTTATATAAATTGTAGATTTCCAAGAGATCACCACTCGTTCATCAAAATATTAGATAATACAGGTCCAGTTTACCCAATCTCTCTTCAGAGCACATTTCCGCAATCCCTGAAACAAGCCTGTTGAATTTCACTTCGCTCCCTATATGATAATAATATCTTGCCTGAGGTAAGGAGATACAAACTGCACACAGCAGTCCCGGTGTAGTCGAACCAAGCTTCTATACAATTGAAGCAAGAATTCACTACTTCTGTACTCCTATTGCAATAATACTATTAGCCTATGTTGAGTTACCTGATCTCAGCTATGAGACTGTTATCTTCCAATTGGACATAAGAAAGAACTTTATTTTTAAATTGCCATTCAAGGCCAACCAAGTACATTGTTTCAGAAAGGACAAAGACATAAAACTCAACAATAGATTGAAAATCACCAGATTTTCATTTTCATCAAAATTACATGTTTTAAAATTACTGTTTTGACAAAGCAGTGAACATCATAACCTGGATAGTCAGTATGTATTGTCTGAAATTTGTACTTTTGTCTCCATTAGCCCTCAGTTCACTGGAAATCAACTTCAATCACACTTTTTTCTTATCAAGTTTGAAAATAATCTCTTAACATCAAGGCAGGAAAGATAGCATTTTATCTTTTGAAACCCGAGGAATCTATATATAACAATTTCAAACACACAGGCAACGTATGTTTTACCTGGTCTGGCTGTGACTCTACAGATAATCCACAATAGCAAGACACCCGTGGCAAATTGCACTACACAATTGTGCATCGCTGAACATATAAAGACAACTAAAAACCCAAACTAGAAAGGCAAAATTATATAATTCTTTACAGCAACATATGAAGTAATACACAATGGTTGTAGAATTAATAGTGGCATTAATAATTCACTTGTAGTCTGCATTAGTAACTTGATCCATCTCTGGTTCCTTTCATTAAATATTAATAAACTAGGCCCACTGTCCTCAGCCTCCACACTGCACTATACAACTTGTTGTACAATCTTTGGAACAATGTCATAAATATTTAATTTACTCAAGTCATAAATTTTCTCTTGTAAGTTTAAGGATAATCCTAGCTTCATTAAATACTTTATGGAAATAGTTATAATTAACATTCAAAATTGATTAATTTAACAGGTGCTGGACCAGTTCAAAATTGGCAAGTACAAAAGTCCCAAAATGACTTATAGGTTTAATGACTGTAATTAGAAATGCATTGACATCAGGTCAACGAGACCCCACTCTATCTCCGACTTCTCTTCGTCATAACTTCTCTTTTAAATCAAATATTCACTTGTGCATTTTGAATAACGATTTTTGAAAATCTTTGCAATATTCAATTGAATTTTCTTCTATTGTGGCAATAACTTCACCTTATCAGTCTGGGTAACCCCAAAAAGTATGCATGTGTTAGTATTCAGGAAACTATATTATCAGACACAGCAATGAGGATCTTCATAGTTGAACACTTGCCAACACTCGATATCTAAGCTCAAACATGAAGAATAGCTACTTAGACATGGTCCCAGTCAACAGCTGGTGCCCATGGTGCATTATCCCCTCAGGCCTATTCAGCCATTCACTAACACCATGGCCAATCTGATTACTTTCGAATCCTGATAAGTCTCCACCTTCTTGCTTATCAAAAATCTATCTACCTCTATTTGAAATATATTCAACGACTCTGCTTCCATTGCCTTTTAACAAAGGGAGTTGCAAAGACTGAACACCCTCTGTGAAGAAAGGTTTTCTCCATTTCTGTCTTAATTTGATGATCCTTTTTTTTGTAAAACAGTGACAGTTACTAGTTCTAGATTCTCCGACAAGTGGAAAACTCCATTCAACATCTACCCTGTCAAGATGCCTGAGGATCTTATCTGTTTCAATCAACTTGTGTTTTACTCTTTTAAATTTTAGCGGATGCAAGTCAAGCCTGCCCAATTTTCCTCATAATACCACTTGTCCCTTCCAGCTGTTGTATGAGGAAAGGATGAAGTCTTCTTTATCCTCTAATCATTAATGATAAAATGACTCCTTATTAACCTAGTTTTAATCACTCTATATTCTCTATTCCATATAAGTGGAATAAAATGGTACACTGCAATTTCCCCAATATAGATAAATAACAAATATATTGATAAAATGAATGTGCATATTTTAAATGTTATTACAATCTGTCTCATTTTTTTAACTGTTCATGTTTTGACCAGACTTTATGTCAGATAGTGGGAAGTCGGGGTTGTTTTGCTGCTCCTCAAATCAATTATACATTGTTGCACTAAAATATAAGAGTATGATACATCTGGCCAATGATTTTGTTAATCTGATGATACACTGAGTTCAAGCAAGCAGTGTGAGACTTTGGATATTAATGGAAGTGTAGGTGGATGGGTTGGTGAAGAGGAGAGCAGACCGTCAAAGACAGTCATACCACCTTATCAAGCCAATCTGGACCAAGATAGCCGTCTTTGACAAAGTTGTGCCCAGAGTAACATGATGGCTCAGTATTTAACACTGCTCCCTCACAGCTCCAGGGACCTGTGTTTGATTCCAGCCTCAGATGACTTTATGAATGGAGTTAGCACATTCTCCTTCTGTCTGTGGAGTTTTCTCTGGGTGCTTTCTTTTCCTCCCAGTCCAAAATGTGCAGGCTATGTCGATTGGCCATGCTAAATTGCCCATAGTATCCAGGGATGTGTAAGTTGGTTGATTAGCCATGGGAAATGCAGCGTTATGGGGGTGGGTCTGAGTGAGATGCTCTTTGTAGGGTTGGTATGGTCTGCTTCTATACTATAGTGATTTGATGAAGGTGAAAGATCTTTTCCAATCTGCATTTACTTTCCATTTACTCTATGCTATCTCACACACACAGGCCACCAGTCACTCTAACTCAGCCACTACGCATGCCTCTTACCAAGATTCATGACTACAACTCTCACTATTGCATACATCATAATCATACAATACTCTCACCCATCCCATCCTCCCAAACTACTAAACCTTCCTCACCTCTGTATTTCACTCACTCAGGACATTAGGGCTCAGTGGTTAGCACTGCTGCCTCACAACACTAGGGTCCCAGGTTCGATTCTGGCCTCTATCTGTGTGGAGTTTGCACATTCTCCCCGTGTCTGCGTGGGTTTCCCCTGGGTGCTCCGGTCTCCTCCCACAGTCCAAAAATGTGCAGGTCGGGTGAATTGGCCATGCTAAATTGCCCATAGTGTTAGGTGCATTAGTCAGAGGGAAATGGGTCTGGGTGGGTTACTCTTCGGAGGGTCGGTATGGACTTGTTGGGCCAAAGGGCCTGTTTCAACACTGTAAGGAATCTAATCTAATCTCACCACCTGTACTGCTCGTACTACCATTAAGGACTCCTTCAATTACTTCCATCATATTCACCCCTTCCTTTCTCTCACTGCAGGAAGTACACACTGGGTCTAGAGGGTCAAAACTGGCTGGTGGTGGTGGGGGACCCAAGGTGGTGACAGACACAAGGCTCCTCAGATCATCTGAGGAGAACATTTTCAAGCTGTCTGGAGAAGAATGCAACCATTCCCATCATAAAACTGTAAGTGGGTGGATTGGAGGAAAGTTGGGGGTCAGGATTTAGATTTTTAACACTTCAGCCTTACATTTGACCCAAACATATCTGTTTTGGGGGGTTAAAATTCTCTCCAGTATTCAGAGAATATAGAAGAGGCAGATTTACCATGTTATCATTTGGAACGTGTTTTAATTTTGAAAGTCGGGTGAAATGACTGAGTTGGGAAATAGCATGAGGGAGAGAGCAGATAGAAAGGCATTATCAAAAATGTTGAGAGGCTGAAGGTAACCAAACTTTGACAAATTCAAACAAAAGTGTAAAGAAAATGTTAACTCTGTTTTCTCTTCACAGATGCCACCAAACAAGCTGAGTTTCTCCAGCAATTTCTGTTTTTGTGTATTTCAGATGTCCAGCATCTGAATTATTTAATTCAAGAAAAAGAAAAGCCAGAATGGCAATAATAGGGCTATGATTGTGTGAGAATGGGTTAGTTGCATTGAAAGCATACAATAGAACCTGGGGGTTGGGGGTGAGTAATGTAAGAAGGTATTCGTGTTCTAAAATAATTAAACTCAGCACAGCCAACCCACTTTCCCCAACTCATTTTCACTCACTCATCCCCATTATAACTTATCTTCTTTTCTTCCTTACTATCTCAATCACTTGCTTTGTCTGACCATTTTTTGTCTCAATCTCTGGGATTCCTCTCTACCTATCCACTCATTCATTTTTCCCCCACTCCCTGTCATCAGCATACATACCACCTTTTCCTACCTGCTATCACTTCAGAAGAAGGGTCATTGGATTTGAAACATCAACTCTGTTTTCTCTCCACACATGCTGCCAGACCTGCTGAGTTTCTCCAACAATTTGTTTTTTTGTGTTACTTTTTAAGTTACTTGAGGAGTGCACAAAGATGTGTTATCCACATTGTTTTCAGGATAGCAGTTGACATGGTATAGTCTAACATAATTGGTAAAGGGCAGGTTTATATGGTATATATTAGATTAGATTATCTACAGTGTGGAAACAGGCCCTTCGGCCCAACAAGTCCACACTGACCCTCCGAAGAGAAAACCACCCCCCCTATATTTATCCCTGACTAATCCACCTAATGCTACGGGCAATTTAGCATGGTCAATTCACCTAATCTGCACATCTTTGGACTGTGGGAGGAAACCGAAGCACCCGGAGGAAACCCATGCAGACACAGGGAGAATGTGCAAACTCCACACAGACAGTTGCCAGAGGCGGGAAATGAACCCGGGTCCTTGGCGCTGTGAGGCAGCAGTGCTAACCACTGAGCCACCGTGCTGCCCCTGCTAAACATTGCCGAAGGTAACAGCACAGGGCCCACTCTAACTCGTATTCTGAATGATTTGAAGAATAGAACACCGTCAAAGTTTGTATCTGCCCTAATTTAGTGCCTGTTCTATAAGAACAACCATGTGTGAAGATTCAAAGAAATCAATCTAGTGAGTAGATGGCAAGATGGCAGACAAAACTTCAACATGAATCAGTGTATACTAAAGATATTAAGGATGTCACACTTTAGAGTTACTGACAATTGGTCTATGGATAAATTTTAGTGTAATTTATATTAAAAAGACAACATAAAATTAAAGTTCGCTTACGAGGATTAATTCATAATACAGTTTCTGAGATAATAGTTCAAATCATTAGGTCCAGCTGAAGCATCTTCTATGATGGTATTTCTCACATTCCCATTAAGTTGAGATATCAGGATTTATTAACACATCCCAGAAACGAAATTTAGTAATTACATTTGCCAGATTGGGCCTATGTTAACATGTGGCACTTGCTGAAGTCTAGCAGATGTCACAACCACCTACCATAATGATTAGTTAAGATATTGGCCAATGGGAAGCTACATATCCTACTTGACAACAACTCCCCTGCCAACACACAAAGGCTACTTATATACCACCATGAGGGATGAAAGTCAAGCAGCCTTTAGCTTTAGAGAATAGCTAAATTACCAGGAATCTCAAGGTAACAAACAAAATATCTAACATTTTCAGGATCATTAATTAAACAGCTAATTTCAAAGAATGGCTGCCTGTTTAATTTTCACTAACAGTGCCTGTAATGCAGCAAATAACTGTGAGGAGAGTCCTTGCCAGAAATTCAGAATCACAGAGAACTACGACTGCCATCATTATCAAACTTCTAGTTTGTTCACTAAGGATAAAAACTCTTCTGAGGTTAACAATACTACAGCTGTTCACTGTCATAATATTACAGTATTATGGAGTACTGAAGCAAACCCATTAGCCTGGGCTGGTACTTTGGTAGTTCTACTCTCCTACCCTTTTCCCTACAGCAGTGCAAGTGTTTCACTTTCTTCAAACATTTATTCAACTCCTTTCTGAATGTTATTGCAGAATCTGCTTCCACCATATTGGCAGGCAATACATTCTAGGTCACAGAAACTTGCTACAATAAGGAACCTTTCCTCATGTCAGTGAGTCACACAGCACAGAAACATATACTTTGGTCCAACTCATCCATGCTGAACATGGTTTCCCAAATTAAACTAAACCCGGCCCATATCCCTCTAAAACGCTCCTATTCATGTACCTGTCCAAATGTCTTTTAAATGTTGTAATTGTACTTGCATTTACCACTTCCTCTGGCAGTTCATTCCACATATGAACCACCCACTGTATGAAAAGGTTGCCCCTCAGGTCCCTTTTTAAATGTTCCCCTTTCACCTTAAAATTATGCCCTCTAATTTTGAAGCCCTAACCTAGGGAAAGACCTTTGGTCTTCACCTTCTTGATAAACCTCTAATCAGGTCAACCCAGATTCTTTTGCAAATTACAGGTGTCATTTGATTACTAACCTCTTTGCCAGTGATGAATTTCATTTTATTTACATTGTCAAAATTGTTAAATTTTTGAATACCTCTGTTGACCACCTCCTTAACCTTCTCCCCTCTGAGATTTGAACTTACATTTGTTCACAATCACTGATCTAGTAAAGAAACTGTACAAGGAAAAGATCTTTTTTAGCATGTATTTCCTTCTTGTCCTCTTGTTTACACTGCATGTACATTTTAGCACTGCCTTCAGATATAGTAGCATGATAGAAAATGGGATGCTGGTCAATCTTCTCCAGGCAGAGAACATGACCTTGAAAGATGAGTCTATTCCTTGCATTCAGTACAGATAGTAACAAATATAAATGCAACCAAGGCTGCCATTTAATTTTGGTTTCAGCTCTCTGGCTTTCACAATGCTTATCCTTATCATTGGAGAAGGTTCAGGGCTGTAATGGTGGCATTTGTAACTTTTGAACAATTATAGAGACGCGGTTTCAGTACTCCAATCTGTACGATGCATCCATCCGATAGTGTGTATAGGAAGATTTTGGAATATAGGGAACTATAATAGCTTGGAGAAAAATTAGAGTCCATTGTACTTTAATAGCACAGAAACATATTCACTACATATTCCTAATTGAGGTGATATCATTGCTGCTTTTAGGATTCTGAAGAGACTGGGTAAATTAGACCATGATGAATTGTTTCATTGTGTCCAAAATAGTAGAAATACAGGACACAAACTGTATTGAAAGAGATGGGGAAGTAATTTCAAAATGAATCAATAGGAAGGCTTTTTAGTATGTGAGTGATATATTTATGGAAAAGGGCCCCTAAGGACGCAGTGGAAACAGATACTGCTGATTAATTCAATGCAATTTAGATGGATCTATGTTTTGAGTAATATTTTGGGATATATTATATGACTAACTTGAGATGTGACATATGGTAGACAGTATACTTTAGAAGGAACAGGTGATATTGAGTTCCCAATGCTTTCTACCAGTAGAGGTTTTCCTCAACTCCTGTCTGGGTCCATTGTAGACTAATTAATAGAGCTTGATTGCTATAATTAGTCAAAATTTCCTTCATTATTGTATTTTGCTACTATTAGGATTGTGGAAGATGAACTAGGTGAATTATAATGCATTTTCATTTTTCAATTTCTATGTGGGACTGGAGTTATGCACAAGGCAGACTGATAGAAATAACTTACATTAGATTGAATTACATTAGATTAGATTACTTACAGTGTGGAAACAGGCCCTTCAGCCCAACAAGTCCACACCGACCCGCCGAAGCGCACCCACCCAGACCCATTCCCCTACATTTACCGCTAACAAACTCCATATAATGACAACTTTTATAATGCCAGCCCACAAATTTCCAGCTTTACAGAATTCAGTTCCACAGTGTGCCATGATAGGAATGATACTCATAACCTCAGAATTGCTAGGCCTGTAACATATCCATCACACTGTTAGTATCTAGTTCTGTTAATACCATTCTAAATATCCAGGAGCAAAAGGTTACAAATCCACAGGTGTTGGGAATTCATTAGTTAGCTTGTATTAGAATGTAAGTTACCATAGCGTATTAAAATATATAAAAGAGGGCTTTTGTGGCACAGTGGTAATGTCCTACCTCTGAACCAAAAGGCCTGGGTTCATTTCACATGCTCCACAACCCTGTCATATCATCTTTGAACAGGCTGAATCAAAAATATCTATTAAAATGTAAATTTCTAGAAGTACTAATATGTATAAAACTGGTGTTTTTTGGCACAATGGTAGTGGCACCTTCTAGCTCAAAAGGTGCAATTCCTACATGTTCCAGAGGTGTGTTATTTAACGTCCAACCTGTTTTATTTAAATTCTAATTTATAATTACCTTAATTCGGTTCAATTTTGGTTTTGGCGTTTTTTGCCATAAGAGGATTAGAAGTTATAATGGTCTTGGAGTACAATGGTAATGTCCCTACTTCTGGATCTGGGTTCAAGTCTCATGCATAATGGAGCTATGTCATAAAATATCCAAACATGTTGACTAAAACATATTCAAACATATCTAAAGAAAGGCCAGCTAGAAGGAGAGGGGAATGTATTTGAAAGGGGTAGCAAGCTCTGTGTGAAAAAATAAAGATGCTTTTCCAAAGTATATTCGTCACTGAATGTGCTTCATAAATATGCCTGATAAGTTTAATGCACATCACTGGATCCAGCATAGATATAGGATATAGAAGTAAACAGTTTCCTTTTAATCCTGCTGTAGGTAAAATTGGTTATAAGCAGTTGTATAGTTCTTTCCTTTGTCTATGTAAGTCTACTGAAAATAGTTGATTTGCATACTTCTATCTATAATGTACAATGGGAATGCAGCCTAACAACTGTGGTAAGGACAAATGAGATCATTGGCTGTGCTGCTTTTAATGAACATCCCTATTCTGGAAAGGCAAAATCTGCCATACTTTATCCCGTGATGGTATTCTGTTGCTGCCTAGATTGCAAGGTTGGTGTTCAAAGCAACAGATTTGCTGAATAACAGAACTAAAATGCCTGCCACTCCCAACGTGTGTGTGTGTGTGTGTTTAATTTGAAGGTTATTCAATGATAACTATTTTCAGGAAAATCAATGTCAATAAGTCAGGAATGACTAACAGCCTACAACCAGTCAGAGGACTGTGTAACAAAGTATAATGTAGAGTGAGCAGATCACCTTCTGGCAATCAGCAGAAAAATGCTTCTCTTCTGAGTTCCAGTAATTTTGCCATGGTCATTTATCCTGCTGTGTGAAGCAATCAAATGCCAATACATGGATTACTGGAAAGCGGATACTCATATCAACTGTCACTACCAATTAGTGAAACATCCTAAAATAAGATATATTATATATATATACACACACACATATATATAGATTTGGACTAGCTGCAACTGCTAACAGTTCAAACCTGAAAACAAACCTCATGGTTTAGGTCATTTTTTTTAAGTCTAACTACACATATTTTTATGAAGTTACTGTGCATTTTAGTTGCAAGAGAACACTTATATATTACAGCTTCTTGGCATGCTTTAGCAATATGGATTACAGCTGATTTCTTGGTTTTGAGATTCATTTGGGTTAAGGAAAGTGGCAGTTTTGCCTACTAATGTTTCTTTGGTTGGATTTGCTGCCTTTGCCTATCTATTTGTGGATTGTGCATATCAATCTATATCTCTGCAAGAACTGTTCTTCCAGAAGAAAAGGCAGTTGAAAGGAGATCTGAATGAGGCTTTCAAAATCATGAACAGTTCAGTCAGAGTAGATAGGGAAAAGTTGTTTCTACTTGTAAAAGAAACAAGAACAAGAGGGATGTGCAAAGTATGTGCAAAGGTGATATGAGAAAAAAACTTTTTCACTCAATGGGTTGTTAAGGTCTGGAATGTACTGCTTGGAAATGTGGAAGACAGCTTCATTTGAGGTGTTCAAGGGGGCATTAGATGGTTTTTTGGATAGTGATGCAGGGATATCAGGAAAAGATAGGAGAGAAAGATAAATAAAAGAGCCAAGTTAGAAAATAGAGCCAGTGCAGGCATGATGGACCAAATGGTCTCTTTTTGCATAGTGACAATTCTGTGACTCTTCTTTTTGGGCTGTTGGAGCTGGTTTCTCTAGTGGCTAGGTACAGCACGTATGAGATTTACACCTGAAGAATAAGTCTAGTCATGTCTCTATTGGTCTATTTGGGTGTCTTTAAAGCTAAACATGGAGGTATAGTCAGGATAGGTTTGGAAAGTTATGTTTCTCATTGAAGTCCCTCTAGTAATTATTAGTTTTAGAGGAGTAAAATTTATGGAGTTTACTTTTCTGTTGCGTGTACAATTTTGAGCGAGCTGTCATGCATTTTGTTGCAGGTGGTGATATGCTGCAAAATCACCAGCTTTTACCCAAACTAGAACAAATTGTGCATGTAGAAATAAAAACAAATGAACATATCTGCAGTCTAGGAGGTGCACACTTGTCCAAAACATGCTGATTTTACACTTATCCATACCTAAGAAGATAAACAGATGTGCAGAGCTTTAAATTCAGGCCATCACTGAAAAATAAAACCTTTTTTCTAGTTCAGTATTGGATGGAAGTTCCATCTGGGTTGCATTTAGACAAAATGTCTCTTGTCTTTGACAAACTTTACTGTGACAAAATAATGAATGAACTGATAGCTGATTAAACATTAAATCTTTTCAGCTTTTGTTCTTGTGCCAAAAATATCTGGCAGGCTCCAATGTTTTGTTTCTGAACCCCCTGAAAATGTCTTTTTAATTTTGTACCAGTTATACTTGGCATTAATTCTAATTGGCATAAAGGTAACTTTCCAATAAATGTGGATTCCTATTAATGAATATGCTTTCTATTATAACTAAATTACATAGTAAATAATCATTTGTTTTTCATCTTATTCAAGCTGATTGCAAACTACAAAACAATTAAGGATAACTATCAGCTGATAAATATCTGATTCATAGACTCATGATTCTCAGTTCACACACACCAGTACTTTTGTCAAATTTGTCCTTCCTTCTGAAGTTCGTGAATTTTGCTTCAGTACAAAAGTTCAAAAGAACACCAGTACTCCCCTGTCATCTCACTCATAACCTTTCTTTGTATAAGAATCTCGATCCTAAAGTCTTACTTTACTTGATGACACACATTTGAGTTAAGTCTGGTTCTGCGCACAAGTAGAAAATCAATGATCACAAAAAGGCAGCTCATTTTACACACCTCTCAACTTTCATGTTCATTCACTTTAATGGAAATAAAATTGGGACACATTTCAAAATGGACTGCCAATTTGTAATCATCCATTCTACACTGTAGAGGAGAAAAGCAGGGAGGTAGACAGAGAAGGAGGAAGGCAGGAAATGAGACAATCATTGTCTATTTGATTTTGGGATATTGTAGCATCCCAACTGTGACCTGGTTAAGATCAATGATTGATCCTGTAGACATGCTACTCCGAATAACCCATTCAGCAATACTTGTTTATCAAATGTTTGAATTCTTGTGACAGTGCCAGTATCCTAATCCTTTTGATGAATGTTTTTCTTAATTATTCAGGACTTATGTGTGAAATAAGAGATGAAAATCAGAAAATCATTATTTGTTTGTGCTGCGTACATATCAACTACAGTTATTTTAAATTGAAATGACAAATATCAATTCATCTTATAAGTGGAACCAAACTCAAACTACTAAACAGAAAAGGGTAAGTGCAGAGGAACATCTCTCAATATGTACTTGCCAGTTCACAATTATCCTAACAGTTATACATTTCTTGATACTACTTCAGTGGCTTTGGACAGGCAAGTGATACTGAAAGAAAAATACAAAAGGTAAAGACACTATTAAATGTTATGACTGATTTTGATTTGTTCCACAGACTTAAACAAACTTTGCCTTCCAAAGAGAAACAAACTTGGAAGGAGATCTCAGCTATCTGTAAGAATAATAGGGTAGTTATGGTAGAGGATTTTAACTTTCCAAACATGGACTGCCATATTGTTAAAGGTTTAGATGGAGAGGAATTTCTTAAGTGTGTACAAGACAATTTTCTGATTCAGTATGTAGATGTACCTACCAGAGAAGGTGCAAACCTTGACCTACTCTTGGGAAATAAGGCAGGGCAGGTGACTGAAGTGTCAGTGGGGGAGCACTTTGGGGCCAGCGACCATAATTCTATTCGTTTTAAAATAGTGATGGAAAAGGATAGACCATATCTAAAAGTTGAAGTTCTAAATTGGAGAAAGGCCAATTTTGACGGTATTAGGCAAGAACTTTTGAAAGCTGATTGGGGGCAGATGTTCGCAGATAAAGGGAAGGCTGGAAAATGGGAAGCCTTCAGAAATGAGATAACAAGAATCCAGAGAAAGTATATTCCTGTCAGAGTGAAAGGGAAGGCTGGTAGGTAAAGTGAATGCTGGATGAGGATTTGGTTAAGAAAAAGAAGGAAGCATATGTCAGGTATAGACATGATAGATTGAGTGAGTCCTTAGAAGAGTATAAAGAAAGTAGGAGTATACTTAAGATGGAAATCGGGGACATGAGATAGCTTTGGCAAATAGAATTAAGGAGAATCCAAAGGATTTTTACAAATATATTAAGGACAAAAGGGTAACTAGGGAGAGAATAGGGCTCCTCAAAGATCAGCAAGGCGGCCTTTGTGTGGAGCCACTAAATGAATATTTTGCATCAGTATTTACTGTGGAAAAGGATATGGAAGATATAGCCTGTAGGGAAATAGATGGTGACATCTTACAAAATGTCCAGATTAGAGGAGGAAGTGCTGGGTGTCTTGAAATGGTTAAAAGTGGATAAATCCCCAGGACCTGATCAGGTGTACCTGAGAACTCTGTGGGAAGCTAGAGAAGTGATTGCTGGGCCTCTTGCTGAGATATTTGTATCATCGATAGTCACAGGTGAGGTACCGGAAGACTGGAGTTTGGCAAAAGTGTGCCACTGTTTAAGGAGGGTGGTAAAGACAAGCCAGGGAACTATAGACCGGTGAGCCTGACCTCGGTGGTGGGCAAGTTGTAGGGAAATAGATGGTGACATCTTGCAAAATGTCCAGATTAGAGGAGGAAGTGCTGGATGTCTTGAAACGGTTAAAAGTGGATAAATCCCCAGGACCTGATCAGGTGTACCCGAGAACTCTGTGAGAAGCTAGAGAAGTGATTGCTGAGCCTCTTGCTGAGATATTTGTATCATCGATAGTCACAGGTAAGGTACCGGAAGACTGGAGGTTGGCAAATGTGTGCCACTGTTTAAGGAGGGCGGTAAAGACAAGTCAGGGAACTATAGACCGGAGAGCCTGACGTCAGTGGTGGGCAAGTTGTTGGAGTGAATCCTGAGGGACAGGATGTACATGTATTTGGAAATTCAAGGACTGATTCGGGATAGTCAACATGGCTTTGTGCATGGGAAATAATGTCTCACAAACTTGATTGAGTTTTTTGAAGAAATAACAAAGAAGATTGATGAGAGCAGGGCAGTAGATGTGATCTATATGGACTTCAGTAAGGCGTTCAACAAGGTTCCCCATGGGAGACTGATTAGTAAGGTTAGATCTCATGGAATACAGGGAGAACTAGCCATTTGGATACAGAACTGGCTCAAAGGTAGAAGACAGAGGGTGGTGGTGGAGGGTTGTTTTTCAGACTGGAGGCCAGTGACCAGTGGAGTGCCACAAGGATCGGTGCTGGATGCTCTACTTTTTGTCATTTACATAAATGATTTGGATGTGGGCATAAGAGGTACAGTTAATAAGTTTGCAGATGACACCAAAATTGGAGGTGTAGTGGACAGCGAAGAGGGTTACCTCCGATTACAACAGGATCTTGACCAGATGGGCCAATGGGCTGAGAAGTGGCAGATGGAGTTTAATTCAGATAAATGCGAGGTGCTGCATTTTGGGAAAGCAAATCTTAGCAGGACTTATACACTTAATGCTAAGGTCCTAGGCAGTGTTGCTGAAGAAAGAGACCTTGGAGTGCAGGTTCATAGCTCATTGAAAGTGGAAACGCAGGTGGATAAGATAGTGAAGAAGGCATTTGGTATGCTTTCCTTTATTGGTCAGAGTATTGAGGATAGGAGTTGGGAGGTCATGTTGCGGCTGTACAGGACATTGGTTAGGCCATTGTTGGAATATTGCGTGCAATTCTGGTCTCCTTCCTATCGGAAAGATGTTGTAAAACTTGTAAGGGTTCAGAAAAGATTTACAAGGATGTTGCCAGGGTTAGAGGATCAGAGCTACAGGGAGAGGCTGAACAGGCTGGGGCTATTTTCCCTGGAACGTCGGAGGCTGAGGGGTGACCTTGTAGAGGTTTACAAAATTATGAGGGGCATGGATAGGATAAATAGATAAAGTCTTTTCCCTGGGGTCGGGGAGTCCAGAACTAGAGGGCATAAGTTTAGGGTGTGAGAGGGGAAAGATATAAAAGAGACCTAAGGGGCAACTTTTTCACGCGGAGGGTGGTACGTGTATGGAACGAGCTGCCAGAGGATGTGGTGGAGGCTGGTACAATTGCAACATTTAAGAGGCATCTTGGGTGGGTATATGAATAGGAAGGGTTTAGAGGGATATGGGCCGGGTGCTGGCAGCTGGGACTAGATTGGGTTGGGATGTCTGGTCGGAATGGACGGGTTGGACCGAAGGGTCTGTTTCCATGCTGTACATCTCTATGACTCTATAAATATATACTGTTTGAGATATCAACGGCATCAGTGGTATGAGGAGTAAATTTCTAGTTTCTGCTTCTAGTACTAGACCAAACAACTGCAAAATACATATTTAATGACTGTAGTTGGAATGCACGCATTGAGTTCAGATAAATACAAATTAAAAGCAGATGTACTAAAAAAGGCTAACAGCACAAACTCATATTAGAGTGAGGATTGTTTTGTTTAATTATTTTTGAATTGTTGTTACCAACAAGGTTGTCAAAACAAAAGCTTCAATTTCCTTCTTGTCATGACCATAGTGGGAAATAGTGCACTGGAAATCAAAACCCACTGTTCCACAGGTTGTCATGAAATATGACCAATTTAAAATGCTTGTGACCACTATCAAAGAAAAAGAAACTCACTTAGGTTTCATTAATGAACAAGAAAATGAAAATACTTATTTATTAGAATACATAAGAAAATAAACTCAAGCCAGCAAGTACCCTCCATATTGAAATCTTTGTAGATGTTTACCAGTCCACTGCAACTGAAAGTGTTACATTTTTAATGTCTTTTTTTCTCCTTAAACTTCAAATTAAGATATAAATTAAGTCCCAGTAAACAGATTGGCTATTTTTCCCAAGGACATTGAGATTGGAGCTGGAGATGGTGGGTGTATCAGAAACACTTTACAATGGTTCTAAAGAAGCTATGTAATTTTAAACTAAGTTTCATACTGGCACATGTCCAGAGCATTAAGTGACCATAAATTGGAATGAATGGCCTTAATCTCTCAGAAAATAAAATAATTAGTGAAAAATACAATTGCCACTTAGGCAGTTAGGGCACACTACTCCAAATGTTCTGCCAGCATGGAGATCCTTCCTTACCCTGGAAGCGACGAACATCAACAAAATAACAGATGAAAATCCTGTTTTCAGTAATGATGTCCTTATCTTCATTGGTGGAAAAATTATACATTGAACAGGACAATGAAAGAATTTTAGGAGATAGTTTAAAAGCTTACAAATTTAGAAATATATTTCAATGAAATACATTATCTCTAAACAAAAACCCTGCACCATTAAACATTGACCCATCACTGGGCACTAAACAGTTTAAAACTCCAGGCTTGTAAGGATGTGCCATTTCACAGGAGAGCACCATGTCCCTGTTTCATGATCACATGCCACAGTGGTTCAAGCAAGCTTTCATAATATCTAATCTCTCTTGTCCTTATATAACAACTACTACCCCTTTCAGACGTCTTGCATAATAGATATCAAAAAAACTGCAGTGAGCCAGTGCAACAGTTTCTACAGCATTACTGTACTGCAGCAGTAAGAAAAGTTCAAACCTGTTTAATAGCATAAAAACAGTGTCAAAGTTGCACTGCCACTGTAGGTCCAGGTTTGATTTCTATGGTCTATGGTGAGTTATCTGATATGAAATGGAGCAGTGATGTACATGCTTCAGATAACTTCGTAGTGATGTGAGGGGAAAAAAAACCTGGCAGATAACTAATGCTTCTCCTTGTGATTATCATCCTGTAACGTTCACTAAAATAGATCCATTTTGATTGTGAGACCTTCTGAATCCTCTGTTCAGCAGCTTTGTTTTCCAGTGGCTATCACACAGGGTCTTCTTCCAATTTTAGGATTCAGCTGTATTTAATTGAGTCACAGACTAAGTCTTGGAGTGGATTCTTCCAATAATAGTGGAGGTTGTTGTGTATTAAAGAAGTAGTAAGTTTTTATGCCAATGGGTATTAAGTTATTAATTGTCTAAAATATAAACTGCAAATCTTCCGTGATGCCCATATGATTGAGGTAGTTGAGGATGTCTTCATTAAAGGTTATGGATCCACAAACCACAACAAATGGTTTCTGTCTGCATGAATTAACAAAATCCTTCACCATATCTTCATTTATACGTCCACGGTAAGATTTTTCTTGATAACTCCAGGGAAGAGTTTCCAGATCGCACTCCTAAAATAATTTAGGTTATCAATAATTAATATAAATGTAGGTGAGGCTTGTGTTTGATAACTGGGTTGCTTGTATTCCCATTACAGCAGCAATTTTATTTCTTAGGCAATTGCTTGTTTTTAATTGGAAAGAAATTGTCAAAAGCAGATTGTTTCCAACTATCAACTACTTCTTCAGTCACAAACCAGAAGAAATATGGTGATATTTTTATATCTGTTGATGATTGTAAAATTGAAGAAGCTACTGTCATTAATTGTCTCTTATTGAGGATGCTCTTTGTTAGTTGGACCAAAATATTTCTCATTGTCCCTAGTTTGACTGACGTGACTAGTAAATATGCAAAATATTTCTTTCTGCTTCCTTTTATATATTTCCCCTTTTTCTCACTTTTTTTTTGTTCCCTTCATCACTTTAATTTCTCTCTTCCAGATTTGTTTTGCTGTCTCACTTGCATATTTTCTTACTCTTTCACTTGTTTCTAATGTTTTATCTCCTCCACTTTTGTGTCTGTTTTTACCTCTTCCACTGTCCTCGTCTCTACTCCATATTCACCCATAATGTTTGTAATTCTGTTTCACTTCATTCACTTGTGTCTTATTATTTTTCTTTCTCGCTTTTATTTGTTTCTTTCCCCTTGCCAACTTTTTTCACTGTATTTTTCTCTCTTTCAGCCAATTCTTATTTCTAGTATTCTCCCATTCCTCACTCATTTGTTTCATTCTCCCTCTCCCCTTTGGGTTTCTATCTCTCCTGTTCCTCCTTCACTTGTTTTGCTCTTTTCCTGCTTCATGACTGGTCATTTTTACCCCATCCTTCTCCTTATTCGTACATTTATTCTTATTGTCCTGCTTTTCATTTTTTGTTATGCCCCTTTTCTTCATATTACTTTAGGAAAGTGGACAAAAGGATGCATGTGTTAAAGATGCCTTTAGAGTAGGTGTAGACACAAAGGAGGCAGAAGTGATAATATCTAAATTCTAAATTTTACTTCATTTGCTATGTGTGACAATTCTTCAGTGTAATACGTTGCTGATCATGCTCGATGATACCACTGCTGTTAGACATCTAAAGATACTGTTGACATAGCATCACCTTTAAAGTGACTTCAGAAAAGAGAAAATCCAGAACACAGAGTTTAGATTATTGTGGAGAATTTTCTTCAGGTCAATGGAGAGAATCACATTTTGCCACCAGCTGCAAAGTCTGTGCTAAGGTGTCATCTTACCTGACTCAGAACAAACAATGTTTTCACATTCCAGTAAGCAGCCAGTTCCTGAACTTGAGACTTCATGTAGATATCTTGGAAAGTCCTGAAGCAGCCCACCAAAGTAACAAAAGTTTCGTCCTCTTCATTTGCTACAATATATTGGATCAGAGGTATCATTGGAGCTATACCTGTCCCTGAGGCAAACAGCAATAGCTGCTCATACTGCCAAATATAAAGTAAATGGTGTCAATATACCGTAAACCATTGATCATTACATTTTGTACAATTTATCTATGGTTCTAAACTGTCAATGTTAAAGTAAGAAATCTTTCAGTCTTAGTTAACGCTTGCAGATTAATAATTAGAGAGACAATATTATTATTCCTTTACAACAGTTTATATATGGATTAAACTAAAGTTGTGATTGTGGTTTTGGACCACAGGGCTGCTCCCTCATTATAGAAAGACAACTGGTGGTGGTCTAACATTAGGGTGCCACACCTCAGGTGAGGGGAGAAGTTAAGAAGGAGACTCCTTCATGGTAACCTCAGTCCACTGAACCCATGCTGTTGGTATCACTCTGCACTGCAAACCGGCCATCGAGCCAAATGAGCTAACTGACCACTCTACTGTTAACTTTAGTAAGAAAATACATTATTGTAATTAAGAAGTCTCACAGATTACACTGTAATTTCTTTAGGAATGATGGGGAGCCAAAAAAAACTATAATTTCTGTTTCTCACTAATCAAAACAACCTTTGATTTATATTATTGTGTATTATCAAATTTTGCGATTATTACAACAATTCCAAAATGCAAATACTCTCGCTGAGTGATTGACCTGATTTGGTTTGTATGGCAAACCTCCAAAAGGACCCCGCCAGCACACACTATCCCACTCCTTCAAGGTCTTCACATACTGAGACATTAATCCGTCTTCATAAATCTGTCGTAAAGACAAAGTGAAACCGTTGATGTGCATAATACATAATTGCATTTTTAAGACTACCTAAAATGCTTCACACATTGAATTACTTTTAGAGTGTTATAAGTTACAGATGAAACATAGTAAATATTAAAATTTAGCACTGTAGATTTATCTGTTACCTGATTAATTGCTCAATTACAGTACAGTAACAAAAGTGCAACATTCTGACTAAAGCACAGCAAAAACACAATACCTTTATCAGAACCTCAAAGTAACCTTTTGCATCCAAGGGGTTCACTGGAGTGTACGCTCTCTGAATTTCTATATCATTGACAACTCCCCTTTCAATAAATCAGAAAGATTGAAATCAGTTAAATTATAATCTTTGGCTAATAAATGTATGTTCATTAATATTGGACACACTTTAAAATTCCATTTGCGAGATGGGAAAATCTATTAAATCCAACAGTTTTTGAGCACATGGGCAGGATGTTCCATTCGGTAGAAGGATCAGATTTTTTTCCTTTTCTTTCCTTCACTGCTACTGCTCTGCCTCATTGTCAAGGCATCAAGATGTAGTTCAATGGACTGGTTATTGGTCATTTTGAATAATTGGTAACAAGTTCCTTCCAGTCATTAAGGTTAATACAGCTGCATTGCAGTGTCTCTGAAATAATAAAGTTGGCCATTTTAAAGTTGAGAAAACAGGACCTGGTAGGGGATATGCTTTTTGGCCACAGTGTCCAGTCCATTCAAGTTGATTTTGCAGAGGTATTACCCGAATACTTGTGAAGTTTCTTTTCAAGAAGTCACTAGCGATTGATTGTTTAGCGGTCTTTCTATTGATTACAGAGAACGCACTGTTGATGGATCTTTTCTTGTGCTGTTATTTATCACCGCTGTAGAGTCTTGCAGTGTAGGAGCGTGATCATGACAGCTGCTCAGTACACTAGTTGACTTGCAAGAAATCTTTTGTTCAAATACTTGCTGCCATTATTGTCGAAAGTTGAGATGGCACAGCTGGTTTGGTGGTGGATCTTTTTATCAATTATGGCCTCATGATAGAGGTAATTGCCAAGGCATGGGATGTACTCAAAGTATATCTGTATGGCCCTATTCTGCTGCCCCTTCTCAAAAGGTTCACCTCCTTCTCCTTCCCCCATCTGAAGCCAAAGTTGGAACAACAGTTTCTTTTTCTTTCAGCACAATCTATTCCAGTGTGTCTCTCCTTCAACATATGTGAGACGTAGAATAGGAGGATGACATAGTTGGATCTGACCCAGATCCATTGTGAGAATGTCCTTGTAAAGAAATAGAATCAGAGTTAACCAAACAGGAATAAAGTCACCAAGTCAAGGAGCATCCAAAGCAATTTTCATTTGTCTGCAGAATATAGAGCAGATCACCACCTTGACAGAGGCTTATACTCTCCAACAACCCTTTGAGTGATGCTATTGAAGGTCTTTACCACCAATAATAGCAAAGCTAGGATGTGGTGCCAGAAATAGTGCAGTGCAAAAAGTCCTCAATGTAAGAACAGGATAAGGAAGAATCAATGTCTCACTGGCTGTGAAAGTAGAAAAAGGCTGCAGCAGCAAGATGCAGCACAATCTTCACTTGCTCATGGCAGATGATACCCAGCATCCTTCCTCTTTGCAGAATCTTCTCTGTTTGGCTACACATGTTTTGTCCAAATAATCATCGCTGTGGCATGGTTCTCATCTCCAAGTTGTATACAGGCTCCTCATACTTCTTTGGTTTCTCCTCCTTCTCCGATTATTCAAAGTTCTGACTCAAAATATTTAGAATAATGTTGTTTTTAAGTGTAATAACTATAAATATGTCTTCTGCTTGCTCTTCATTTAGCCTTTGCATGGAATCAGACCTCAGCCATAGTAACTTCAAGTATTCCCTGCTAGCCCCATTTTTTACTCAATTCATTTGCAGCAAACCACCCTTCCTTTCCTCAATCTCATGCGTCCTATAAACATTCAAGGTCAGATACTTGGTCATCCCTTTAACCTCAGCATCTCTCATGGCCCCTCCTTTTATGCCCATATCTCAATTACTGATAAAATGATCCCTGACCCCCATTCTCCCCCAATTCCACTACTTTTACCATTTCTACATGATAGAAACTCTCCTGTAGTTGATCATCCACTGGAACTGGGGCTGTCATCAAGAGCACTACTATAACGAAAACAGTCCAGTAAAATGATCTGAAACTCAGCATACAATCTAGATTAAATTAAATTAGCTCCAAACATCTCACCACTGGAACAGCTACCATTATAATCAGATTAAAATAAACTCTTCCTTCTATCGCCTTGAGGATCAGTTATAGTTTGATGATATTAATAGGTATCAATCAACAGCGAGAAAAACAGAAAGTCTACATTTGAAAAAGGCAGCCAATAACTTATAAGAGAGTCACAAACCATAAATTTCATTGCAACAAACAAACTAGTTGGTAAAATGTTGTGAAATTTTAATATACCTAAAACTATATGCTTGCAAGAGTTAAAATCAGGTGCAGCAGCTCTGGTTATAGCTGCCTTCTATTACAAACTGATAACTCTGGTAACTGTAGCATTCTTTAAAGGAATTTTCAAATCCAAGGCTTGAGTGCAAAAATCAAAGCCGACATTCTAGTGCCAAGACCATATTACACTATTGGAGATGTTCTCCTTTGCATGAGAGACTAAATTAAGATCCTGTTTAGATGACATAAAAGATCCCATTGCATTATTTTGAAAAATAGAAAAATTATTGACAGTATACTGGCTAATAATTATATCCTAGTCGAAAAGTGTGGTGCTAGAAAAACACAGCTGGTCAGGCAGCATCCAAGGAGCAGGAGAGTCGATGTTTCGAGCATAAGCTCTTCATCAGCTTTTTCCAGCACCACACTTTTCAACTCTGATCTCCAGCATCAGCGGTCCTCACTCTCTCCTAATAATTAAGTCCCAATCAACATCGAAAGAAACTTCTGATCAATATCAAAATGCTGTGTGCAAACTAGCTGTAGTATTTCCTCTATAACAACAGTGACTACATTTCAAAAGAATTTTACCAGCCATCTATGATGTTCACCAGATGTGAAACCTTCCATATAAATTTAAATCGTTTTCAATCTTTTCCACAAATTGTTCCGAACATCTAATACCTTAAATATTCATAAATACTTTGCAGATATCTTACCTAGCTACAATGTGTTGTCCGACAGTTAACCCAAGACAGCAGTCACTGGGCAGCTGGAATCTATACAGGTAAGTGTCGGCTGTCAGCTGTTCCACAGACTCTATCTGAAAAGCACTCCATTTCTCAGGTCCAATTATTTGCAAGTCATTTTGTGTTGGCTGAAACAAGACATGAAATAAGATATTTCTAATTAATAATGGCCAATGTCATTAGATTTCTGTTCTGTTTGGATAGTTCAAAACTGAAACAAGGAAAATTAAGATCTATAAATCCATTCATTTGTGCACAAATTAAGATGGTTTTGAGATAATTACCATAATCCAGTGTTTGGATTTCACCTTCTTGCCATCCATGTCATAGTTATTCTAATCTGTCAAAGTAAATGTTCTTCTATACTTAAAAAATGATCCTGATGAGTATTATCATCAAAGTGGAATGTTTCTTTTTAAACAGTATGATCTTATAACAACATTCTGTGCAACTGAAAGTTTGTTATGATTGTTGGATTAATAGAAGCACTTTCAGTTCCAAAATATTTTACTATTGATTGTCCCAAATACTAAAAAAATGTCTACTACATAAACTTGTCATTGTCTTAGAATGTGTGCTTTATACCAGGTTTTGAACTTGTATTTGGACATGCATTGACCCTTTTTGCAGGGTCAGTACCACTGAACTCTACTCCCTGTCTGACCTGTTCCAGGATCAATATTTTGTACTCTCATCTGGGATTGGTCCAAACAATAGTGCAACCGCTAACCTGCCCCATGACCCCATAACCTCTCCAATGATCGAGCCACCAAAGAATTTTGAAATTGTTGGTTTTAAATCTTGTCAAATCCCCATTATATTCAGTTTGTATCCTTTTTTCATGTTGGCCATAATTTGGATAACCAGGTTTTTCACAACTTATCAAGGGCCTGACTTATATTCAAATGATATATATTAAAGTTAGTAACTATACTCAGGTGCACAATATACAAATCGTTTTATTTTCGATGCAAGGATTGAAGGAGTGTCAATCTTCTGCACTAATATTCTTACTTTCTCTTCAACAGGTGCTAACTTTCATTGGGTTCTAAATTTATAGTGCGGTCTAATAGCCAAATGAGAATTCGTCGCAGGTGACTCAGACAACTCACAACAGGTTATCACACTATGTGGAATTAATATCAAACCTGATCCAGATTTCATCAGGCACACACATTTCATTAAGGCTACCTCAGAGCTCTGACTCAAAAAACTTTGGTCTCCTTTTGCTTTTGCCTGTTTCCATTCGTTGAGTTCCCGCTCATAAATATCGAATACACATGGTTTACATCCACTACCACAACACTGGGAAGGCAAAGGCTCTTGGGGTCGAAGAGAAAGCCATTCATCCTCACTGTAAGCCATCACCTGCAAAATACAATATTAAAAAAACTGACAGTGTGTAGCTCTTATTGTTAACTTTTTCAGCGCAAAAACGTGAATATTCATTACAGATCTTACAAATTATATCTTGTATTTTCAACAGTAGAGAATTTTGAAGACAATTTTCAAGTTAAGGCTACAACCAAAGAGAACACTGAATTACATTACAAAATTTATTTTTAGACTTTGTAGTCATTTACCAATACATTTTAACGCAGAGGTATACTGAAGTAATTGTGCAAACTCAATAAATATTCACTGTCTTTACTGGAACTGGTAGTGGTTAGATAAGCCTATTATCACACCCTCAGTCACATGTTGAAAAATGCAGGCCAAATCGATAAGCATTTCTACCACACAAATGCTAAATAATGACCATCTCAAACAAGAGAGAATCTAACCTTCTCACTTTGACATTCAATGGGATTACGATCACTGAATCCCCCACTATCAACAACCTGGGAGTTACCACTGACCAGAAGCAGAACTGGACCAGCCATAGTGTAGCTATAAGAGCAAGTTAGAGACTAAAAATTCTAGGAGCAGGTAACTTCTTTTTCCTGCATTGCCTGTTAATGGGGCACAAATCAGGAGTGTGATTCTCTACTTGTCTGGATGAGTACAGCTCCAACAACACTCAAGTAGCTTGATGCCACTGAGGACAAAGCAACTGGTTTGATTGGTAACCTATCCATCAACATTAATTTCCTTCCTATTGATGAACAGTAGCAATGATGTGTATCACAAACAAGATGCAGTGCAGGAACTCCCCAAGATTCACTGACAGCATTATCCAAATGCACAACTTCTACTACATTGAGCAGTAGATACATGTATACTACCACCATAATTTCCATACAGGAGACACAATCCTACTTTGGAATTGTATAACTGTTCCTTCATATTGTTGGGTCAAAATGCTGGAACTCCCTTCCTCATAGCATTGTGGGTGTCCCTGTACCACAAAGAGTTCAGGTAGGCCACTCACAACCATCTATCAAGGACAATTAATGAATTTTTTAACAATTCATTTTAAAAATCAATGTTAGCTATAAAAATACCCACATAAGAACATTTTCCTCGCACAAGTTCCAGGTTCAGGTTTTAATGAGGTACTAAAAACTGACACAAAGGTTAACTGCAACCTATCCAATTTCAGCTTACTGTTATAAGACATCAATTAGTTATCTTTCCGTGTAATTTTCAGAAAAAAAATGTTGTTGTGTTTCTTTGCTGATCTCTTTTGCTAGTTTGCCTCAGTATTTCACAACTGAGTACTTATGAAAGAACCATTGGCACAGCAGTGAATTAAGAAATTAACCTACTTGTATTTATATATTTTTACTGTAAGAAAATATCCCAAGGCACAGTGGCACTACTAAGCAAAATATGACTGTGAGACGCATAAGCAGATACTAGGACAAATGCCAAAAAGCTTGATAAAAGATTTTAAAGAGTATTTTGAAAGAGGTAAGTGAGGTATAGAAATGAAGAGATTTATGAGGATAGAATTCCAGGGCTAAGAGCCTGAGCAATCAAAAGCATTGCCACCATAGAGTCATAGAGATTACAGCACAGAAACAGACCCTTCAGTCAAACTCATCCATGCTGACCAGATATCCCAACCCAATCTAGTCCCACCTGCCCGTACCTGGCCCATATCCCTCCAAACCCTTCCTATTCATATACCCATCCAAGATGCCTCTTAAATGTTGCAATTGCACTTGCCTCCACCACTTCCTCTGGCAGCTCATTCCAAACATGTACCACTCTCTGCGTGAAGAAGTTGTCCCTTAGGTATCTTTTATATCTTTCCCCTCTCACTCTAAACCTATACTGTCCCACCCCAGGGAAAATACTTTTGTCTGTTTATCTTATCCATGTCCCTATGCCCCTCATGATTTTATAAACCTCGATAAGGTCACCCTTCAGCCTCCAACACACCAGGGAAAACAGCCCTAGCCTATTCAACCTCTCCCCATAGCTCAAATCCTCCAAACCTGGCAATATCCTTGTCAATCTTTTCTGAACCCTTTCAAGTTTCACAACATCTGTCCGATAGGAAGGAGACCAGAATTGCACGCAATATTTCAACAGTGACCTAACCAACATTCTGTACAGTTGCAACATTACCTCCCAACCCGTGTACTCAATACTCTGACCAATAAAGGAAAGCATACCAAACGCCTTCTTCACTATCCTATCTACCTGCGACTCCACTTTCAAGGAGCTATGAACCTGCACTCCAAGATCTCTCTGTTCAGCAACACTTCCTAGGAGCTTACCATTAAATGTATAAGTCCTTCTAAGATTTGCTTTCCCAAAATGCAGCACCTCACATTTATCTAAATTAAACTTCATCTGCCACTTCTCAGCTCATTGTACCATCTGATCAAGATCCCATTGTAATCTGATGTAACCTTCTTCGCTGTCCATTACACCTTCAATTTTAGTGTCATCAGCAAACTTACGAACTATACCTCTTACGCTCACTTCCAAATCATTTATGTAAATCACGAAAAGTAGCGGACCCAGCCCTGATCCTTGTGGCACTCCACTGGTCACAGGCCTCCAGTCTGAAAAACAACCCTTCACCATCACCCTCTGTCTTCTACCTTTGAGCCAGTTCTGTATCCAAATGGCGAGTTCTCCCTGTATTCCATGAGATCTAACCTTGCTCACTAATCCCCCATGGGGAACCTTGTCGAATGTCTTACTGAAGTTCATATAGATCGCATCTACTGCTCTGCCCTCATCAATCCTCTGTTAATTCTTCAAAAAACTCAATCAAGTTTGTAAGACATGATTTCCCATGCACCAATGATGAAGAAATTAAAAATTGGAGATGCTCAAGAAGTCAGAACTAGAGGAGTACAAATATCACAGAGCATTGAGAGGCTGAAGGAGATAGGGACATTATGGAAGGATTTGAAAACAAGAATGTAAATTTTACAATTGAGGCATCTGGGAGCTAATGTCAAACAACAGTTACACAGTTAGTAGTAAATAGAACTAAGTGTGAATTATGACATAGACAGCAGAGCCTTATGGATGTGTGAGAAAATAAGGCTGATGAGAAGAGGATTGCAGCTTCTGAAACATGGTTCTAACGAACAGTCCTTAGAATCAGGGCTGACAGAGCAAAAAGCCAATGAATTTGTCCACAGGAAAACAGGGACCCTCAGCATTTCATAGGCTTGAAGAAGTTGAGCTGAGAACATAATATCATCAGAAAAGGTGCAGTCAGAGTCTGTTTTTGGCAAAAATAGAAGATGAGTATCAGGAAAGCACCATGAACAATGGCAGGCAAACATGACAGGCTGGTCAGAAGTACTTTTGAATTGTCAAGTCTAAAACAGTAAATGCATGGAGGAAGGTTTCAACAGCAGGTGAACGCGGATAGACACAGAGTAAGATTGTATTATGAAGGTACAACAGGGGGTCAAGAACATTTGGCCTTGGATCTTCAGGTGGCCATCCTCCAACGTGGACTTCGGGATACTCAACAAGGTGGAATCGCTGACCAGAGGCTGATAGCCAACTTCAATACCCATGAGGATGGCCTCAACTGGGATCTTGGGCTCATGTCACACTACAGATGATCCCACTACACTATACACTCTCACACAATCACACTCACGCAGGCAGTCTCTCTCACACACGCACTCTCAGACACACACACCCTCTCTCACAGGCATATACTCCCATCACACTTGCATTGTCTGAGCTGAGATGACACCTTCTTTGATAAAACCTTAAGTTATGTGTCTTGAAAGAAGGTCGTGCCTCACAAACCTTATTGAATTCTTTGAGAAAGTGACTAAGGAGGTGGACGAGGGGAAAGCAGTAGATGTGGTGTATATGGATTTTAGTAAGGCGTTTGATAAGGTTCCCCATGGTAGACTACTGCAAAAAATACGGAGGTATGGCATTGAGGGTGAGTTGGAGGTTTGGATTAGGGGTTGGCTGGCAGGAAGAAGACAGAGGGTAGTAGTTGATGGCAAAGGTTCATCTTGGAGTGCCGTCACTAGTGGTGTTCCGCAAGGATCTGTTTTGGGACCATTGCTGTTTGTCATTTTTATAAATGACCTGGAGGAGGGGTGAGAAGGTTGGGTGAGCAAGTTTGCGGATGATACGAAAGTCGGAGGAGTTGTAAGACAGTGAGGAAGGACGTGGCAGGTTACAGCGGGATATAGATAAGCTGCAGAACTGGGCAGAAAGGTGGCAAATGGAGTTCAATGTAGCTAAGTGTGAGGTGATTCACTTTGGTAAGAGTAACCAAAAGATGGGGTACTGGGCTAATGGACGGATACTTGGTAGTGTGGATGAGCAGAGGGATCTTGGTGTCCATGTACACAGATCTTTGAAAGTTGCCACCCAGGTAAATAGTGCGGTAAAGAAGGCATATGGCGTACTGGCTTTTATTGGTAGAGGAATTGAGTTCCGGAGTACTGAGGTCATGTTGCAGTTGTATAAGACTCTGGTGCGGCCGCATCTGGAGTATTGTGTGCAGTTTTGGTCGCCATACTATAGAAAGGATGTGGAGGCATTGGAACGGGTGCAGAGAAGGTTTACCAGGATGTTGCCTGGTATGGTAGAAAGATCGTATGAGGAAAGGCTGAGGCACTTGGGGTTGTTTTCATTGGAGAAAAGAAGGTTTAGGGGTGACTTGATAGAGGTGTACAAGATGATTAGGGGTTTAGATAGGGTTGACAGTGAGAATCTTTTTCCACGTATGGAGTCAGCTATTACAAGGGGGCATAGCTTTAAATTAAGGGGGGGTAGGTATAGGACAGATGTTAGGGGTAGGTTCTTTACTCAGCGAGTCGTGAGTTCATGGAATGCCCTGCCAGTAGCAGTAGTGGACTCTCCCTCATTATGGGCATTTAAGCGGGCATTGGATAGGCATATGGAGGATAGTGGGCTAGTGTAGGTTAGGTGGGCTTGGATTGGTGCAACATCGAGGGCCGACTGACCTGTACTGCGCTGTATTCTTCTATGTTCTATGTTCTGGGATTTGGCAAATCAAATGAATCAAAACCTGCAACCCATTCTAAGTGATTAAGATTTAACAGCAATCAAGGTTTGTTCAATACATCACATCAGTTGCATCACACTTTGATATTTTACTATAAATTCTGTGTCCTATGATCCTGCCCCACTAGCTACCTGATGAAGGAGTTTCTGAAAGTTTCTACTTCCAAATAAACCTGTTGAGTGATTTTTAACTTTATCCACCCCAGTCCAACACTGGCACCTTTGCATCAGTCTAATAGGATTGATAGTACATCTTGAGGTCAAATATGACACCAAGCCTTCAACCAATTTGGTTCAGTAGCAGATAGATGCCATATAGAGTCAGTGGTTAGGGGAAATCAGCATTTTAGAGTACAGAAATAAAAAAAACTGGATCAGTAAAAGTGAATCTTCACTGGTTCACGAGTGTTATTTAGTGAACAAAACTGGTGTTCATTACCGTGTTTTAACAATGTGTGACATCTGTTCAAATTAATGTGTCGACTCTCAAACTATCGAGCAAGCTTGTCATCATCACCTTCTGAAAGCCAATTGGAGATGGGCAATAAATGTCAGCAACACCAATGACTCAACAATAAAAAAAAGAAATTGCTGGCAAAGCTCAGCAGGTCTGACAGCATCTGTGGGAAGAAAGCAGGTTTATTTGGAAATACTAGCTTTCAGAGCGCTGCTCCTTCATCAGGTTACCACCACCTCGGTGTTTGCAAACTGGCAGCCGTGTTTGAAATCAGACAGAACAAGTGATCATTCTTCGAAAGGTTCGTTGGCCTGTGGCACGCATGGGATGTCCCAAGAACATGAAGGACTCTTGACAAAAGCGCATTCCTTCAATGTCTCCTTTGCGAAAATTACTCAGCAAAACATCTGAGCCTCAAAGGACCGAAACTGGTACTTTAATGATACAAAGCCTACGGAGAGAAAAAGTAAATCGTTATTTTAAAGTAAGGCAGAGCTCACTAATGAAGTGGTCTCAACTGGCACAGTGGTTGGACTGCAAATCCCATTTGAGGTGCTCGGTCTAGGCTCAGGATACGGTGTACCAACAACCAGGACAATCCCAACACCTCCAACCGTCGCCGCTGGTCCCGCCCACTAGACAGGTTCTTCTCTCATTGGTGAAACGTGGCGATTCTTTCTATCTCTTTGGCCATTTCCAATGTCAATCAAACCTAACAGTTGCGGTCAAAGTTTAATTCCCGTCATGCCTTTCGGAACCTTGTTGTCACAGTAACGCGAACCGGCCTGACTTTTCTCCTGAAGCCTCGGATTAACCAGCAGATTTCTTTTATTTTTAAATTCGTCGCTATGTGGTGCCGGGCTTCGGGTGTCCGAGCGGTAAATTTAGTCCCTGCCTTGTCAGGCTGCCGTACCCTCCATGTCGCCGCTGGGTTATCCGCCCAAGCCCAGCGACCGCAGAAAATGCCGGAGCCGGTAGAAATCCCCGGACTGGAGCCTATCACTTATTGGGACAGAATGCACTACGTGCCGGGCCTAGCCGACCCCAAATGCCCACCCTGGGACAGAGGATGGGAAGACCCGTGGCATCGCCGGGGTCCCAAATATGAGGAAATGCCGCTGTACAAGGAGAAGCCGTGTTTCACGTTTCACCAGAGAACTAAGATGTTGGAGGGTAAGGACAGGGCTGTTTGGCTACAAGAACACGATAGGTGGGAGCAAGAGTCAGCTATATCGTCTGTCATTACAGCCATGGCTGGGTTTGGGTTTTAACTCTGCTTTCCTGGTCATTTCCTATATCCCGCGTTCTCTGAGACACGAAAAATATATGTCTGCCCCAGCCTTTAACATACTAAACAATGGAAACTTCACTAACTTCAAGGAAAGATAATTGCTAATGTTCACAACACTGAGTGAAGAAGCTTCTCCTCATTTCAGTCCTAAATAATCGATTCTCATGTATGGAAATACGAATAGGGTACATAAGTATGTCATTCAAACCTGCTACACCACTTAGTAAGATCATGGTTGACTTGTTTACGTTTTGAAATACATTCCCATCAATTGATTCCCTTGCTGAACAATCCCAGATCTGCCTTGAGTGTCCAGTGATTCTGAGGAAGGGGTTCCAAAGTGCCTCAATTCTGAGGGAAAGATTTTATCTTTAGATTAGATTACTTACAGTGTGGAAACAGCCCCTTCGGCCCAACAAGTCCACACCGACCCAGACCCATTCCCCTACATTTACCCTTACACCAAACACTACGGGAAACTTAACATGGCCAATTTACCTAACCTGCACATTTTTGGACTGTGGGAGGAAACTGGAGCACCCGGAGGAAACCCACGCAGACATGGGGAGAATGTGCAAACTCCACACACAGAGTTGCCTGAGGCAGGAATTGAACCTGGGTCTCTGGTGCTGTGAGCCACCGTGCCACCCAACTTTCTCCTTGACTCTGTTCAAAAAGAGTGATCCCTAGTTCTGTACTCACCCACAAGAGGAAACATTCTTTCCATATTCACCTTGTCAAGACTGTTCAGGATCTTATATACTTTAACCAAGTCACTCCTCCATTATTTAAACTCCAGTGGAAACAAGCCTATTCTGTCCAACCTCTCCTCTTAAAGTCAACTTACTCAATTCAAGTACTAAGCTAGTAAACTTCCTCTGAATTGCTTCCAGCTGATTATCATCCTTCCTTAAATAAGGAGAACAAAAACTGCAGACAATATTCAACATGAGGTTACCAGTGCCCTGCACAACTGAAGCATAACATCATTATTTTTATGTACAATTCCTCATTCTGTGACTGTGCCCCTGCATTTTAGATTCCCTGACCAGCAAAAGCAATCACTCAGCATTTACCCTGTCATGGCCTTTCAGAATTGTGTAATTTTGAATGAGATCCCCCCTCATACTTTTGAACTTCAGAGAATATAGACCTAATTTGTTCAGGCTGTCTCTCCAAACCAACGGATTCATTTAGTGAACATTTTCAGTACTTCCTCCAGCATGTAATTTCTTGTCCCTCCTTAACCAGTTCCTCAATGGGACAGCTTTTACTGCTGTGATTAGTTCAAGTTTCACTGCCCTGAGTGGCCATTTAGTACAGTTTGTGAAGCAAAGATTGGAGTCCAGCTTACCCCACTGAGTCGCAGATAGTTCCCCTCCTCTTTGATCAAGAGGCCCTCTTTATGATGCAATCTATGAACTTTGAGGGGAAAAAGGGACCAATTGAGAGATTGAATATGTTGAAGTTGTCTATTTCTGATTATGCAAAATACGGTGAATATTGGTTCAGAATTAGAGGCTTCAAATAGAATTGAATGTAAGACTAACCAATGACATTCTTCTCAGTACCCTATTCCAAGCTCTAAAGTTTGTCATAGCTTGCAGTCCCTCCATCTATGTACAGGGCAAACAAAATGATGCAAATTGGTGAGACATTATCACTTAGACTGTTTGTCTCCACAACACAGCTCACATCCAGTGATGCCAACCCCCATTTCATAAAGCGTGAGACCAACCCTAGGTCAAGAAACTTCGTATGAATTCATGAGAAGCTCATGTTTTCAACTTGAATCAACATGGATTCACAGATGTTTTACAAACGTCAATCTCAAATTAGTCAGGACTGTATACAAAAACAAAATTTAAAGATTCTCAAAATGATTTTTAAAAAAACCTTTCCTGTTATTTTTGGTAAGATCATGGCTGGACTTAAGAGAAGAGGTTCACATGCCTCGTTTTGCAGCAAAAAACACTGAATGTAGAACATATGTTGGTGGACCTGGATAGTGAGCGGGGAATATTCATCTGCATAAGATTGCATTTGTGTATTTCAGTCTATTAGATTAATATAGCTCTGAAATTACTTTGGCTGCAAATATTAATTTTTAATTTTTTTAATAATTAGCATGCACATGCTCATTATATTTGTTATTTTTAAATGTACTTGTGGATAACTTGTTAGCTTATGAGTATTTATCTGCATTAATTATTGCTGCATTTATGTATCTCTATCACTTGTAAATGCAACTGTATGAAACTTTGTACCCTAAATCATCTGTAGTTTAATATTTTTAAAAATTTATCCACAGTTCTATTTCCCATATTTTTTTTCCCAAAATGTTTGATTCATTTCTGTTTTATACATTGCGACTTTGGGGAAGATTTGTAGCTTAGGTTGTGGATCAGGTCATAGGTTTGGTCGCTGAGCTGGCAGATTTGTTCTCTAATGTTTCATCACTACGCTCAGTAATATCATCAGTGAGCCTCCGATGGAGCGCTGGTGTTCTGTCCTGCTTGCTATTTATTTGTCTTCATTTGTTGTGGTGGGTAATATCACTTCCAATTCTGTTTCTGAGAGGTTGGTAAATGGGGTCCAACTTGATATGTTTGTTAATGGAGTTCCAGTTTGAATGCCAGACCTCTAGGAATTCTTGTGCGTGTCTTTGTTTAACCTGTCCCAGGATGGATGTATTGTCCCTGTCGGACTTGTGTCCCTCTTTGCCTATGTGTGTGGATACTAGTGATAGTCATGTCTTTTGGTGACTAGTTGCTGCTCATGTGTCCTGGTTGCTAGTTTCCTGTCCATTTGTCCAATGGAATGTTTGTTGCAGTCCTTGCAGGGTATTATGTATATAATGTTCGTTCTGCTGGTTGGTCGTACAGAGTCCTTTAAATTCATCAGGAGCTGTTTCAGTAAGGTGGTAGGTTTGTGGGTGATAATGATGTCTTGGGACCAGAGTAGTCTGGTCGTCATCTCTGAGATGTCTTTACTGTATGGCAGGGTGGATAGAGTCTCTGGGCATGTTGTGTCTTCTTGTTTAGGTCTGTTGTGTGGGAATTGGGAAGAGTGCTTATTGGCTACCCATTGTTCCTGAATATGTTGTATAGGTGTTTTTCCTTGGCTTCTCATAATTCCTGGATGATGCAGTGTGTTGTGGCTCATTTAAATAATGTCCTGCTGCAGCTCCTTCTGTGCGTATTGGGATGATCCCTCCTGTATTTGAATATCTGGTCAGTGCATGTGGCTTTCCTGTAAGTGCTGGTCTGCACCTCACTATTGGCTTTTCATTCTGCTCTGATGTCCAGGAAGGGGAGTTTGTTGTTGTTCTATTCCTCTTTGGTGAACATTTTACCGGTAAGGATGTTGTTCATGTGTTTGTGGATTTCTTTTAATTTGTTACGTTTCGTGATGACAAAGGCGTCATCCACATAGTGGACCCAAAGCTTGGGCTGGATCCTGGGAAGAGCTTTTCGTTCTAACTTCTGTGTTACTGCTGCTGCTGCTAAGAGTCCTGATATTGGTGATCCATAGGCATCCTGTTGATTTGTTTGTAGATATTGCTATTGAAGGTGAAGTGGGTTGTGAGGCACAGATCTACTAGTTTGAGGATGCTGTTCTTGCTGGTGGAGTTGGTGCTGTCAGGTGAGGTTATTAAAGTTTCCACAATAAATAATAGGACAGGGTATTGAAAGAGTCAGGGATATAATTTCAGACACAGCAGATAAGTGGTCATCTATGAGAAGAGGGGTGATCAAGGCAGGATTGAGTGTGTGGTACTTAAGTGTAGTATATGAAACAAAGGTAAATGAGCTTGCAGCTCAATTTTGTGGGTATGATGTGGATATCACAGGGACACAGTTGTTAGGGGAATCAGGGCTCAGAACTAAATGTTCAAGGATACATGTCCTATTGAAAGAACAGGCAAATGGGCAGAAGAGGGTGGAAATGAAATTAAATTGATAGTAAGAAATGATAATGGTTCAGAAAGCATAGAATCTGTATTGGAAGAGTTGAGGAACTGCAAAGAAAAGAGTATCCTGGGAGTTGTGTGAAAGTCTCTTAGCAATAGTCAGGGTATGGGGCAGAAAATAAATTAGGAGATAGAAAAGGCTTGTAAGAAAAGCACTATTATAATAATCATGGGGGACTTCAATATGCAAGTTGGTAGTAGATTCCAAGAAAAGAAATTCATGGAATGTCTACGAGATTGTGGCTTGTGGCAGAGCTCACTAGGGAACAGACAGTTTTGGATTTAGTGATGTGTAATGAGGCAGACTTGATTAGGGAGCTTAAGGTGATGGAATCTGAGAAGTAATAACCAAAATATGACAGAATTCACCTTGCAGTTTACGAGGGTGAAGCTAGAATCAGATTAACAAGGTAACAATAAAGACATGATGGCCAAAAATTGTTGTAAGGGGAGACGAGTGAGGAAGACAGTGGAGCAGCAATTGCAGACGTTTCTGGGAGTGATTTGGGAGGCACAACATAGTTTCATTCCTAGAAAGAAGAAATGCACTAAGGGAGAACGAGACAATTATGGCTGACAAGGGACAGCATAAAAGCAGAAGAAAACGTGTAGGACAGTGGTTGTGCAACTTTTGGAATATTGAATGCAATTCTGGTCTACCTCCTATTGGAAGGATGTTGTGAAACGTGAAAAGGTTCAGAAAAGATTTACAAGGATGTTGCCAGGGTTGGAGAATTTTGAACATAGGGCGAGGCTGAATAAGCTGGGGCTGTTTTGCCTGGAGTGTGAGACTGAGGGATGACCTTTATAGAGGTTTATAAAATCATGATGGGCATGAATAGGAAACATAGACCTGGGGTGGAGGAGTACAAAACTAGAGAACATAGGTTTAGGATGAGAAGGGAAAGATTTAAAAGGGACATAAAGGACAACTTTTCCACACAGTGGGAGGTGCGTGTATGGAACAAGCTGCCAGAGGAAGTGGTGGTGGTTGGTGCAAATACAACATCTAAAAGGCATCTGGATGGGTACATGACTAGGAAGGGTTTGGAGGGATATGGGCCAAGTGCAGACAAATGGGACTAGATTAGGTTAGGATATCTGGTCAGCATGGACGAGTTGGATCGACATGTTTGTTTCCAAGCTGTCCATCTCTGAGTCTATGTCCTGGTGTTTGAATGATTGACATTTAACCACCTCAACCATCTGTTCTGCTAGGCATGACTCCAAGGGAAACTCTCCAGGAAGCGTTTTCCCTTGAACCCATTGACTCCAGGTTTACTAGGTCTTTTTGATGCCATACTTGGTTTAATGCTGCGTTGATGTCAAGGGCAGTCACTTTCACATCATTTCTGAAGTTCAGCTCATTCATCCACATTTGAACCAAGGCTATAATGCTAACACAGCAGCAACCAAGTATTTCCTTTGCAGGTGCACTTGACAGCGCTGCTGAGGTCCCCTTCCATCAGTTTGCTGATTATCATTGTAAACTATAGGGTAGCAATTGGCTGGGTTGGATTTGCCCTGCCTTTTGTGTACCTACCTGGCAATTTTCTTCATTGTCAGGTGGATGCTAGAGATGTAGCTAGACTGGAAGAACTTGGCTAGGGTCACTACTAGTTCTGAACAGAAGTCTTCATTTACATTGCATGAATGTTTTCAGACCCTATAGACTTTGTGCATCCAGTGTCAGCCACTTATTAATAACGTGAAGTGAATCAAATTGTTTGAAGGACCACAGGAAGGGCCAAGATGAATCATTTACTGGATACTTTTGGCTAAAGATGGTTGCAAATAAATTTCAATCTTGTTTTTTTGCACTGGTGTGTTGGGGCTCAGTTTTGAAGATCTTAGCAAGGTGTTCTAATGGTTGCTTGATTATCCATCAGCATGCATGACTGGATGTGGCAAAAGTGCAGAGCTTAGATCCGATCTAAGGATTGCTTCCTTAGTGTGCCTACTGCTTTCCATTCGATTTTGCTGTAAACATTTTGTACTTTCAGACTTAGGCTACCATGTAGCTTTGTGAAGCAATCTTTTAAATTCTTATGAATTCTGTTTCTAATTTGTCTGTAAAAAAGCTTTTATTCAATAATTGACAGTGAACAATACTGTGGGAAATTTATTAGTATATATCAATGAAATCATTCTTGCTAACTGAAATAGTGTGGCTTTTTTTAAAATTTGCACTTATTAGGATTTATTTTTTATTTCCAGGTGTTAAACAAGCTCTTTGGCTGACCAAATCTAAATTAATAGAGGGTCTTCCTAAGCAGATACTAAGGATAGCTGCAGATTCTGCAAATTATATTGAGGACCAGGATGAGAGGGTTAAGGCAGCTATCAGTCATGCTCGTTTTTGGAGCACCACTGAAATTCGTCCTAAAAGAAATCGGTTTTGGTAAGCAGAAATATATTGTCATTAACATTAAAGCTGGAATTTTAGATGTGTAGTTCTTGAGAAATTCTACATGGTCAATGGTAAAAATGATGGAATTCTTACCAAAAATGAAAGAGATATTCCTGATAGTATTTGAAACTTTCCAGTCTGAAGAGGCAGCACTTTCAAGGAAGGAAAACATAATACTTGCTGTAATATGTTTGTAGTGTAGGATAAAGTGGATGGTTGGTGGAACTTCTAGACCATACGAGAAATCTAGAAATTGAGTCTAACATAATAGTATTGCATTAAAAACCCTTCACTTTCTGCAGTTTCCCTGCAGAAAGTGAAGGGTTTTTAATGTAATACTATTTGTAGTCTGATATTGAATTCTTAACAAGATTTATTTGTTAAAAGGCTGCCAACTTTGTATTAACTGGTACATTAATTTATCATGTTTTGTTATGTAAAGTCCATAGGTAAAGCCTGAGATATGGCATGACTACAGGCTGAATTTGTATTTAAAATGTTATGTTTAAAATCGTTTTGCACTATATTTGATCCTAGCCAAGATGACAGTTAAATATAATGCAATATTCTTAGTGGGCGGCACAGTGGTTAGCACTGCTGCCTCACAGCGCCAGAGACCCGGGTTCAATTTCCGCCTCAGGCGACTGACTGTGTGGAGTTTGCACATTCTCCCCGTGTCTGCATGGGTTTCCTCCCACAGTCCAAAAATGTGCGGGTTAGGTGAATTGGCTATGCTAAATTGCCCGTAGTGTTAGGTGAAGGGGTAAATGTAGGGGAATGGGTCTGGGGCGTTGCGCTTCGGTGTGGACTTGTTGGGCCGAAGGACCTGTTTCCACACTAATCTAATCTTAAATTTGAGCTGCTTTTATATTGTTATTGTGTTGGTGGCCATTTTGTTAAATTAATTTCATTGGATTTTTTTAAACCAGTTACCAGGAAAGACTTGCTTTTACTTACGGATATATCTCCATTTTGCAGTAAAATACTGTTCCAGTGATGTGATCCTGGATATGCCCTGATTCTATTTACAAATCATTACCATGTTCTTATGTTGTAACCTTAGACATCACTGGTAAAGACAGTCTGTGCATATGCTGAATATGTGGAGACACGTTTCTAACCAATATGCAGTGACACCAACTAACTTTTTCAACAGATCCAATGCCAATTTAAAGCATTGATGACTTAAATCTGATGCTTTGCTAGTTCATGCTGCAGAGCATGATTGCCCATTTGGTTTAGGTCCATTATCTCAATAATGGTACCAGTTAGGAATCAGTAAACTATATTCCTGATCACTTTGTCTGGGTGCTAAATTAATTAATTTCATATTGAACTGGAAAAATAGGAAGCAACTACATTTAGTAACAATACAGTAATACACAGCTCACACAACGTAAGGAATACAAGACACTGTGTAGTCTCCATCCTCCTTTCTGACTCAGTCACATCTCTTATTTCCTTCCATCCCTGAATCATGATTCTGCCTTTCCCTTTGTTCTTTCATGCTGTTCTTTCCTTGGTTTCCATCATGAGAGTCTGGTGCACATGCATAGATATTCCTGATGCCTTTCCACACAACAGTTATAAGAGCAGAAGGAAGCAGAAACAGTGTTTTCCCTCCTCTTCCTTTCCTGGTTATTGGCTGGGTGGCTGTGCCCTAACATAATTCCTTATGGGTTTTAAAATTGAAGAATAGTAGAGTTAGATATCAATCTTTTTACATCAACCCAGCCCATATTGAAAGAAAAATAATGTTTATACAGCACTTTAAAAGTAAATAATTAACTGTAAAATGGTAACAGTTTTAATATGGAAACCCTGGCAGCAAATTTGCACAAACAGCAATGAGTTAATCAATCATCAGATAACGTTTTAATTAAATGATAAATATTTGCCTGAACACTAAGAATATTCTTCTTTGAATTGTGGCAGTCGATATGAAACTGTTTAATATCTCAGCCAAAAAAGGCACCCTCCAGTAAATAACACTTCCTGTTCTGCAATTGAGTGTCAGCCTAGATTTTGTGCTCAACATTTTGGTGTGGGACTTGAACCCCATAGTCTTCTCAGACCAAAGTGTGCACTGCTAAACCATGGCTAACAGCTGGTGAAATAAGCTCTTGACGCACTTGTAATCTAAGAGAAATGTTTTCTCAGTCTTGACCTAGTTGTTAGCAAAACCCATGGCACAGACTTTTTAAACTCCCTCTGAAAGATTGCATACTTGTAACATAAATTGAATATTTCACATCCAGTTTTATTGGGAATAATTATTCTGAGTTCAGTATTCTGCAGAGAAAGCTTCAGATCTTCATCTAGTTGGATAGATATTTTCTTATGACTGGAGCAGGTCAGACTTGAATTTTGCCCCTTGTCTATAATTAGGAACACTACCATTGCACCACAAAAAAATTAGTGAAAACTCAACAGCTTTATATAATCTGAGGAGAAACCAGCATGGATCTAGTTGGATATATTGATCTTAGAATGTATAACAACATTTAATAAGGATACTGTACCTTACTCCTCTCCATTTTCTGTCTAACCTTTGTGTTTCATTTTCAGCCCTGTATTGCTGCAGAACCTCTTACACTTATGCAGGATCTTGCAGCCCCGATTTCCTGCACTTGGAAACAGGACACTGGCTGAAAATTACCGTGTGACTGCAATGTGGGAGAGAGGTTTGCCAATGTGACTTCTGTTTAAGTAGTAATGTGTAAAAATGTCTTTGTCCTTTCTCTTCAATGGTAAAAGCCATGAATACTCTATACTAGGTCGCACAAATGTAACACTCATTGGCTTAATTTCTAATAAAATAATTGTTTTGCCCGTTTGTGGAAACTTCCAACAATATATAATCATAGAATCTTAAGCACAGAGTGTTTGGTTCTTTGGCCGAGGCTTCATACAAGAAGCAATTTGCACACACCAACTTCCGCAAACACAAAGTTTATTGAAGCTTGTAGAAGTTAGGTGACCGCTCTGACACTCTTCACTGGTTGTGCGAAGTCAAGTCAAAATGAGGCCTCTTCCTCTTCCCCATATCCTACCACTGTACTTGGGGTAGTGTGTGGTTGAGGTCATCCTCGGAGATAACGTAAATGTCAATGCCCTAATCCTGGGAATAATTAGACTCAGTGATTCCCCAAGATAATGCAAGTATGTTATGCCCTAGCTTTGGGGGATGGCTCTGAAAGCATTTCTGAATGGAAGGGACTGAATGAGAGTTTAATTTGATGATAGCAGGAGAGTAGTAGTAAGTGGCTGGCTAAATAAAGTGAGTCATCCACACCCACTTCCAAAATGTTCAGCTACTGGAGAAAGACAGAACAATTTAATGCAATGTTAAAAGATTAATGTCCAGAGAGATGGTACAATTTAATCTTTTAAAATTACACAAGGAGGCTATATGCTTGTCATAGGTCTTTGAAACATCTCTCAATTTAGTCATAAAAACTTCTGACTTAGACATTTTAAAGTACATCTCCAGTTGCCTTTCAGAGTGGCAAGAATATCTGCTTTTATCCATTCTTTCAGGTTGTTTGTTCCATGTCGTAATGTGTGGATAAAGATTCCTTTTCATTTTCCCTCTCGTCTACTGTAACATGCAAGGGAAATTTGTTGGAAACACATCTTTGATGTAACGTTTCCTTTGGGACCTGGCGATCTCCTTCGGATAATCCGCTTTTCGGATAATCGAGTTTCCTCTGTTGTTTTGAGCATCAACTGTTGCACAGTTGGCGGCACCTTTGCCTCTGGATTGCAAACATGTGGATTCAGCTTCACTCCAGTTTAGTACTAGGGAAGAACTGCAGTTGCAAAGGTGCTACCTTAATTGAGGCTTCATCTGCATGCTTGAGTGGATGTAAATGATCCTCATTTGCAGTTAGTGTCTTTTAAAAAGTCTGTCTGAAACCAGCCTATGAATTATCACATTAATGTGACATAAGCCTGTCTTTATAACGCAACAGTAATTGTAATTATTAGTGATGTTCCAAAATGTAAATAAATGCCAGTACATTTGGTTGATCTTCTAATAAGATTAATGTTTTCATGCTGAATTTACATTTTGCAGTTCAACCAAAAATAAGCAATTTAACTCAAAGAAAAAGTGGGTTTGAACTTTACATTCGTCTGTAGCGCTTGTGGTCACTTAATAAAAAAAAAAATCAAGCAACTGAAAAAAAATTACTTTTTGCTCAGGTTGAAGTTGTCAGCAAATGGTTAACTGGAAATGATCAAAACTGCATCCATCTTGTTTCAGATGTCTATGTATTCTGTTCATTTTGCATATTATTTTTGTACTCCTCTTTCAAATGCACATGATTGAGAGGGGATAGTATTTAACTACAGACCTTCTGATAAGCAAATGGAACATAGTGGTTAGCACATGGATTGATGACTGTTAAATTTCTTTGCAGAATCTGACCTTTTCCGGATTAGTGGTTTAAATGGAATCCTCCTGAGTAGTAAGCAACCTTTACCAACAGGAGCAGGAAAAGAAGAGATATTAAGCACTGAAAGTTATGTCCTTCCAACCTTCTATCCCATCTCTCCTAACATTGACTTGCAACAAACTAATATCTATGAAATACATAATGATACAGGTAAGTTTTTGATACATTAGCTATTATGCAGCTTAACACCACTCATTTTTGGAATTGGCAAAACACTGAGCACCCTTTCTTTTTGTTGATTGATTGAAGGGACTAAATGGAAGGAATGAAATATCTCATGGTGCTGAAAAAGATATGGTTAATCAAATCAATTAGTTCAATTGAATGAAATATTGTTTGTGACATGAATTTTTATATCAAGCATTCCAAAGTCAATGTGGTTTACATATAAGAGTTTTTTGAGGAGGATTAGGACTTCTACATTACTCTTACCCATTTACAATTTTTATTAATTGTGTTGGTACAGGCTTCCGTGGTGGGTACCCTTTTCCTCACGCGCACACACTGTATTTTACAGAGTGTTCTGCTCATACAGCTAGGTTCAAACCTGAGCCACTGAGGGCCAAGATGATCATGTTCACATTTGCAAATGCTTTTGCAAGGGCCAAGCTGCTATATGGTGTAAGTATTTACTTCATTTGGTAACTAATGAAGTAGCAATTCCATTTAACTTCAACTCAGTGTCATTGGTATTAGACAATATTGTAGAACAAGCACTTTGCAAATTTGTTTCTCTAACTCTTTCCAAAGAAATGAGAGTTGCAAAAGCTATAGAGACACCAAGAACCCCTATATTGACAAGCACTCAGTGTTAACACTAAAGAGGGACGAAATTCTGAAATGTGTTCAGAACAATTGTCTCAGTCTGCTTAATGGATTTATTTTTTTGCATCTACTAACAACTGGCTGTAGGAACAGGCTGTGATTGGATGAAACCCTTGGCCTTGGATAAAAAGGAAAACAGTGATTCAGAAAAGTATTCCCAGTGGGACAAAAATAGAATTGGATTTTTCCAAAAGTACATGCATAATTTATCCTAACATAGTTCTAATGCACTGAGCAGATCAAGCATTGTATATGTATATATATTTATATTCAGTTGCTAATGGTGTAATATTTTAAAGGGAACTTTGAAGCAAATGCCTGCCTTCTCTTTTCACATAAATGAATATAGCTGAAAGTCCAGAATCCTGTTTATTGCACTGATTGTTTGAGGTAAATGTGGACAACACCAGCAGGTGGGGAGTTAAGGTTGGCAAATGTGAAAAGTGAGAGTTAGTCCTGACTCAGAAATAAAATTCATTATAAGCAGGAAACAAATAACCAGTCTGCAACAATTTTTTACTGAATTCTGTAAAATCTGGAAAATCAGTCATTGCAATGTCTGTACATTCCTTTACAAATTGGTGACTGCTCAATAGCCTGATCTACTTTTTTTGTAATGTTTTATGACAATTAATCAATTCCCAGTAACTTGAAACTGGAGACTTTCCTCCATCATCTTTAACCATAGATTATAATTGCTGCTGTGTTACTGAAGCTTGGACTGGCATGATACCACAAGGTGCAACTGCAAGTGCACACACTCCAATTAGATAAACATCTTGATTTATTGTTTTATTTCACAGGAAGAGCCAAAGGTGCTGGATAATCCTATCACAGTACAATGCATTGCCACAAATGGAAGGATGTTCCAATTCCTGGTATTGCAGTTAAATACCACAGATCTGCAATCATCAAATGATGGTGTAAAAAACCTAATTTGGCTAGATCAAGATCAGCTACTATATGACTATGCAAAGTGCCTCCCGGTAATCAGAAAGAAAATGATACAGGTGAGTACAGTTTGAACTTTGGCAAATTGTTCCTTAAAAGGCAGTGACATATTTTGTATCAGTAGTTCCCTGCCTGCATGTTGATGTCTGCATCTACAGAGAGTCTTCCTGTTGGGCTGCTCAGTTAATGTTGACAAATGAGTTCCTGTGTCACACCCTATTCCACATATTACATCATTGACTGAGTTTATTTCACTACAATGACTGTGATCAACTGAGACCAGAAACAAACTAATTGTACATGACACTAGGTAACTTAGCTCAATTTTATTGGTCCAATAAATGTGGACTCTAAGTAAGGCTCGAAGTAAGCTTTTTTTGTTGCTAGCATAGTATTACCCAGTAGGAGAAAGTGAGGTCTGCAGATGCTGGAGATCAAAGTTGAAACTTTATTGCTGGAACAGCACAGCAGGTCAGGCAGCATCCAGGGAACAGGAGATTCGACGTTTCGGGCACAGGCCCTTCTTCAGGAATGAGCAGAGAGTGTTCAGCAGGAGAAGATAAAAGGTAGGGAGGAGGGGCGTTGGAAATGTGATAGGTGGAAAGAGGTCAAGGTGAGGGTGATAGGTCGGAGTAGGATGGAGGCGGAGAGGTCAAGAAGAAGACTGCAGGTCAGGAAGGCGGTGCCGGGCTGGAGGGATCCGGCTGAGACTGGTGAAGTCCAAGTTCATCCCCTGCGGTTGGAGGGTTCCCAGTCGGAAGATAAGACCCTCCTCCGACCGTCGGGTTGTTGTGGTTTGGCGGTGGATGAGTCCAATGACCTGCATATCCTCGGTGGAGTGGGAGGGGGAGTTGAAATGCTGTGCTACAGGTTGGTTGGGTTGGTTCGTCCGGGTGGCCCAGAGGTGCTCTCTGAATCGCTCCGCAAGTAGGCGGCCATTACCCAGTAGGCAAGTTTCACAGTAAATGAATTGGATTGTTTTAACAATGAACAAAAGTTATCTCCAATATTTTATTCATTTAAAGTTTATGGACATCACTGTCCAAGTTCAATATTTATTACCCATCCTAAATTGTCCTGGAGAACGTAATGGGGACCTGTTGTCTTGAATACAACATGTGGCTTGCTAGGTTCTTTCAGAAGATAATAAAAAGGCAATCATATTGCTGTGGGTCTGAGGTTACAGGAGGGCCAGACTGGTTAAAGATGAGGGTAAAACAAGTATTTTACAACACTAGTGGTTTCACAGTTAACATTCCCACTACCAGTTTTTAAGTAGTGTTTCCAATTAGATAAATTAAACTCCCAGCTACCATGGTGGTGGGATTTAAACTCAGTTGAAAGTTTATGCAATTCAGCCTCTGAATTGCGAGTCTCAATTGTATGGTGCAGGAAGCTAATCAGCTCACCTCTTTACTGGATTTCTGAGCACTGTAATTTTCCCTGTAAGCCTGCACATTGTTTCTATTTAAATCCACCAAATCCTTGTTATGAGGTTGGGGATTCATTTTACACCATTGTACCGTCCTTTACTGTAGACAATCAATAGGGACCTGTCAATTAGAGGGAAAATAGAATTGTATTTGGGGCTGACCTCAAGGGAACCCACAACATTAGGAGTGACCGTAATCATTCCAATGCCCTCAAACACTCTATTGAAACTGCCTCCATTACATTCCAGGCAGTGTGTTCTGTAGCCCTACTTACTGTGGACAAAAATTGCTTTCTTGCCTCACATTTTGCTTCTGTTTCTCAACCTGTTTACAAGTTGGATCGGTTTCTCCCAACCCACTCTGTCAGACCCCTCATGATTATGGTGAAAGAATGTGAAGGTTTATGAGAATGGTTACAAGTCACTTATATTTTGGGCAAAAAAATTATGGCTGTGGCACTTTACTAATTGTGTTGCCATCCTGGCAATGCCCCCATACCCATCTGGCACCCTCTCAGCATCCTAACCTTATGTACTTACCATTTGATAATAGTTGCCAAAGATCCAGAATTACAGTCAGCCACTAAGTTCCAACACACAGCAGGGAGTGTAGTTAGCTTTTCCCAACAGTTCTGCACAGAGAACAAGCTGCCTGAGTGGAGTATGGCTCCACAATTCTGAAGGAGCCTGTTTGTCTTCCACAAAAGAACAAGAGTGGCAATCTGCACAAGATCAGCACTCCTTGGAAACTCTAGCTCCTTATGTATTCAGCTTGTTCTCAACTGTACTTACTACCTGACAACTGTTATAAGCACATATTTTTAAAATTTGTCACCTAGACAGCTCTGGATTCGTTTACCTTCACTGTGCACAAACCATTTCGTCTTGAAAGACAGCACACTGTTTGGCTCCTGTTTATTGCTGACAACCTTTGGTTTCAGGTTATCAGGCCCAACTCTGTTCTTGTCCCATTCAAATCCACTCCCTGCAAGTTAATTATTTTTACTCTAGATTGATCACTGTCATTTTCTACCAATATCCTAGATCTTATGATACACTGATCACTTCCCACTTCCCCTAGATGTTTTCCAACAAGGAGAAGGAAAGTCATTCAAGTCACACTGGGGAATTGATACATACTGCTGTAGAAAATTGTCCTAAACGCTTAGAGGTGGTTCAGTGGTTATCACTGCTGCCTCACAGCACCAGGGTCCCAGGTTCAATTCCAGCCTCGGGCAACTGTGTGGAGTTTGCACATTCTTCCAGTGTCTCTGTGGGATTCCTCCCACAATACAAAGATGTACAGGTCAGGTGAATCAGCCATGCTAAATTGCCCATAGGTTAGGTGCGTTAGGCAGAGGGAGAAGGGTCTGGTTGAGTTACTCTTTGGAGGGGTAGTATGGACTTGTTGGGCTGAAGAGCCTGTTTCCACACTGTAGGTAATCTAATCAAAATCTAAACAATCTAGGACTGCTTGTCCATCACTGTCCTTCACAGTACCACAGTCCCTGATAATTAAAGTCCTGCTTTATTCTCTGATATTTACACCTCTTGTAATTTTCTTCCCCCAGCTGGCTTGTATATGCTACTGAACAATGTATTGAACTTCCTTATTGTTTTGCTCTAGCTCAGCCAAATCATGTCTGTCCTTGAATTCTCAATCCACTGCAGTGCTCTCCTTAACCAAAAATGGCATCTTCTCTTGGTTTTTATTTAAAACCAGTTTCCAAACCTTGTAATCAAGAATATTTAGCACTATGGTCTCTTCCTCCTTAGGCCAAGTCTCAGTTACTGCCATATTATAATACCATTAGGCAATCTTGTACCTCTAACTCGGGAATTTGTGCTGCAGACGTTTCGTCCCCTGTCTAGGTGACATCCTCAGTGCTTCCGGTTGTCAGTTCCAGCTGTCCGCTGCAGTGGTCGGTATATTGGGTCCAGGTTGATGTGTTTGTTGATGGTATCTGTGGATGAGTGCCATGCCTCTAGGAACTCCCTGGCTGTTCTCTGTTTGGCTTGTCCTATAATAGTGTTGTCCCAGTCGAACTCATGTTGCTTGTCATCTGCGTGTGTCGCTACTAAGGATAGCTGGTCGTGTCATTTCATGGCTAGTTGGCGTTTATGGATACGGATCGTTAGCTGTCTTCCTATTTGTCCTATGTAGTGTTTTGTGCAGTCCTTGCACGTTGACCGGGACCCAATATACCGGCCACTGCAGCGGACAGCTGGAACTGACAACCGGAAGCAGCAGAGACAAACCACTATAAATGCCAAAGGAAACATCACAGAAGACTCCCAAGCACTGAGGATGTTACCTAGACAGGGGACGAAACGTCTGCAACACAAATTCCCAGCTTGGCGAACAGAATCACAACGACGAGCACCCGAGCTATAAATCTTCTCACAAACTTTGAACCTCTAACTCCCTAGTCTTAGTAACTATTCTATTCATTCACATAGATGAAATGTAACCTCATATTAGACTTCATTACTTTGTAATATTCTGTCCGGGTTCACACACCCTAACAACACAAGCAAAGCTTGCTCGCTCTTCCTCTTCCCCCCCTCCCCCCAAAAGGAAGTCAGCACCTATACTATTGAAGCAGAACCAGAATTATCTCCCCAGAGACTGTTCTGGTGTTCCAGGAATCTAAAGCTCTCCCTCCTGAACCACCTTTGCATTTGCGCATTCGTCTGTCTGACCTTCTATTTCTGTACTCACTTGGAATGCTCATTAATTTGGTCTAATAACAACCCCATGAATGTAATTTAGAAAAAAATATACAGTAGCCGATCAGCTTGTGTTCAGAGACTGAAGGTTTCTTTTCCCTAGGTTCCTGCGGGGCTGTCTGGATATTGTCCAGAGACATTCAGTAAGTTCCTTGCCATGTACTTGCATGGTGCTGTGTAGAACCACATGGACAACAGAGCAGTGCTATCGCAAAGAGTTGTTACATACCTGGTGGTATCAGGAAAACAAAGGATCTTCGTTGGATACCAGAAATGGTACAAACTGTAAACATATATAAAGTCATTGTTATTTCCAATTGAAGCAAATGTATTATGTTCAGAAGTATTATTCGATTCATAATTAGGAATTTATATGAATAATACTACTTCATTAAAAATATTTTTTCACAATCTGTTTAATGCTCATCTGTATTATACCCAATTTCAAAGAAAGCATGTACACTACAGAAATTATGCACCAATCAAGTGTCAAAATGCACTTTTTTTGTCCTTTTAAGTAAATGATTTGAATGAGAATTTAGGAAGCATGGTTAGTAAGTTTGCGGATGACACTAAAATTGGTGGTATAGTATTCAGTGAAGAAGGTTATCTGAAATTACAAATGGATCTTGATCAATGGGCCAAAGACTGGCAGCTGGAGTTTAATTTGGATAAATGTGAAGTTTTTTTCCATTTTGGTAAGGCGAACAAGGGCAGAATTTATACAGTTAATGGTAGGCCCTGGGGAAAGCTGTTGAAGAGAGACACCCAAGGATTCGGACACAATTCATAATTTGCATCCTGCATACAGAGTAGTTAAGGTGTTTAGCACACTTGCCTTCCTCAAGTATGAGTTGCGACATCATGTGCAGTTGTACAAAATGTTGGGTGAGCAATAATGTATACAATTCTCTTTGCCCTGCCAAAGGATGGATGTTACCGGTACTGGAGGGGGCGAGTTAAAAAAAATAGCCTGGGACCTTTTCCACTGGAGCAAAGAAGGTTGGGTGTAACCATATAGAGGTTTATAAATTATGAGGGGCACAGATAAGGTGAAAAAGAAAGGTCTTTTCCCTAAGGTGGATATTTTTAAGGTGAGAGGAGAAAGATTTAAAAAGGACATGAGGTACAATTTAAAAAAAACACTGGTTAGTGTGTGGAATGAATTGCCAGATGAAGTGGTGGATGTAGGTATCCGTTAGTGTTTAGAGACATTTGGATAAGTAAATGAATAAGTAATGATTTGGAGGAGCCACTGTTGGATTGGGGTGGACAAAGTTAAAAATCATAACACAAGATTATAGTTCAGCAGGTGGTTGTGGAGCAGGATTGTAAGACACAATTTAAAGCAAAAAGTTACAGTGTCACGTAGCTGAAATATATTAAAGTTAGATTAAGTCTTGCACCTTTTCGAATGGTTTTGCTAGTTTCAGTTCATTTAAAAGGAGTTCTGGGATTTACATATTAAGTCACATTCTCAAAATAACTTCAGGTTTTCTAACAAAATGTGTAATCTCAGGTCAGACAACGCATTAAAGGTGTGAGGTTAAAGTCTGTGTCCCAATTTTGAGTCAGAGTGGGATTTACAGAATCTTACATGGATTGACTGTAGGTTATGCAGTTTTTGAGCAAAATGAAATATAATTCTGCAAATACAGATTCACCCCATAAACTTGTGTGCACATGCAGGAGTGACTGTGTGTGTGAGAGATGATGTGTAGGCCTGTGAGAGGGTGCGTGTGTGGGAGTGTATGGGGGTACATGTGGGAGTGTATAATGCAGTGGGATCACTAGTATAATGTGACATGAACCCAAGGTCCCGGTTGAGGCCATCCGCATGGGTGCCAAACTTGGCTATCAGCCTCTGTTCAGCCACTCTGCATTGTTGCTTGTCCCGAAGTCCACCTTGGAAGATGGTCACCCAAAGGTCCGAGGCAGAATATCCCAGACCGTTGAAGTGTTCCCTGACTGGAAGGGAACACCCTTGCCTGATGATTGTTGTGTGGTATCCATTCATTCGTTGTCATAGTGTCTGCTTGGTCTCACCAATGTCTCTTGCCTCAGGATATCCTTGCCTGCAGCGACAACTCAAAGTGGCCAAGCAGAGGCTGGTAACCATGAGGAAGGCCTCAACCAGGGCCTTGGATTCATGTCACACTTTTGGTGACCTCACTAAACACACACACCCTTCTCATAAACAAGCTCTCTCTCGTACGTGCACACATACATCCCCACACACCCTCACAGACTTACAACCTATCATATTCACACCCAGACTTTATCAAGCTCTCATACACAAGTTTATGAGTTGAATCTGATTTGCTGAATTATATTTTGTGCTCAAAAAAATGTATATCCTACATCAATCCATATAAGATTCAGTAAATCCCACTTTAGAAATACAACCAGTCTGTCTCAAGATAGGGACACAGAGACTTTAACCTCACACCTTTAATACATTGTCTAAGCTGAGATCAAACATTTTGTTAGAAAACCTGAAGTTATCTTGAGAATGTGACTTAAAAGGGATTCTGGGATTTACATATTAATGAACCAAAACTTGCAAAACCATTCTAGAAGATGCAAGACTTAGTCTAAATTTATTTCAGCCGCATAACACTGTAACCTTTTGCTGTAAATTCTGTGTCTTACGATTCTGCTCCACAACCATCTGAAGAAGCAGTGCTTCCAAATAAACCTGTTGGACTATAACCTGGTGTTGTGTGATTGTTAACTATGAATAGGTAAGGTATGGAGGGATGTGGGCCAAATGCAGGTGGGATGAGTTGGACCAAAGGGTTGTATGACTTCTGGATTTTAAAAAAAAAGTCATTACCTATAACTTTAAATTTACATTGCTAGACAAGGCTGTATCTTAATTAGACTGAGAAAAGCTCCAGACTGTTAAATATCTGTAACAAAATAATATAGACACAAGAACAAGCGTTAGTAGCAATGTAATATGCTGAAGAATTGGATCAGTTAGAATCGGTATACTTCATGGATGCAAAAATGCATAGTGAAGAGGGCCATATGCAAAAAATAAAAACCCTGAAATTATTGATTGAGCCAGAAAAAGTGATGTTCACATTTATTTCATTGGATCAGACAATGGCAGAGAGTGAGACAAGATTGGTACTAAATGAAATGTAAAAACAGTTGGAATAGATGAGTATCTAGAATTAATGAAAGAACATTGCATCAATTTTTATTAAATGCTGCAAACCTATCAGGAGAATGACCAGAAGCTGCACACAAAGGTGTTAGATGTGCCAAAATCAGCAAATATTCAAATATTTATAGAAGGAAAATACATAGAACAGGTGCTAGAATTTGAATCTTTAGAAAGCATATCTAACGAAGGCAAGTGTGAAGAAAAAAGGAATATGAAAGGCTGTAAGAAAAGTCAGCTGCTATCCAGAAAGTGAATAAAAACCCTTGAGAGATACTTGTAAAGAACTTGATGTGAGAGATAATTGTAATAGATGCAACTTTTACCTTCCAGAAAGAGATTAACTTGCTAAAGAGCTTTGAAATACAGTTTTAGCAGAGAACTGGTAGCAACAAATTAGAACGGTGTGCTGCCTCCCCAGTGCCAGATTCAAGGATCTCTAGGAGAGAGTGCAGAATGTTCTCAAAAAGGAGAGAGGGACCAGCAGGAAGTCATTGTACACATTGGAACTAACAACATAGGAGGGGAAAAGGATGAGATTCTGAAGGGAGAATATAGAAAGTTAGGCAGGAATTTAAAAAGGAGGTCTTTAAGGATAGTAATATCTGGATTATTCCCAGTGCTACGAGTGAGTGAGGATAGGTATAGGAGGACAGATCAGATGAATGTGTGGCTGAGGAGCTGGTGCAGGGGAGAAGGGTTCACATTTTTGGATCACTGCAATCTCTTGTGTGTTAGAAATGACCTGTATAAGGAGGACAGATTATACCTGAATTGGAAAGGGGCTTGGCAGGATTTAAACTAAGGTGGGAGTTGGGAGCCGGCAGCCAGGGAGATGGTGAGAAAAAACATCAATCTGAGACTGATACAGTTGAGAAAAGAGGTCATCAAACAGTCAGGGCAGGCAGGAACAAAGCGAACAAGGTGGGACTGATAAATTAAACTGCATTTATTTCAACGCACAGGCCGAACAGGGAAAGCAAATGAACTCAGGGCATGGTTAGGAATACGCTTCTGTAATTGCTATGATATCCCAGTCCCATGTTTCAGTCCCACTGTCAGCTTAATGTTCCAGGATACAAATGCTATGAGGAGGATAGAAAGGGAGGCAAGAGAGGAGGGGAAGTGGTGTTTTTGATAAAGGATAGCATTTATGACTGCACTTGGGGAGGATATTCCTGGAAATACATCCAGGGACGTTATTTGGGTGGAACTGAGATATAAGAAAGAGATGATCACCTTATTGGGATTGTATTATAGACCGTCTAATAGTCAGAGGAAAATTGAGAAACAAATTTGTAAGGAGATCTCTGTTATCTGTTAGAAAAATAGGGTGATTATGGTAGGGATTTTAACTTTCCAAACATAACACTATGGCAGGCCCAGTCTAAGGGTTTAGATGGAGAGGAATTTGTTACGTGTGTACAAGACAATTTTCTGATTTATTATGTAGATGTACCTACAAAGGAAGGTGCAAAACCTGACCTACTCTTGGAAATAAGGCAGGGCAGGTGTCTATTAGTTTTAAAATAGAAAAGGATAGATCGGATCTAAAAGTTTAAGTTCTAAATTGGAAGGAGGCCAATTTTGATGGTATTAGGAAAGAACTTTCAAAAACAGAGTGGGGGCAGATGTTCGCAGGTAAAGGGAAAATGAGATAACAAGAGTCCAGAGACAGTGTATTCCTGTTAGGGTGAAACGAAAGACTGGTAAGTACAGGGAATGTTAGATGACTAGAGAAGTTGAGGTTTTGGTTAAGAAAAAGAAGGAAGCAGATGTCAGGTACAGAGCAGAGATCAAGCAAATCCTGTGTGTGTAAAGGCAATAGAGGGAATACTTAAGAGGGAAATCAGGAGGGCAGAAAGGGGACGTGAGATAGCTTTGCTAAATATGGTTAAGGAAATCCAAAGGGATTCTATAAATAGATTAAGGACAAAGGGGTAACTGGGGAGAAAATAGTAGCAAAGATCAACAAGACAGTCTACGTGTGGAGCTGCAGGAGCATGGGGGAAGATACTAAACAGGTATTTTGCATCAGTGTTTACTGTGGAGAAGAAGAACAAAGAAGATATAGAACTGTAGAGAAATTGGTGACATCTTGAAAAATGTTCATATTGCAGAGATAGTCGTGATGGATCTCTTAGAACGCATAAAAGGTGGATAAATCCCCAGGACCTGATCAGATATATCCTAGAAGTCTGTGGGAAGATGGAGGAGAGATTGCTAGGCCTCTTACTGAGATATATGTATCATCGATAGTCACAGGTGAGATGCCGGAAGACTGGAGGTTGGCTAACGTGGTGCCACTTTTTAAGAAGGGTGGTAAAGACAAGCCAGAGAACTATAGACCAGCGAGCCTGACATTGTGGTGGGCAAGTTGTTGGAGGGAATCCCGAGGGACAGGATGTACATGTATTTGGAAAGGCAAGGACTGGTTAAGGATAGTCAACATGGCTTTGCGCGTGGGAAATAATGTCTCACAAACTTGATTGTGTTTTTTCAAGAAGTAACGAAGCGGATTGGTGAGGGCAAAGCAGTGCATGTGATCTATATGGACTTCAGTAAGGCACTCAAGAAGATTCCTCATGGTAGTCTGGTTAGCAAGGTTAGATCACATGGAATACAGTGAGAAGCCGCCATTTGGATACAGAACTGGCAAAGTTAGAAGACGGGGGTGGTGGAGGAGGATTGCTTTCAGACTGGAGGCCTGTGACCAGTGCTGGATCCACTGCTTTTCATCATTTATATAAATGATTTGCATGTGAACATAGGAGGTATAGTTAGTAAGTTTGCAGATGACACCAAAATTGGAGGTGTAGTGACAGCAAAGAAGGTCATCTCAGACAACAATGGGATTTTGACCAGATGGGCCAATGGGCTGACGAGTGGCATATGGAGTTTAATTTAGATAAACATGAGATGCTGCATTTTGGAAAGGTAAATCAGAGCAGGACTGATACATTTAATGGTAAGGTCCTAGAGAGTGTTAACAAAGAGACCTTGAAATACAGGTTCATAGTTCCCTGAAAGTGGAGTCACAGGTAGACAGGATAGTGAAGGCGGCATTTGGTATGTTTTCCTTTATTGGTCAAGAGTATTGAGTACAGGAGTTGGGAGGTCATGTTGTGGCTGTACAGGACATTGGTTAGGCCACTGTTGGAATATTGCGTGCAATTCTAGTCTCCTTCCTATCGGAAAGATGTTGTGAAACTTGAAAGGGTTTGGAAAAGATTTACAAGGATGTTTCCAGGGTTGGAGGATTTGAGCTATAGGGAAGGGCTGAACAGTGTGGGGCTGTTTTCCCTGGTGCGTTGGAGGCTGAGGGGTGACCTTATAGAGGTTTATAGAATGAGGGGATGGATAAGATAAATAGACAAGGTCTTTTCCCTGGGATGGGGGAGTCCAGAACTAGAGGGCATAGGTTTAGGGTGAGAGGGAAAAAAATTTAAAAAGGGACCTAAGGGGCAACATTTTCACACAGAGGGTGGTGCATGTATGGAATGAGCTGCCAGAAGAAGTGGTGGAGGCTAGTACAATTACAACATTCAAAATGCATCTGAATGGGTATAAGAATAGGAAGGGTTTAGAGGGATATAGCAAATGGGACTAGATTAGGTTAGGATATCGCGGACGAGTTGGACTGAAGGATCTGTTTCCATGCTGTACATCTCTATGACTCTATGAACTGAAAGTTGGTTTGACAAGACAAGTCAGATCCCAAAATGTGACTTGGCTTGATAGACCACAAGTTTTATTCTGCTTTTCTTTCACTGAAGATCAATTACTGAACCAATTCACAACAGAATGTCTATTTGCTTTCAGCAAAAGAATATTAATGTTATTATACTAAGGAAAGCAAACTATGTTGCACAATACAAAAATCATTTGAATAGGTCACAAGACAGCTTTTACCCCAGCCCCTCCCACAAACTCCAGTACACAGTCACCCTGTCTCGACTGTGAAACCCCTAGTTCAGCTGGCATTCACACAATATTTAGGTAATGTCTGTTCTTGAGTGATGACACAAGGCAAAGTGACATGAAGATTATAAGTCAAGGGCCTGTCACTACTCAAAGCACATGTATGATAACAGTAATTTTAAACAAATCACTTGATGTGAGAATGCATTTTCTTTTTTTCAACATTACCGAAAATAAAGCAAGTTTATAGAACTAACCAGTCCATGCCAGTGTAATGTTGCATTCTAGCTTCCTCCCATCCATCATCAACTCTGCACAAAACCTTTTTTTTCCGTCATATCCTTCTTGAGCTTTTCCTCCAACTACACACTATGGTACCAAGTTCTTACCTTCAGTATTCTCCATTTCCTGGATGATCATGACCTATTAATTTGTTCTTCCCCTGCCATTGGGGACACTGAGGTTCATTTGATCTGAAGTAATTGCTCTATTTCTTTGTCCACAAATGCTGCCAGACCTAAGGAAAGACAGATCCACTTGATTCTGATTCATATACAGCAATTAATTTATTTAACACATCTTTTGTTTATTTACTTCCCGCACTTGCACTCCCCCTTTACCTTCCATCATTTAATCTTCCCTGCCTTCCACAGAGCTTCCGTCCTACTTCATTTCTTTTGCTGGAAACCTGTTACACTTAAAACTTTGCAGTTCTGATTGAAATCATCAATCTGGTGGCGTTGACCATATTTCTTTCGTCATGGATGCTAATGAGTGTTACCAGCATTTCTTATTTTTCATTCAGGTTTCCAACATGCACACAACATTGAGCTTTAGAGTTAAAATTTATTTCTATGTTCACAGGAATGGCAAGGAAGAGGGATTTCAGTTACTTGGACAGCTTGGACAAACTGGGCTTGGTCTCCTGAGAGAAAGTTGACACGAGATCTGACAGAAGTGTTCAAAATCATGAGGGATCAAGACAGAATAGATAGAAGAATAGAATATCAAATACCCCTTTCACCAAACTGTTCAATTTGGTGGAAGGGACATTGATTGAAATTAGCAAAAAAAACATAGGTTCTTTGTGCAGCATGGGGTTAAAATCTGCAATTCACATTTCAATGTTTGGTGAAGGCAGATTCAGTTTATGCAGAGGGAAAAGGGAAGGAGGTAGTAAGGAGAGAAGAATTACCTCCTGTCTATATATAAAAAAGATTATGGTTCTAATCCTCTCAGTTTTATTTTCCTATAACCAGGATAGAGATGCAATTCAAAGTTTAATTCTTTTCTTATTAAAGAAAAGAATTAAACTGTGAATTGCATCTCTATCCTGGTTTTAGCTTAAATGAAAAGGTTGGTTTGTGCATTAGAAAACAAGAACTGGCTTTGATGGGCCAAACACCTTTTAATTTATCATTGTAACTGTCTCCTCTCGTCAAAACCTCTCATAATTGTGAAGAATTCTACAGGGATGTGTCTCAGTCTCAACCCCATCCACACACACACACACACACACACACACACACACACACACATTAAACTTATCTGTCACAACTTTATAATTCGGAAAAGAGTGAAGTCTTTTGAGACTGAAAGTGTGACGCTGGAAAAGCACAGCTGGTCAGACAGTATCCGAGGAGAAGGAGAGTCAACGTTTAGCATAAGCTCTTCATCAGCTCTCCTAACAGAGTTTATGCTTGAAATGTTGATTTTGAAATTTTAATGAAATAAATATGGTTTTATATGTTAAAGTTCTGTTCACAATTTTAAATTTCCTTTGAACAATTTCATTAAACATTTCTACCTGAAGACCTAAACCTCTACAAAACCTCCCAAATTGAATAAGACAGTATTTCCCAAAGTTTTTTCCAATGACCATTTTTAATCCTTTAGACTTCATGTGACACCAGAGTGAACATTTGGGTGTATGCGAGTTGTTGAGCATGATTGATGAGGGATAGCCTTCAGCTTACTGAGCAGTAAGCTGAATGTGATAGCTAATGTTTAAACTGCACTTTTTAAAAAAAGTATCAACTTTTCAGACTTTTGTTGCAGTAGTCACACCTCAAAGAGCTGTCGATTAGGCTCCACCTGCGGTTAGGAAAAAAGCCTGAGTATTTCAAGTCTAAAGCTTGAAACTGGCAACCCTACACATACAGGTGGCTCTCCTATAATGCTATAGTTGCATTCCAGTGAAAGCTTGCTTAATATAAAATCGCTTAATAATAAATAAAGGAGCCTATGGAAAAAGTGGGGTTAGGGGCAGACCAGCAAAAAACATCACTCAAAAGTCTAACAGAAAGTACAGCACAGCCTAAGTGAAAGTTGAGATCATATTTATTATGAAAAGTAAATTTAACAAATACATTTTAAAAATGTAAGAAAGCTGCTGCCTGTACAGTACCTCTCTAAGAAAGCTGCACTGTTGATAGCTGACATTGGTGCAAGTGCAGAACGGCAGGAAGACCGGCGCTGACATCGCACATGTGCAGAGCAAGCATGCGAACTGATCCCTGCTGGAATTGTGCTAGTACAAACAAAGCTAAGTGTTCTCGAAAATACTGCTCCTAATTCTTAGCAACGTTATAGCCAAACTGCGCTACCAAAATGTGCTCTATTCCACAATTACCTGTACCAGAAAAGACTTGATTTATTCAGCCTGGTGCCCTGTGGAATGCTGCAAGGAAAATTACAAAGAAATTTTAACTGATCCGAGATATTTTCATCTCAAAGTAGAGAAGGATGAGAAACTTGGTCAGTATCTGCCAAGGTGAGTTCCAGCTACCTTCACATTCAGCCTGAAAAACAAGATAAAGGAGCTAACAAAAAGGGGAGTGATGAAGAAAGTGACAACTTTACAAAGTGGATTAGCAGGATAGTAGCTGTGAAAAAAAGGCCTGACAAGCATCGAGTGTGCATTGGTCCAAATGATCTCAAAGTTTTGACAATATCTCACTACCCCCCATCAGCCTCATTGAGGAAATGTTGCCACAACCTGCCGAAGCATAAGTTATAAAATCATACAGGATGGAAACAGACCCTTTGGTCCAACCAGTCCATGCTGAACATAATCCCAAACTAAATTAGTCCCATCTGCTATCCCCTCGCCCATATCGCACAAAAAACTTTTCCTATTTCATGTATCTATCCAAATGTCTTTTAAATGTTGTAATTGTACACATATCCACCACTTTCTCAAAGTTCATTCCACACACGAAACACCCCGTGTAAAAAATTTGCCTCATGTCCTTTTTAAATCTCGCTCCTCTCAACTTAAAAATGTGCCCCCAGTCATGAGATTCTCCATCTGAGGGAAAAAGACAACTACCATCAACTCTAGACCAGAAAATGAGGTTAGCTGGAAGCAACAGTTTTCAGTAATCTTCAGGAGGCAAGGTTACACATGCTGCACATTTCCACTGCACCAGAAGTGTATCAATGCATCCACAGCATTCGATAATCAGGCTACTGGAGTAAAAGCAATCATGGATGATCTGCTAGTCTACGGATGTGGAGATGCAGTGGAAGAAGCCAGATCAGATGAACCTCAAAGTGAAGAAAAAGATGCCATCAAAGATAACGAATGTAGGGTGTTATGGCAGAATGGTAGTGTCCCGACCTGGACCAGATGGCATGGGTTCAAGTAACACCTGTCCCAGAGGTGTTATAATGATGATTGAAAATAATTTTCTTTGGAGGTCACAGAAGTCCAATCAATCATGTATTGACAGTGAAAGGACTTTGCCTTGTTCCAGATAAATCAAGAGCTGCAATAGAGATGTCGAAACCAACAGATTTTAAAGCAGAGCAAGTTGTAGTTTTTGTTAACTACCTCACAAATTAAACAAGAACTTTGCTAGAGGGTGAACCTCTACACGTGCTTACTGTAAACAGTAGAATAAAAAATAATACTGTGGAAGCTGGAAATTTGAAACAAAACCACAAATGTTGGAAAAAATTCAGTAGATCTGGCAGCATCTACAGAGAGAAAAACAGAATCAGTGTTTTGAGTTCAGTGACCCTTCAGAGTCTTTATTTCTGACAAAGTGTCACTTTTTCTCCATACAGATGCTGCCAAATCTGCTGAGTTTCTCCAGCACTGTTTTTGTACTGCAAACTCTGTCCAGTGGTATTGGACACAGATGAACCAGTTGTCACTTGCATCAACAACACCAATGATAACACTACCAGTGCTGAGGTACTCTGATGTCTATGATGAAGTCAGCTTGCCACGTGATGCCAGTGAGTCACAACCTGGGAGGATTCCTCTCACAGCAGGGACAGCTAGGTTATTAGCACAAACCGAACAATCTTCCTTGGGGCTGGAGAAGGAACATCATCCCAGGGACAAGCAGATACCAGACAAAACGCAAACAACTCACGTGTGCCATTAGAATACCTGAATGCTTTGAAGATTATGGTGGAATGAATGTGCAGCAATGGTCAAAAATGGAACTCGCTAGAATGAAATTTGCAAACCATTGTGCAAGCAACCTTTTTAGTCTACGAAAAGGGATTGTTTACAGAAATGCACTTGTATACTGTGAATCCGTAGACACATGCTATTTGATATTGATGCTTTCTGTTTAAAGAGAAAAGTCATGAAAATCTGCACAAGAAACACACACAAAACATTTTAAATTGGAATATTGTTCCGGGGTCTGATGAATGACCAGACATCCTGAGAGACGGTAGACTTCACGGAGATCAGAATTCCACCCATGTTACACCACATAACCATGCTGAGAAAGCTACTAAGTACTTTATGCTCGCAATCATGTTTGGACTTAGCCAAGTCAGGTGTATGACCAGTGGATGAATTATAATCTGCCAATTGCCTCTTGTACGCTGAAGGAAAATGGAATTTTACAATAACGTGTCAAAGATGTTCTGTAACAGAATTACATTGTTTTCAACAAAAGTCTAGAAACAGACATTGATTTGCAAGAGGACTACCGCATTAATCCAAAATGAACATTATAGAAATAGCCCTGGGTTTCACTTTGATAACCAAATATAACAAATGCTAATTGTATGTTTTGTGAAAGCTGCAAAGGAAACTTGCTGGTGCCATCTGATGTTTGCTGTAAGATACTACATGATGCATTGTGCAAGCAGCTGATGTATTAATTTCATTTGTGCTTTACATTCCCTTTTGTTGCTGTCATAATTTGTATGTTTTCCTTTTCATATATGACCAACCTCAATTAGACCAATCACTTTGTACAGAAGCATGAATTTAAAAACATTAATGGGTAAATGCTGGAAATGCAGGATTTATCAACATCCGAAAGAAAGCTTGTTAACATTAATCTCCAGGAATGAATGGAAATATGAACACACACTTTCACGACTTACACAGAGGTTTAAAAAAAACTAGAGAACTGACTAATCTTAGGGCAAGGCATCTAATAAAAACAAAGAGGATGAGTAGAAAGTATTGATTAAATGATGCCTGGAGCTCACAGGTAAAAATAAATTAACATTAGGAGAGCAGTGATTTCAATAGTGTGAAGGAAAAGGAGGTTCATAAAGTGGATATCCAGAGAGGTCGAAGGCCTGGTGTGAAGGGGTTGATCAGACAAATATTTTCTTGAATTGTTTCCAGGAGGTCAAAATATATAAAAAGATCCTCCAGATATCGTAACAGTTTCACATGTTCAGCAAAAGCAAGCATCCACTGAAATTCCACAGCTCTAAATGGAAGAAATCCTTCACTGCTTAATGTGTTAAGCAATTGAAACAATGAACTCCAAGGGCAAGCTTCCATGTTGTAAGCTAATAGTTTGTTTAGCATTGCCTGGTGTAGTCAAGCTCTCCACTTTGACATGCTACATTTGCTAAGCGAAAGTGAGGACTGCGGGTACTGGAGATCAGAGTCAAGATTGGAGTGGTACTGGAAAAGCACAGAAGGTTAGGCAACATCCGAGGAGCAGGAAAATCGACGTTTCCTGATGAAGGCTTTTGCCAGAAACGTCGATTTTCCTGCTCCTCGGGTGCTGCCTAACCTGCTGTGCTTTTCCAGCACCGCTCTAATTTTGACTCTGATGCTACATTTGCTGCACAGGAACATGGAGATGAAAAGGTGCACCATTACAGAGGAACTTCTATTGTCCAAAGGACAGGAGCAGGGAGTATGTCATTCGGTTAATCGAATGCCAGATAACAGTTTAGCCAAGCATCGGGAACTTTGCTATCTTATTCAGATAATCTGAAATTCAAATAACTGAATGCCAGATAATCAAGATTCCACTGTATATTTAATTTCAGGTCCCACCTTTCAGCCAGCTGACCTCTTTGTTTCTGCTCACATCCACCAATGCCATGCTGTCAAGTAATACAGAAATCACATTGAGCAGCTTTAGCAGGCAGAACAGTTTGCTCAAATAAAAGCAAAATACTGTGGATTCCAGAATTTCCAATTTAATTGGAAATGCAGCTGGTTTAGTGGTGAATAAAGAAGGAATATAAAATGGGTGATCTGATGTTGGGGGAATCAAAAAAACTTTGGTGGTGTGTAAAAGCATCTCTGGATATATTAAAAAAAGGAGAAAACATAGACAAAAACTGCAGTCCTGAGGAAGGGTCACTGAAACCAAAATGTTAACTGGTTTCTCTGCACAGATGCTGCCAACCTGCTGAGCTTTTCCAAAAGTTTGTTTTTATTTCTGAATTCCTGCATCAGCAATTCTTCCCAATTTAAAAAAAATACAGATGCTTTGGAAATCTGAAACAGAATGCTGGAGAAACTCAGCAGGTGTGGCAGCAATCTGTAGAAATAGAAAGAGTTAATATTGAGCAATTTTGTAACGAAGCACAATGCAAGCTCAAGGAACAATTCCTCATTTTCTGTCTGGACACTACAGTCACACGATCTCAATATAGAATTCAATAATTTCAGAAACTGATCACAATATCTGTTCTCTATTTTTCTTAGATTCTCTCCCTCCACTTCTTGTCTTGTGTGTTTAATTTGCTCTTAGTAGAGGATCCATTCTTTCCCTCTCACACCTTAATTTACAGCTACTTTACTTCTCTTATTCTCTTTTGCCACTATTAACAACTCCTCTTGCACTTGGGCTCTGCCTCTGTCAAAAATATTTAAAAACTTCAAACATCTTTCAGAATTACTAAGTTTTTCCAGCATTCTATGTTTGAACCATAATTGCCATGTAAATTCTAGATGTTAAGAAATACAATGCAGATTATTACAGATTGTATTACTTTTCAAATGTTGTATAGTAACATTTTGTTCAAAAATGCTTGTTCAAAACAGTGGAATCTTGTCTGCCAAGGGTGACACAGGCAAATAGTTCTCCCTCAACACTAAGCAGCAACATCTCTTGATAGTGTGTTGCAATTGCTGTGGCCACCCTTGTTATCTAAGCTTTTGATCCCTTCATTTATATCCCTAACAGTTCTTGTGCTGAAGGACATTTGACTATTCTGGAAAATTTGTAAGCATTGGTACACTTAGTAGTCTGTTGGACATGACTTGGTGCATTTGTAGAGTCTTCTCACTCAGATCTCTCTTGTATTTAGCAAGTGGACCACTTCGCTTCAAAGACATCGTAGTGATGCCAACCTCAAATTAGTCATCAGTTTTCCAGGTTTCACATGTTGAGTGCTTGATATTGTAGGTGGAGGCTCAATGTAAGTTCCACTTCATTCCAGCATTCTTTGGAATTTACACAAAGTACCTTTTCAGTGAAGCTGAGGAACTGTCGGCTTTTATCTGAGCAGACATTATGGCCGACTTAGATAAGATCATGGCATTTCTTTCTGCTCAGAGGGGCGCAGCTAGACAGTGCCAATGCCTGATCTCGTGTCTCTTCTGGCATGAATTATTCTGACACAATGCATTAGTTGCATATTGCTCATTGTAGCAGCAAATCGCAGGCAGACCGTCTATTCTCATTTACCCTTTCATAGGCATTACATCTGAACAGAAGGGCCTTGCCTCATTGTCCATGCCCAAGCTTGCACTGAAATCCCCCAGACGTTCTGACTTAGGTATTTTATCGATAATGGCTTCACAAGCCCTTTCTAGGCCTGGTATTTTGCCTCTGTAGTGGTGCACAGTTACATAATGGAGAACACATCTTATGAACTTTATTTTTGAGGAAGAGATGCCTATAAATGAGTGTATTGAGTTTCAAACAGAAAAGACACTCACTGCCTATGAAATCCTTTCCCGCTAGATGAATATGTAATAATTTTCTTTCAGCAATCCACGGTCAGTGAAACAGGTCTTTTGTAGGGAAGTTATGCCTATATTCAGCTTCTCAAGTTCTCTAATAATCTTGTGCTGCCAATTGCCCATCAATTCATGTACGTTGTACTTAACGTTCCAGCTCAAAGAATTGGCATTTTTTTTGTTTCTGTTTTCTGGTGCTATGGATTCCAACACTGGTTGAATAATGATTCGAAACTCGAGAACCTGTTGAAACAGATGGCCTATGGCAGGTCAGCATCTTACTCGTCAGCAGCTGCCCAATGTAAAGTAGCTGGTGGCTGACAAGTGCAATACCATTGTCCTTCTCACCATTGGAGGAGGGGCATAGCATCTGTTCTTAATGCTAATCACGTTGGGCTTATCATAGCTACTATATTCCCTGTTGATACTCTACAGTCAAACTGCAATGTTCTCTCCAAGCTGCAGACTGGGCCAAATTTACAGAAGCACTGGGTCTCGCAAACATCAGATTCAACCTTTCAACCACCAGTGAGTCCAAAGAAATTCAAAACACAATGTTTAGCATCAGCTTGGTTGTCGGAATAGCCGGAAGCTAGAATAGCACATTCAATTAGCAGTTCAGTTCCACTCCAGAAGTTCTGTCAGTATTTACTCCCTTACCCTTTAGCTCTTCTGAGGTATCTACAAAGCAATAGAGCTATTAGACCATAAGTGGGAGTTTGGTTAAACGCCAGGGTGTGCCATACTGCTCGTCGAGGTGCCAAACCTCCTGAGTGTTGTCTTTAAAGTTTTATCCTTGGGGTGAGGGGCCCAATCTCGTGTCACTGAGGAGGAAGAGTTGAGGACTTGTTGTTGGAGAGGTTGCGTATTGATAAGGACTTGTTCACGTGGCTCTTTTTTCTCACATTACTGCTGACCAGTAGGATAGGCTGAAAAAAAGCAAACCAGCAAATAAAAGCAGAAAGCATACTAACACTCTTCACTTATACACAAGATACATAACATTGACTTGTTGGACACAGTATACAAAAGCAACTCAGTCTGAAGTTAAAAAAAAGAATCACTTAGAGATAAGGGGAGATGAACATTTCCAAGAATGAAAAGTCAATCAGCAGGAAGGTCCTGAAATGATCACATAGAGCAGCAGTAAGTCTGAAATCACAGATATTGAAGATGATCGAAGTGAAGATACAATCAGGATTGGAAAGCTCTGAGAATTGAAAAAGACCCTGACTGATTTATACAATCACAAAGAATCTGCAAAAAGAGGTTAACTGACTGGGCAAAATATTGGCAGAATACATTATGAGTAGAATTAATTACTTTTAGAGAAGCAAATTTTTTAAATGCAGAGAAATGAATTAAAAACTGAGTCAGTAACAAGCAACACAAAGGGGAGTTGTGCACAGGCATACTTAGATTTCGAGAAGACATTTGACAAAGTAGCAACAGACTATGACAGTAATGTCCTTAAAATGCAGGATAGAACATGTAAATATAGTTTTACTTTCCTTTAGCAGATTGCACATTTAACATAGTAATTTCCCTTCAATGCAACATTAAAACATTTCTATAGAACTTAGTATTCCATACTTGACAGTTTGTTTGGAATAATTCACTGTCAAACCCAATTTACTTTTAAGTGTTACATAAAGACTTTGACTCACTCCAGCTAAGAGCATTTATTATACAATGGCAGCACACACTCTTCAAAATGTCAGTCATCAGTATGCAGCAACTTACATTACACAGTGAATTTGAAAGCAAATGTTGGAGTAGAATTAAGTGGACAATATTCCTAAGTATCACAAATCCACCTCTATTAAAGTTTCCTCACAAAAGATTTGTTCATATTTATAATGATATACAGAAAGCAGATTTAATCAGTGACTGCAATTAGTATTGAGAACATATTCTAATGATAATCATAAAAAAGCCACAAGAAAATAACTAGAGACAAGATGGAGTGAAACAGAATTGAATTTTTTTTTGTAACGGTGGAACAGTGACCGTGTAACAGTGGAACTAGGATTTCTCAAAAACACTTTCATAACTTCAATGCAACTGATCCTATTAGTTTTGTTTTAAAAAGTAGAAAATATTTTGAGGTCAAAACACAATGAACATATATTCACTACAAAGCCATAAATATACCTGTAATTAGTTGTATGCAGAGCAACACAACACAATCTTTTTTCCCATCTGGAGCACATTTTTGGGCCAATTTTCCTTTTATTTATCTCTCATTCTTGTAAGGTTGGATTTTACAATCTTATCAGCATGCACCAACTTCCAACTTGTTTGCTGATGCATTGCATTTTTAACACGAGACCAGTAGACCCAACAGTTTGCTGCAAAACATTAAAATCCAACAATAACCAGTTGGGCTGAATAGCTTGTTTCACATTCTTTGTGGTGATCCTTTCCACCAGCTTTGTCTCATTCCTTAATTTCTGTTCTGCAAAGATTTACTTCGTATCTATTAAACAAGGTTGCACTATTTGCTTTAATGAATTTTACCGGTAATTTATTGTACAACTGGCACTCTCTCAAACAGATTACACTTACACTCACTTCCCACCTGGTTCATTGAATCCAGCATTTGACTATTTTCAGTAAACATATTCTTCTATGATGACAAATCACACAGTTCCAATGAGATGTAGAAGTCTCTGACCCAACATAATACCCTGTGCAAACAGGGCTTTCAAGCAATTAAGATTATGGAAAGACTTCTGGATGTTAGTAGAGTACATGCTATGGTGCACTCTGCTACATAGCTTCAAAAACTTTCATGAAACTACAAGTACAAAGTAAATGACAGCTGCCAGTAAAGTTCAGAATATGAGGAAAGCGAATTACAGAAGGGATAGAGTGTGTCTCAGCAATGTAATTAACATTTTACACAAAAATGCTTTTAAACAACTCATATTTCCTTCACATTAACTTCAAAATAATAGCAACAGTTGAGAAATTAGGTTACTTCTTTACAATATTTTCCAAAGAGATGCTCCAAAGTCATGCTTTAATAATTTAGGAACAAAACAAAAATCACTGAATCAGAACCATTGATCAAATATTAACACAAAACATTCTTAAGCACATCATGTTTAATACTACAAGTTCAAAACATATTTGATCTAAATGTGCATATTTCGCCACCAAAGCATTTGGAGGGACATAACAGGTAATTTGGGAGGCAGCTACCAGAAATGCCAAGATAGACAGTTTAACAACTGACATATTTATCAGCTCCCATGAGTTTTTTTTGATTTACAGTTTGATTGGAAATGATTTTTCTTATATCACAGCTACCTCAGTTAACTACTCCGTCTCAATAAAAAAAAATCTGCTAATATTAATTATTCTCTCAATGCAATCAGCTCTACTGAACATGAGTGTCTAGTAGTTACATGTTCAAAATGTGATTTTGGAGAAGATTTGTAGCTCAGGTTTTGGATCAGATTGTAAATTTGCTCACCAAGCAGGTAGATTTGTTCTCAAGATGTTTTGTCACTGTGCTAGGTAACATCAGTGAGCCTCTGAAGAAGCGCTGGTGTTCTGTTCCACTTGCTACTTATCTGTCTTGGTCTGTTGTGGTGGGTGATATCATTTCCAGTTCTTTTTCTGAGAGGTTGGTAAATGGGGTCCAAATCGATAAGTTTGTTAATGGAGTTCCTGTTTGAATGCCAGGCCTCTAGGAATTCCCGTGCATGTCTTTGTTTAGCCTGTCCCAGGATGAATGTGCTGTCTCACTCGAACTAATGTCCCTCTTCGTCTGTGCGTATGGATACTAATGATAGTTGGGCATGTCTTTTGGTGGCTAGTTCGTGCTCTCACATTCTGGTGACTAGCTTCCTGCCCATTTGTCCAATGTAATGTTTGTTGCAGTCCTTGCAGGGTATTTTGTATATGATGTTTGTTCTCCTAGTTGTTGATATGGAGTCCTTTAAATTCATCATGAGCTGTTTCAGTGTGGTGGTGGGTTTGTGGGAGTCAATGATGCCTAGGGACTGGAGTAGTCTAAAGACATCTCTGACATGACGACCAATGTATGGCAGAGTGGCTAGTATTCTTGGTGTATTGTGTTGTCTTGTGTGGGAACCGGTGGATTGCATTTATCGGGTGCCCGTTGTTCCTGAATACATTGTACAGGTGTGTTTTCTCGGCTTCTTGTAGTTCCCTTCAGAGTAGAGAAAAATCACCTGCACAACGTTTCCAGGAACAACAGGCATCCGATAAGCACAGTCCACAGATTCCCACACAAGACGACACAACATGCCCAGAAGTAGCCACCCTGTCATACATTAAAGACATCTTGGAGATGACGACCAGACTACTCCGGCCCCCAGGTATCATGGTAACCCACAAATCTGCCACCACGCTGAAACAGCTCCTGATGAATTTAAAGGACCCTTCACCAACAACCAGGAGAACAAACATCATATGCAAAATACCCTGCAAGGACTGCAACAAACATTACACTGGACAGACAGGCAGCAAACTAGCCACCAAACGACATGCCCAACTATCAGTACTATCCATACACACAAAGAGGGACACCAGTTCGAGTGAGACAACATATTCATCCTGGGACAGGCTAAACAAAGACATGCACGGGAATTCCTAGAGGCCTGGCATTCAAACTGGAACTCCACTAACAAACATATTGATTTGGACCCCATTTACCAACCTCTCAGAAACAGAATGGAAAATGATATCACAGCAGACCAAGGCAGATAAGTAGCAAAAGGGTCAGAACACCAGCGCTTCATCAGAGGCTCACTGATTATGTCACCTAGCAAGGTGACGAAAGATCTGAGAACACATCTACCCACTCAGCGAGCAAACTTACAACCTGACACGTTCAAAATCTTCAAACTTGCCCAGTACAGAGGTGCATTTCTGTGCAAAGTTGACTGATCTCAGTCTGGACGTCAAATCAACAAATGCAATTTGCTTACATTCTCCCAGATAGCGAAGTTGACAGGTCTGGGGTGAATAGCGTATTCACACCAAATGAGTGCAATGCCACCTGCTGTAGAATCACAGATTTATCACAAACTGCAAGACTTTGAAGTCCCACTGATTACCTTCAGCACAGCACAGATAAAGGGCATGTAGACCATAGTCAATTTCCTATGAACCTCAGAAGAGGCAAGAAATGATGAGGAAAAGGGGGAAAGAGAGAAATAAGGAAATATGATTTGGTAGTTTCAAAGTTGAAAGTTCAAGATTCTACACAAACTTTAAACAACACTTAACATTTCCCCTTTAAAAAGTGAATATGTTTTATTAAAGACAAAATGAGCACTAAGGGCAACATTATTAGAATTGAAACATCTTCTGGAAATAATAATGCAAGTAGTTTTGAATTTCATCAAAACCAAGATCAAATGAATCATGTCAAATCAATTCTTTTGCTTCTAATGGTGGCATTCAAAATGAGAACTTTTTGATTTTGGTGCACTTGTCGCTGAGTATCTTGTTTATTAATACTTAAAAATTAACAATGTAATGACTTGACTTTCTGCCACCAGCCCTTTACTTTCCAAGACTGGTAATGTTTTGCTGTAATGGATTCTGGTTTTTCAACTGAAGTTCCCCACCAAAATTAAGTCTGGGCATACCTTTGTATTTACTACAGGAAATATCACCAGCATGCTGAATACAAAATAAAAATGACTGAATTCCATCAAATGCAACTGCAATATTCACAGATTCCCAGTTTGCGTTGATTGCAACTTTTACAATGGTTACTCCAATAAATACAGGCAACTGCGAGACTGCAAAAGGATGTTTCACTATACTGCTACAAACAGACTAACCTATTCTATAAAACAATGCACAGAAACAATTGATGAGATCCAGGCTTATTTACTTTAAGCAGAGGAAGAGGAATAGGTTATTTGGATCTTCTAATCTGCTCCACCATTCAATAACATTGCGGCTGATTTAATTGTGGCCTTAATTCCGTAATCCTGCCCCAATAATCTCAGTTTAACATACATCAAAAACTTGTCTTTAAATTCACCTTGAATATGTTCAGTGTTCTACCCTCACTGTTTTGAGATAGAGAATACTAAAGATTAACACCCCCCCACACCCCATAAGAGATGCCTCATTTTCATTTTAAATGGGAGCCTCCTTATTTTGAAACTCTCCTGTTTCCCAATTCCTCACTGAAAGAACCATCCTTTCAGCCCCTACCCTGTAAAGTCCTACCGAACCTCATGGTTAAATAAGATCACCACTCCTTCTGCTAGACGCCAATGAGTATGGAAATCTATCTTTTTATACAAGGTAACCTCTTCAGCGTAGGAGTCAAACTACTGAACTGCTTTGAAGTGCCTCCACTCCAAGCACATATTGCTACGTATAGAAAACCAAAACTGTACATGGTACCCTAGGCATGGTCTTACTGATATCCTGCATGGTTTAGAAAGACTTTGCCATTTTTATACTCCAGCCCCTTTGCAGGAAGGCCAAAACTCTGTATCCTTATATACGAACATTGTGATGCATCCCAGATCACTCTTCATTCTGTTGTCTTTTCACAGTTAAATATTCTGCTTTTCCATTCTCCCCAAAGTAATAAATATTCTCATATTTAACAAACTGTTTGCACACACAGTCAATTCATCTCTTTGCCTTACATTAAATTCAGGATTATGTCATCATTAATTTCACAATGCAAAGCAAATGCATAAGCTGTTTTCACCATTTTTCACGCATTTGATTTTCTAGCTTTATAAGCTTCATTTGTCTCCTTTCTGCAGTTCGGAAGCTAATTTTCTCTGCATTCATTTACTTTCAGCATTTGTATTTATTTTCTGATTTGCGCTTCCTAATTTATTAGTCTGTATTCCTGTTCAATAATTCATAATTTATTTCCTTTTACACTGTTCAAATTAATAGAACATTTGTTCAGTACAGTTGTTGTATAATACTTGCAGAGGAATGCAGTTAGAGTTTTAATTTCAAATGCATTACTTTGGAGTCCACCATACAGGCAAGATTTTGTTCACTTTTCATTTCTTTTCCACGCTGGTTCTCCTTTGGAGAAATTTTGTCTCATGGTCTTGTCAGGGCTGGTGCTACTTTGCATCCTTGGCGATACCATCGGTGTATTCAACATGGGTGAGGCTCTCCACCTAATACCAACAGATTTTCCAAAGTTACAAAAGGTTTTGAAAGAAGGTGAGTGCTTGAAAACCTGTGCACAAATAAGCAATGGACTGAAGATTCAGGATTAGCATTAGAACTGTGAATACAGAAAAACACACATGTCCTGAGATTAAAGCATGAAAATATTTTTCGCAAGTGATGAATGAGGCTGTGATTGTAATGTTATATTCCTATTCTGAATGTTTGCAGTTATCAATTTATGGATAATTTTGGCTCCACATTACAAATTGCTCTTTCCCATGCAAAAGTCTCCCTATTCCAGTTAGGATTGATAATGACATTCCCGAGTATTTCATTGCAAAATTTTACACTTCGGGTAAGAAATCTTAATGTGTGAGAACGGAATACTTCTAGTCTCAGGCACCCAGTTTAAACTCCTGTGTCAGGCTACAGGTAAAAGACAAAATGGTTTAATACAACACCTTAGCATGGTCTCTCAAATATCTCAAAAGATATCACATTATAAAGAGTTCCAATTACATTACATTACAGAAGAAATGAGAGCACAAGTATCATATTCGGTCCACCTAGACAGTTCTATGAGTCAATAAAATTATGGCCATGACACAATTTCCTTTCCTGGCCCATAACCCTCAATTGTCTTGTCAACCAAAAATCTAATTCCTTCTTAAGTATATTCAATGACTCAGCTACCACTGTTCAAAGGAAGACATTTCCAAAGATTCACAATGCTTGGAAGAATTGCCTCATGTCTATCTTAAATAGAAGATCCCTTTAAAGTTGTCCCCACAATAGGGAAACCCTCCCAAAACACCTCAGAGTAGATGTTTCAAAAGGATCACCAACTGAACTGGAATATCCATGTAAACTCTATGGCGACAAGGGCAACATTCCCTCCACCACAAATAGTAGCAGCAGTATAAACAATCTATAGGATGCAATGCAGAAATTCACCCAAGATCCATAGTCAGCATCTTCCGAACCCATAAACATTACAATCTAGAAGGACGAAGGCATTTGATACATACTCTCTCTGCAAGTTCCCCTCCAAGCTACTCACTGGAAATAGACTGTCTTTCTTATCAGTATTACTGGGTAAAAATCCTGGAATTCCTTTTCTAATGGCACTGTGTTCCTACAGCAAATGGACTGCATCAGTTCAAGGCTGCAGCTCACTGACACCTTCTCAAAGGCAACTAGGGATGGGTAATAAATGCTGGCCTACCTAGAGACACCCATAACTTATGAATAATTTTATTTTTTAAAAAACACCTCAACTCCAATGAGAGTAGGGCTCTTCCTTTCCCCGGAAAGAAATCCTGTCATTTTAGGAATCAGCCAAGTGAATCCTTTCCAAACTGTTTCCAATGCAATTCTCTCTTTCAAAGTCCATTGTATTACTCCAGATGTAGCCTTACTGATTCCCATATAGTTATTAATAAAAGTTTCCCTATTTTATTACAAGGGAATGGAATAAAAAGGGTAACATTTCATTTGGCATCCTAAGTACATGATGTAATTGCGTAGATTTGGGATTCATTTATAGGACAACCAGCTCCTTCTGTACCATAAGTTTCTGAATTTTCTCTCCAATTAAGTAATATAGTTTTTCTGTTCTTCCAACCAAATTATACCCCACTTGCTAAATATTTGCTCGTTATCTATATTGCTTTGTAGAGTCTTCCTCTTCATAATTGCCTATTTTCATGTCTTCAGCTACCAGTCATTAATATGGATTGTAAATAGCTGAAGATCCAGCACTGATCCCTGTAGCATCAGTTTGCTAACTGTAAAATGGTCCATTTATTCTGACACCTTGCAGCCTATGAACTATCCAATTCTATATCTATGCTAATATGCTATTCCTAATGCCATGGGTTCTTATCCTGTATATTAATATTTTATGTCATACCTTATCAAATTCAAATTGATAAACAAACTGGTTCTATTTTATCCACACTGCTTGCTATTTCCTCAAAGAAATCTGAAATTAGTCAAATATGATTTTCCTTTCACAAAACCATCTTGACTCTGTCTGAACATATTACTATTTTCTAAATGTTCTGTCTCTTTAATAACAGACTTGAACATTTTCCTGACGGTAAACACTGCTAGCTGGACTATAATTTCATTTTTTTGTCTTCCTGTTTTCTTAAACTGAGGTATTATGATTGGAGTTTGCACTCTGCTGTGATTGTTGTTGAATCCAGGAAATTTTGGAAAATTGCAATCAATGCATTCACTATCTCTGCTGCCATTTAATACTCTAGGATACAGGCCATAAAGTCCAGGAAACTCATCAACTTTCAGCTCCAATATATTACCCTTGCATCTAATGATCTGTTGGCTTTACATTCACTCCTCCCTTTTCCTTCTTGATTTTCAACCATTCTTGGGAATTTTGTGTTTCCACAGTGACGTCTGGTACAAAGTACTTGGTCAATTCTTCCATTATTGCACTTTTTCCCCAGTACTAATTCCCCAATCTCGTGGGGGACCAGAGATACTCCTTTTCTTTTTATATACTTGCAGAAATTATTATATTTATATTTTTAGCTAGCTTTTTCCACATTTTCAATTCTCCAAAAATTAAAAAAAAATTTCCTTTGTTATCTGGTCTGTACCAATGTGTGATCTTTATTTCCCTTCTCATCCCATATCCATTCGGAGTACCAACATTGTCTCCAATTCAGGCAATTTACACTACAGTTCCAACTTCTTACAAGTCAAGGCAAGACTTCAGAAACTCATTTCAACATAACCATGTTTTGATCATTAGCCTTGGTCTACATTCAAGCCCAGCTACTTGGGTAAAAGTGCATTTGTGCTGAGTTGGTCCACTGTGCCCTCTCCCCAGCTTCCTATTTTCATAACAAATTCCTTTTGCCCTTTTCAGGTGAAAATTCCAGAGCTTTTTCTAATGATTGAAGGAATCTTCCTTGTATGATCATCACATCTTAAACAAACAGCCATTTCCAGCTAGTGCGTTCCACTTTCCTACACCGAATAGGAGGGATAATATTTCAATAGAAACTCTTAACTTTGCCAAAATTTTAGGAGGAAGAATTTGTTTTTAAAAGGAAAAAAAAAATATTTACCTCTTGCACCAATCATTTAGGCAGCAAGTGTCAACGAGTTAGCAGAAAAGAATCAAAATTAAGTTTTATGTTTATATTTATTACAGCGTTGGAGAAAAGAACCGTTTCATTCAAAACCAACCCAATGAAGACAATAATTTAGCGAATTTGTAAAATTACATTTGCCAGACTTGTCTTTTTTTCTCAGTTTAAAATGCACGATTTGCTGAAGACCGAAATCTACAGTAAAACACCAAAATTTCATCAGTATGTTCCAATCTGACTGCAAATAGGAGATTTACATACTTGTTCAGCAACTCTACAGCTAAACACAGTTAGAATGATTTTAAACACATCTAAAAAGGCAATTCATTTAGAAAGATCTTGCTATTCCCCCAACCCCCACCACCCCCCAAAAAACAAAAACAAAGTATGGTAACATCCCATAACCTGCAGTCAGCACAATAAACACAGTTGACGTTCCTGAAAACTCTGTAAAGGGGTGCAGAAAAAACATCCCTCAATAAAACATTAGCAACAAATATTGAACACAAAACTACAATGTAGAATTTTTTTTCTTTTTTATAACCAGACTACAAGGTAAGAAACACAGAACAGCTACAATGTTATCAAGAATCAGCACAAGGGTTGTCCAGGCAAGATAATATTTTACATAACTTGATACACATTGTATAGAAGTGGGTTTAAACAAAAGACCATCTACAGGTAGTGTAACTGTACAGAGATCCCAGCACGATTGTAGTGCCACTAAAACTGTTTATTATCCTCTCAATCACGTGTCTGCAGTTGTCTCTTTCTTGCGTACAAAGTTTTCCTCTGGATCGATAAAGGTAACAGAGGATTGAACCAATCCAGATTCGAGGTGTGAATGTACGTGTGGGCGCGGGGAAGGAATAGCGGGAGTTGGGGAAAAGATATACGATCCTCTCAATCTGCAACCCACTGCACAAATCATCGTTCAGCTACACAGGTATGGAACAAGCCACTGATTAACACCTTGCAACTGGAGAGGAGGGCTCACAGAAGCAAGAAAAAAAAATCTGTGCCACCAAAAAAAAGGTCTTCGAAAGTAAACCACATTGTGTAAACGTCCCAGGTAAAATGGCTACAATATGGACAACATCGGATCTTATACCTAGACTAGCGCCTTATTCAGTTCAGCACAAAAATACACGGGTTCAAAGGATGAAGCAGAGGAAGTCTGTTCGGGTGCTAGAGGCGTTTACATTTTTTTTTCTTTGCTTCAAAAAGATGCGATGTGTAACGTACAGTCCTTCCAGGAGAAGGGTTTTTATGTCTTGAATTTTTTTTTGTCCTTCATGTTTATGGAATAAAAGAAGTTCAGCCTTTTTATTGCGTGAAACTCAAAATTGGGGTTTTGCCCCCAGTTCCTCGTCAACACGTTGAACTGCTTCTTGCATACGTTCTTTAATCTTCCAGAGGGCAGCCGTTTCATCATTCTGGTCCTGGAGAAGGGGGAAGGGGAAAAATCACACGCTCATCGTCATGCTGGGGGAATACTGAAAGAAAGTGACAAAGATTACATGGGTTGGAACCATACAACTTCCACCAGACCAATTCAGAAAATCTGGGTTCTACTAAACATGGCAGATCTGCAAATATAGTTGGCTGTTCAGCCATAAGCAATCATTCAATCCCCACCACCATGGAGGGAATTGCTCCCTCATTTAAAGACAGATTCTCCTCTCCTTCATACTGACAGAAAGCTGAGCAATCAAGTTATGGGTCTCCAATAACTGTAGGAGTTCCAAGCTAGGGGCATGAGTGTAATTTAACTTTCATATAACCACCCTCCCAGCCCCTCCCATTCTATAATATCTACCTCCTACCGCCTCCAACAGAATCAGAGCTCCATGCAAGAACAAGCTCGAGTTCAACAATTTAGTAAACATTTACGAAAGAATTGGATCTTCCATTCAGAAGAAAAAAAATTGTATCTTCAATTCAAGATCTTTTCTTGCAAACTGACTGCTGTGGGAATTTACTGATTTCTACTTTGAGATAGGTAATTCCCACCTTATTCACCTCAGCACACTACTGCATTTTGTGATCCCTGTAAAATCCTCACTGCAAAAAGGGAAAATGACCAGCACTTGGGAATTAAAATAAATGCGTTTTGTTAAAAATCGATTTTGCTCATCTCCATTTTCCCGTCCTTAATCTTTCTTCCCAAGGGTAATGACTCATTTTGTGCTTGGCTTCAAGTTCAGACAGTTATTCAGCATTTCAGACTCTTATTAGAAACTAGGGGTTCTTTTCATTATAACACAATGGTTAGGTGGAAATTTTACAGAAGTCTTCAACAGGACAGTTTTGATCAAGTAAAAGATTACAAATATTTTCAGCAAGTGAAAGAACACAATAGTTGAAACGATCTATTTTTATGGATTCTAATAATCATGGCTGACTTGAAAACAGAATTTGCTGACTATCACCAGATAGTGATGAGAAAGGACACTTTGTAAGAGAAAATAAAAGAGTATATGGGGAATGATGTTTGCAGAGAGCAAACATGCTTAATGGGCCATATTGTCTTGTTCTGTTCTGTAAAATACTCCAATCTATTTAGTGGCGATAAAGTGTCACAGTAAAGCCTAATCCTATTCTTCCTTAATGACCAGACTGGTGCAATTTCTCTCCTTCAGTATGGAATTCTGGGGCAGATTGTAGCTGAGGTATCAGAAGCAGAGCTGAGGCTTACCATCTCTGTACAAACTGAAATTTAAATCCAAAGCTATCCCACTCTCAATTGGTCAGTTTTCTGTTTCCAGTTGGAGGAATTTTGTGTTGGGCACACAGATAAGAAATGTTGAAGGAGACAAATGTTTTGCAACTACAATTGTCTCTATCACAGACAGTTGTATACAAAGCAGGTACAACTAACCATCAAACAACTGGTCATCTTGTAATTTTGAATAAATGTATTTTAACAAATATGCCAGAAAGGAAATTGAGTAATACAAAGAATTTCATTCTTTGAAATTATACAAAGCAAAATCTGCCATGGTTACTTGTAATATGAGCAGTCTTCTCTGACCTTCACAGATACTCACATTATCATTTTGGAAGGAGTGGAGAAAATTGCCTCCTAATTCACCGTCATCCCTTGGAGTGCCTGGAGGATTAGTAATGCTGCTCATGTTGTTGGGAGAGTTCTGAAAATTAAAGAAATGATTTCCACTGTTAATAAAATGAGGGCAGTTCTCCCTGTAAAGATACAATTAGTTTATCACGTATAGCAAGCAAAGCCAAACTTCACTGCTTCAAAATCATAACTTGGAATTTAAATGGATGCTGCTGCCTGGACAAATTTGAAATTTATACCTTCATCGTGGTATTTGTAGCTCCCACCCCACTGTTTTCGATGTACGAGGGTTGATTAGATTTTAATCTTAAGCATGGTAATCAGCTCACACAGAGTGATGCAACTCAGAATTCTGGAAGGGCACCTATTTTTGAAAATGATTATTGGTAGGTCAGTCAGTCGCTGGATTACATCTGCAATTCTTAACCCTTGGGTTTTAGTGCATTGAGTTGTTAGTTCTCCACTTCCCAATTGGAATGGTCCAAAGGTACAAAGCAACGTAGAAAATAGTACCAGTAGACCATTTAGCTCTTTGAATTTGCTCTTCCATTCAGCTAGATTATGACTGACCTTTCTCAACATCATTTTCCCAGTAACCATAAGAGAGAGAAGTAGGCCATTCAGCCCATCAATTCTATGTCACCATTGAAGATCATTGCTGATCTAGCAATCCTCAACTCCACTTTCCTACCTTTTCCTTAAAACCCTTGAAATCTCATCCAGAATATACTTAATTGTGGAACCACCACAGTACTCTTAGGTAGACAGAACTCCTAAGATTCACTGGTTTCCGAATGAAGAAATTCCTTAATTCCATTTGTGAATGGTCTACCTTATTCTGATGCTCAATCCAGTTAATCTAGGCAATCAGAACATCCTTTCAGCATCTATCCTGTCAAACCCTCGAAGAACTTTTCATGATTCAGAAATCAACTCTCATTGTTCCAAACTCTCAAGAGTACAGGTGCAGTCTGCTGATTCTGTCCTCCCAGGACAATCCCACCATCCCAGGAATATGTCTGATCAATCATTGTTAATTTCCTTTAAGGCAAGCATTTCCTTTCTGTCAATAAAGAGACCAAATCTGCACAAAATACTTCAATCCTTTTGCAATACAGGCCTAAAAGCCCCCAAAAATCTGAAGCAGCAAAAATTGAAATAAGAACAAAAAACTTTTGGAAAGATTCTGTAATTCAGGTGATTCTCATGAGTGGAAGGACAGGGCTAGCCTTTTGTCAGAACTGGAAGATTAAACTGCACAGAATAGATCATGTGGCCCAACCAGTCCATGCTTAGTTTCTGATTGTTCCATCATTTCTCATCTAACTCTGCTATCGTAATTATCTATTCTTTTCTCCCTTACAGGTTTATCTAGTTACCTCTTAAGTGCATCTTTATTATTTGCTTCAACTACTCACTGTGGGAGCTAGTTCTGTATTTTTAACCACTCTTTGATAAAGAAAGTTCTTCTGAATTCCAAACAAGATTTATTGTAGACTCATACCGATAACCTCTAGTTATGCATTTACCTACAAGAGCAAACTTTCTCACTGTACCTACTTTCAATAATTGCCGACAACCCTGTTTTAGGTCACCTCTCATCAGTCGCTTCCAGGAGAAAAGCAGAGGCAGCCTGACAATCCATTCAGGATAGGTAAACTGATGCATGTCTAATCTAGTAACATTTCTACCTTTCTTTGTTGCACTCTGTCCAATGCCTCTCTATTTGTTTGATAATATGTCCTTCTCATACTCTTTGTTTTCTGAAATGAAGCCACTTAGCAATCCGCTCCCATAACTTGTCCCCTGACTCTTCATTCATTAATCTATTAGGGGCACCATTTTGAAGACCTTTGCAAATTCAGGTATGTTACATTTCCTGAATTACCACTACTTTGTCCGTTATCTCCTTAAAATTATTTAGTAAGATAGGGCAAACATGATTGTCCCATTTTTGAAATCCAGGCTGACTATTCATGGTTATACCTCTCATTTCTAAATGTTCTTCTATTCAATTTAGTCAGAATTCCTCAAAGATGTTTACAACACAGAAGGAAACTTTTGCAGCCCATCATGTCTGCAGCAGTCAAAGACTGCACAAATCCCATTTTCCACTTTTTGGCCCATATCCTGGAGGCTATGGCATATCTATTTACTGTTTCAATGTTAGAGTTTCTGATTCAACCTTCTAGGCAGTGAATTCTAGATTCACACATCCTCCAAGTGACAAAAAACCTCAACTCTTAACCTTTTACCTCTTACCTGAAACCCACGCCCTCTGGTTTTTGGCTCCTCTACTAATGGAAAAAGTGCCTTCCGATCCACCCAATGTTCCCCTTAATCTTACACACCTCTATCCGATCCCCTATCAACCTTCACTACTCCAAGGAAAACAACCCCAGCCTATCCAATCTTTCTTCACAGCACAGACCCTTCGGCTGAGGGAGCATCCGGGGTCTGCACTGTGCCATCATATTCTTCCCATAATTTGGTAACCGGAACTGCATGCAGTACTCCTGTTGTGGCCTAAACTGCATTTTATACCATTTCAGCATAACCTCCCTATTCTTGTACTCTGTGTCTCAGCTAATAAAGGCAAGTATCCCATATGCCTTCTTAACCAATTTACCTACTGCCCTGCTACTTTCAGGGATCTGTGCATATTCACACCAAGATCCCAAAGATCCTACCTTCCATTCTGCAATCCCTTGCCTTGTTAACCCTCTCCAAGTATATTACCTCATACTTTTCTGGGTTGCATTTCATTTGCCATTGTTCTGCTGACCTGACCAGTCCACTGATATCTTCCTACATTTTAAGGCGACCTTCACTATTTACCACCCTACCACATTTCATCTACAACTGTCTTGATCATATCCCCTACATCTTAATCAAAAATCATTAATGGACTCCAGCGAAGACCTCATTACAGAGCCCTATGGTAACCCACTGGAAGCAAACTTCCAGTAAGAAAAACAGCCTTCTACCATCACCCTCTTCTTCCTACATCTCAGCTAACTTGTCACTTTTCCTTAGATCCCAGGCATCTTCCTTCCTGACCAGTTTGCCTTGAGGGACCTGATCAAAAGCCTTGCTAAAGTCCATGTAGACCAATCAAATGCATTACTCAACACCACTCTTGGTTACCCCCTCAAGAAAAGTCCAATTTTTTGAATACCACCCACACTTACAAATTCATGTTGGTGAATCCATATCCCTCCAAAGTGTATTCTATCATTCAGAATTCTTTCTAGTAACTTCAACACCACCAAGACTAGCCTGTCTGGCCAATTTCATGGTCGATCCCATCCTCCCTTTTTAAAAATAATGGTACAGCGTTAGCAGTCCTCTAGCAACTTAGTTGTGGCGAGAGGGGATTAGAAAATCAACAAGACCTTTGATATTTCCTCCCTTGCCTTCCTTCAACAGCCTGAGATATGACTCATCTGGGCCTACACATCTACACACTTTTAAAGCTGGTAAATCCACTACCACTTTCCCTCTTTCTCAGTTAATTATTTCTAACATTTCACTGTTTCCCCACTGCAATTGGCTACAACCGCATTATCCTTTTTCATTGTGAACACTGATGCAAAGTATTCATTCAGTTCCCCATACATTCCATTTAGTACTTGAAATCCTCATCGCACTCTCATTCCAAACTCCATTCTCTGGGTTGTCTACGTGGTTCCAAAGAAGCTCAAAGCGGGCTTGTCATTCGGTGTGTCACGTTCTTCTGGCCATAATAATGATTTCAGAAACTTGAGACCTTTACCACAGTTCCCAGTTACTCTCAGACAGTTTGTTTTGGTGATGTACGGTAGGGGCATCACTGTTTCCAAAGACTGGGGAGGTGGTTGCGTAACATTAGGGATGATCATCCATGATATCTCCCTATTTTTTTCTATCCAACTCCTGCATGACTGCAGCTAGCTCCACCTCTCCAGGTTTTCTGCACTTCTTTTCCCCTTTCTACTCTGCTTTATTCATTCATATAGTTTTTGGATACATTGTTTATTTCTCTAAACTTCACTTCATCTCGCATCCTTTTGTCACATCATTTTAACCTGTCATTTAAATCACTAGCACTCCTAGGCAATCACAAAATCTCACATTTTCTATGACACCTTGGTTTCCCTGACTGTAATCAGACTCGGGGCTCAGTATGTGGTCAGGTGAAAGACAGTCTATCAACTTGGGGTCCTTTTGGGAGATGACTTTCCTTGCACATTTAAAGAAAACTAGATGGTAATTTTATATATATAGTCAGCTGTAAATTACAGGAATGTTCCAATAAACTAATGCATGTTAAAGCGATTAACTGATTTATCACTTTTAGTTGGTGTGAAACAAATGAGAAATTTGTAGATTAGCTGTTGAATTCACATGCTATATCTAAAGAAAATAAAGTACTTTTACCAGCTGTTCTGAATGAGTCTAATGTACTAAACATTATACACCTGTGTAGAAGATTAAATTCGTGCAGCCAAACATGAACAATATTGCGCAGCATTTATAAAAGTGGAAGTATAATATTTCTCTCTTTTTCAGCCACACTGTCCACCAATTCTAGTTGTGATTCCAGAAGCTCATCTCAGTTTAAACTGAATAAATTTAAAGCTAGATTTGTACCTTAGGAATACCGTCCATATCTCCTGATCCTATGGATAGTAAAAAGAAACATTTAGTTTAAAATGTGCTTGTCTTTTATCAATCACCACGTCAGATAACACGAGATCATATTGGAAACATATTGCTGTGAAATCTATAGGTTTTTGCACCTTACAAGGTTCAAAGATACAATATTTAAATATTCCACACTTCCAAGTAAAAAAATCCACATTCTTCTCTTTATAGACTATATTACCTTCTTGTCACTAAAGAAGCCTGAAACCTGCTTAGGGACAATGAATTCTATACTTCCAGACTGGGTTCAGTTTAAACACTAATTCCATAAACATTATTTCATCATTACTTCTAGTAGGAAGTCAAGTTACCTAATGATCCATTCATGTGATGTGGCTCAATTCCTCCCATTCCACCCATTGGACCCTCAGAACCAGGCCCTAGTGGGAACTGAGGAAAAATAAAGTTAAAAGAAATGAAAAATACATGCTCACAATTTCTTAGGTTAATGCAGTTGTGACAATTGGCAAACCAACTGTTTCAGACAAGAGTTCAAGAGTTTAGCAATGAACAAAACCAACACACAAAATTGGAATGATTCGTAATTGCAATGAAAAGACAATACCAAAATGATTTAACTATTTCCCTGTGGGAATTGTTTTCTTTCTTGCAAACTAAACTTACATTTGATCGGCTTCCTCCAGGTGGCACTGGATTAATCATTGTGTACATGTTGTCACTGGAATTCGTTGAATCTGTATTTGAAGATAACAAAAAAAGTCAACATAGGTAACGTCGCATTTATACATACGTACAGAAACACATTTGCATCACATGTGCAAGCAAATCCAAGCTTCTTGGTCTTAAACATCATTCAAAACCAATGCTTACATTTTTGTAACCTTTATTGAGCTGCAAGTCACTTGGCATTGAAACAGTTTGTTTCGGCTACAGTGTTCATAATATAGTACTTAAAACACAGTAAAGGTCTATTTGGTCAATTGATCCATACAGACATCTCTCATCTTTTATCAAATGAACATAGCCTTCTATCCCTTTTGTACTTACCTGCCTTTGATTAAATGCATCTATACCATTCACCAACTACTAGACAGAGTGAGCTCCACATTCTGACCATTCTCCAGGGAAAGAAAATAGTCCTCCTTATACTTATCACCCTTAGTTCTGGGTCTTCCCTGTAAGTAGAAATATCCTTGCTGCATCAACCCTCTCAAATTATTTTACAATCTTAAAGACATATCAGATCACCTCTCAGTCTTCTCCATGAATTCCTGCCCGTCAGACTTTCCTGATGAATATAATCTCTTAGCCTATAATATCCTGGTGAGGCTATTGTTTAACCTCCTCTTATGTCTCTATACCCTTTTATATGTAAAGCAGATTATACAGTATTCCAAATGCTGTCTAACCATGGTTTAATGCAACTTCTCAGTTTGTCAATTCTTTCCATCTATAAACAAACACCATTGCTTTGTCTGTTTTAAAAGAATGATGTTAATTTGCACAACTAATGTTGCCAATATATGCATTTATACTCTTTTAACTGGGCACCCTCTTAGCTCAGGGGGTTGGATGGCTGATTTACAACGCAGAATGATGCCAATAGTGTGGGCTCAGTTTCTGCACTGAGGCTACTAGGAAAGACTCTGCTCTTCAATCTATTCCCTCTCCTGAGGCACAGTGACTCTCAGGTTACACTACCACCAGTCGTCTCTCTCTAATGAGAGAGATGCCTTACGGTTTGGTATGACTGACGATTTTACCTTTACCTAATTCACCTATTTTCACACACAAATGCCCCACAGGAGACATTGTTGAACTTAGAGCTCACAGATGGTTTAACCTACGATTTCCACCAATTCAGTTATACAACATAATCACCTAGTGGATTAATCTAAAAGTGCTGATAACTAACTTTGTATTGAGGAGGAGTTCAGGATCTTTCTGAAAAAGATCAAGAGCGGTGTTCAACATTTTAATTCCTTTTTCTTTATTATGAGTGCTGATTGTATCCAGTTTTAATTGTTAATGAACCTCAGCTTAAGGCAGAACAGTTAAAGGAACTCAAATCAATGAAACATCAAACTATGGTACACTGTCAAAAGCCATTCCTTGAGACTTTTAGACCACCTCATAGTATTTCTTTGAAATCAAAATTACTAAGGAAACAAAATTTGTAAAATGTGACCAGATTTTAATATCATGGATCAAACTTTGCACTTGCCATTCACTTATAACATTCACAATACTCATGGTGTTGCAAGTAGGTTACTGGTACAGGACATGAGGGCTGCAGTCTTCCAAGCCACTGTTTTCCTATCACATGATTACAACAGACCTGTGATTAAACAGTAACTCATGGGATCTACTTACTGAAACCAAGAACTGAGGGAGGAGTAATTAATTGAATCTCTTCATAAATGTATTTCACTGAATGCAACTTAAGCAACTCAGTTAGGGGTTATCTGATGCATTGGTAATGCCCCTTTGAACCAGGTCAAAATTCAGGTTTCACCTGATCCAAAGTGTCATAACACACCTGAACAGATTGATTTTTTAAAAATCTACAAGTTAAAAGATGATGTAAAGTCAGGCACTTTACACCAAGAGCTCTGGATGGCACAATCTGGTTAGCGAAGTGGTTCAAACATGTTCCATGGTTATAGAAACCAATAATTGCACACAGTGGTTTTAAAAATAATTTAAATGGTTCTTCAGTGACTCAAGAGAATCATTTCACGTACAATTAATTCAACAGAGTCAAACATATAGCTCAGGAAAAATATTACAATTCGCGTAAATGTAACAGTTCGGAAATGAGTTAAGTGTGATGTAGTGTGTTATTAAGAAAACATTGCTTACGATCAAAAGGTTATTTGATCCAATGGTACAATTAAAAAAGTAATTAAGCCATGCAGTAAGTGCTGATGACACAAGTGAGGGTATTAGCTTGGAGTACTTATTAAATCCAACACATGGGGGAACTCATCAATAGAAAAAAATTATAACACTGCTCATACTGTTGGCCTTCTCTGTCAGTGACAAAATTGTGTGATCAGCACATACTGTTTGAACAAAAATACTTTTTCAATGTTGGGGTAGAATGAGAGCAGACAAGTCTTTGATTTTTTTTTAAGAAAAGGATTACTGACTGGACATTGGTTAGGT